>NC_134891.1:11223068-11225568 GCF_041734735.1 Babylonia areolata | reverse complement strand
ACCTCGGACCACATATTCATACTTAAAAAGATAATTGACGATACTTTAAGAAAAAGAATGAATCGCCTTTATTGCTGTTTTGTTGATTTTCAGAAAGCATTTGACAGGGTCTGGCATCACGCTCTAATGCTAAAAATGTATCAAATCGGTATAAATGGAAATTGCTTTAGAGTTATTCAAAGCATGTATGAAAATGCCACAGTTTGCACAAGAACTGATACGGGATTTTCTTCTGAAATACCCATATTGAAGGGGGGTACTACAAGGGAACACACTCAGTCCCACTTTATTTAATATATTTATTAATGATCTCCCGAAATGTCTGGGCGTTACTGACTCACCATCCATAGACCTTGACAAAAGTGATAGTGTTTCATGTTTACTATATGCTGATGACCTAGTAATTTTGTCCACGACAAAGATAGGATTACAAAGGAAACTAGATAAACTCAATCTGTATTGTGAAAACTGGGATCTAAAAATTAACATAGATAAAACTAAAGTAATAGTTTTCACACACACCGATCCCAAAGTGCCTGTTATTTTCACAATAGGCAATGATATAATCCAGACAACTGATCAATACAAGTACTTGGGTATATTATTTCACAAAACTGGAACGTTCTCATTTGCCCAAGAGCATCTAGCCAAACAGGCATTAAAAGCAGCACACTCCCTCCGACGAATCGTTAAAAAGCAAGATATTCGTTTGGATATTGTGCTGCAGCTTTTTGATTCACTTGTTTTACCTATATTATCATATGGATCCGATATTTGGTTCCCATGGGCTGAAACAAAAACTACCAATTCATTCAATACAGGAATGACAGATTTCTTTAGAAATTGTATTTCTTCGAAACATTCACATGAACAAATGCATATAAAATTTTGCAAACTGCTTCTAGGGGTACATTCTAAAGCAATGAATCTGCCAACTCTAGCCGAACTGGGCAGATTTCCAGTTGGAATTCATATTGCTTGCAGAGTTCTTGACCACTGGACTCATATTCTGGATGCACATAATGATAGCCATATCAAAAAGGTCTATATGTCGATGATGAACCAACCAGACACAATTGAAAATCCATGGATACAATTTGTAAAGAATATTCTTCACAATGTAGGATTAGGTCATGTTTGGAACAATCAGTCGACATTTAGTAACAGCAGGCTTAAATTTACATTACGCCAACAACTAAGAAATAGATATGTACAATTCTGGAAACAGACAAAAACTGAATACAGTAGATTAGATTTCTACAACAAAATTAAAAGAAACGATTATCAAATTGAGAATTATCTAACTGATAAAATCGATCCTGCTCACAAACAAGCTCTTTGTCAACTCAGAATAAGCGCACATTATTTAAACATCGAACGAGGAAGATATGCAAACATTCCCAGAGAAGAGAGGTTATGTGCTATATGTGAAGTTGTTGAAGATGAATTGCATTTCTTAGATTCGTGTATCTTATTTCATAATTTGCGAAGCCATCTAATCACTACTATACAGCAGTATGATCATCAATCAAATGTGATCTCTAGAAACATACAAAACAATATACTAAAACCAAGTGATTTATTCACCTGCGATGACTGTCAAAAAACACTTGCCAACTATGTATTTCAGTGCATGCGTATTAGATGACCGTTTATTTCTTTGTTCCCTTTGTTCTTTGTTGTGTCTATTAATCCTTCGGGATTTTATGACAATAAATGAAGTCAAGTCAAGTCAAGTCAAGTCAAGTCACACACAATCTGTATACCACCTACCTTGAAAAGAAATCATTCAGCAGAGGTTGAACGGAGAACAGAAACCAGCGGTGTCAACAGGAAAAGGGAGGAAGAGGGGGCGACGGGGGGGGGGGGGGGGGACCCTGCTGGATTCTTGTGTCCTCCCCCTTACCCCACCCCCACCCCCCAAAACAAACACACACTCATACACCCACACGGTCCCCCCCCCCCTCCTTCCTCACTACACCATCTCCCTCAACATCTAACGCTCCTCCTCCACACCCCCATACCTCCACAGCACCCTATCCCCAGATCTCGTACTTAAAAAAAAAAAAATCTTTCTCTGTGACTTAAAATCTGTGATTTGTTTTCCTTCCTAATTTTGTGACACCCCCCCTCCCCCCCCCCCACCCCCATGACTTTCTTTCCTACAGTGAGCCAGAACAACCCAGCTGGAGACATGAACATCCAGTTTTTGACTCACTTGTGTTAAAAAAAAAAAAGAAAAAAAAAAGAGTCTGTGTTATAACCGTGCGTTCGGTTGTGCGTGTGTGTGTGTGTGTGTGTGTGTGTGTGTGTGTGTGTGTGTGTGTGTGTGTGTGTGTGTTGTGTGTGTGTGTGTGTTGTGTGTGTGTGTGTGTGTGTGTGTGTGTGTGTGTTGTGTGTGTGCGCGCGTGTGTATGTGTTGTGTGTGTGCGCGCGTGTGTATGTGTTGTGTGTGTGTGTGTGTGTGTGTGTGTGTGTGTGTGTGTGTGTGTGTGTGTGT
>NC_134891.1:11055568-11218068 GCF_041734735.1 Babylonia areolata | reverse complement strand
AATGTACAGTATGATTATATTACACTGTTATTGAGCAATTTACAAGTTTTTTCGTCTTATAAACGGAAAAGAACGTGGGAAGAAATGTACAGTATAATTATATTACACTGTTATTGAGCAATTTACAAGTTTTTTCGTCTTATAAACGGAAAAGAACGTGGGAAGAAATGTACAGTATGATTATATTACACTGTTATTAACCAGTTTACTTTGTTTTCCGTCTTACAAAAGGAAAAGAACAGGGGAAGAAATGTAGACATCGCCTGGATTTCTTCTACTTTTTGTTCAAGAGCCGCGACTGCACAGTGCTGCTTTAGACAGTCAGTCATTGACATCATTTCCAAGCCAACATTGCGCAGATTTCTTCAGAACGGAGCAGTCTCTGTGGGCTTTTCCAAATACAATAGACTGAGCAACACGCTAGATGCCACGTTCATGGCATCAGAGATCTTTTCCCACTCCTCTTGCGGCCAATCAGTGGCAGCCTCTGTGTGTGTGTGTGTGTGCATGTGTGCGTGCGCGAGTGTGTAAGTGTACGCATGTGTTAGGAGAGCTCTGTGCACGTGTGTGTGTGTGTGTGTGTGTGTGTGTGTGTCTTTTACATTTCTTTGCTTATTTGCCTATTTATCATCATTATTGTCTTTTTATTTATCATTATTATTATTCTCTTTTTTTTTCTTCTCAAGGCCTGACTAAGCGCGTTGGGTTACGCTGCTAGTCAGGCATCTGCTTGGCAGTTTAGGTGTATCGTATATGGATTTGTCCGAACGCAGTGACTCCTCCTTGAGCTGCTGATACTGATACTGGACAGTCAGTTATCAACCCCTTGACTGGCGAACTTGGTGAAATGAGATCAGTGTGTGGTGGCAGGAATTGGAACTGCTTTTAACGCCACAAAGACATGCACTTTGATTCGGCATCGAACACACACACACACGCACGCACGTACAGACACACCCACACACACGCAAGCACATGCGCACACACACACGCACACACACGCACACACACACACGCACACACACGCACACATACACGCACGCACACGCACGCACGCACATACACACGCACGCACGCACACACACACACACACACGCGCGCGCGCGCACACACACACACAGACACACACACACGCACACACTCACGCACACACACACACACACACACACACACACACACACACACACACACACACACACACACAACTTTGCAGAGGATTGTGTGTCCAGTTTCAGTTTCTCAAGTTGTCACTGCGTTCGGACAAATCCATATACCCTACACCACATCTGCTAGGCAAAGATGCCTGACCAGCAGCATAACAAGCGGGCTTAGTGCGGCGAAAATGTCAATGGCAGACTTCTTCTTCGCTCGTGGACTGCAACTCCCACGTTCACTCGTTCGCATGCTGTTTGGAATTTGGCAATACTCACATAATTTGCGTCCGAACTTTTAGATATTTTGCAGACTTGTTGATGAGACCCTGAGGTTACTGTGTGAAAATTTTCAAGGAATTCAGTTTCTCTGTCACTGAGAAAATACTTGTCAAAAAGCGGTTCACTTTTTGGGGGATACCCGATATGTCCGAGTGGACTTTAAAGTGTATGACCGTTTTAACCCCCGCCATGTTTTGGCAGTCATACTTCCTTTTTTTCGGGAGAAGGGTGTAGGGTGGGGTGACGGGGGTGTCCATGCTGGGTATGTTTCCATTTCCATAACCCACCAAACGCTGACTGACATGAATAACGGGAATCTTTAATGTGCGAATTTGATCTTCTACATTCCACGTACACACACGAATGGGGTTCAGGCACTAGCAGGTCTGCACATATCTGTTGACTTGGGAGATCGGAAAAAAATCTCCACCCTTTACCCACCAGATCAGATTGAATGTCCAACGCTTTAACCCTTTCACCGCCAGTCAATTTAGAGTGCAAAATTCCCTTGTGCTATAAACAGAAAATATGATGTCTAAGAATAGCTGGGGATTTCCCCTGTCATGTGTAGAAAATATAAGGCCTATCCTACCACCGAACATTAAAAGCAGTAGGTTCATGGATAACAGACAAATGATCTGGTCACCCTTCAGTGACATACTGAGGTCCTCTACCTAGCTGCTGCATAAATGCATGCGAGTTTGGCAGTGAAAGGGTTAAAACCACTCGGCTGTTGCGTTCGTCGCTGTATGATAGTAAAAAACAGTACGTAGTAGTAGTAGTAGCAGTAGTAGTAGCAGTAAAAAACAGTACGTAGTGGTAGTAGTAATAGTAGTTGTATTTGTATTTCTTTTTATCACAACAGATTTCTCTGTGTGAAATTCGGGCTGCTCTCCCCAGGGAGAACGCATCGCTACACTACAGCGTCACCCTTTTTTTTTTTTTTTTTGTATTTTTTCCTGCGTGCAGATTTATTTGTTTTTCCTATTAGTCGAAGTGGATTTTTCTTCAGAATTTTGCCAGGAACAACCATTTTGTTGCCGTGGGTTCTTTTACGTAGTAGTAGTAGTAGTATTCACAAATCGGGATAATGGTGTTGGTGTTGCTAGAAATAATAGTAACAAGTGTCATACCTTGGGACAGAAGCGGCAGTGGCAATATTCACATTATTTTCTTCTCCTCCACTCCTGTCTATGTGACTGACGGAGTGAACGTCCACTCCTTGTTGTGAACACAACACAATCCGTCTTGAAGGGAAAATATTGTGGATACTGCCACAGTAGTCTCTTTTCAGGATGTGTTTCTTCTTCTTCTTCTTCTGCGTTCGTGGGCTTCAACTCCCACGTTCACTCGTATATACGCGAGTGGGCTTTTTACGTGTATGACCGTTTGTATCCCGCCATGTAGGCAGCCATACTCCGCTTTCGGGGGTGTGCATGCTCGGTATGTTCTTGTTTCCATAACCCACCGAACGCTGACATGGATTACAGGATCTCTAACGTGCGTATTTGATCTTATGCTTGCGTATACACACGAAGGCGGTTCAGGCACTAGCAGGTCTGCACATATGTTGACCTGGGAGATCGTAAAAATTTCCACCCTTTACCCACCAGGCGCCGTCACCGTGATTCGAACCCGGGACCCTCAGATCGAAAGTCCAACGCTTTAACCATTCGGCTATGGCGCCCGTTGAGGATGTGTTTCAATGCATGGTGTTCTGTGCAGGTTTGCTCCAGTGAAGACAGTTGCATTGCTCGGACGGAAGAGCCTAGTGTGGTCGTAACCCGCTACTAACTGTGTGTAGTATGGAACTGACCAATGGCGTAGTTCGGTCGACGTAGCCATTTAGTCACGTGTATTATTAATTAAAAAAATCATTATTATTATTTATTATCTATTTTATTTAATTTATTTTTTATTTATTTATTTTTATTATTTTTTTGTACGCTTATAGTTGACTTCATCAAGTTTTTGCGCCTTGTACATATTATTATTATTAGTAGTAGTTCTTTTTTTTATGTATTTATCTATTATTTATTTACTTTTTTTTTCTCAAGGCCTAAGCACGTTGGGTTACGCTGCTGGTCAGGCATCTGCTTGGCAGATGTGGTATAGCGTATATAGATTTGTCCGAACGCAGTGACGCCTCCTTGAGCTACTGAAACTGAAACTGTCAAAAAGTTACAGGTTAGAGTTTCTCCTCGGAATGACCACCACCTTACAACGTGGACCTGCTGTCACTGTACTGAGTCAGGGTAACAATTTTGGGAGAAGAAACAAGGAATCTGCCTATGTGTACGCGTGCTTTGCGTGCGTGTGTGTGCGTGCGCGCACGTGTGTTTTGTACAGGGGACTTCCGACACTCTCTTGCGTTTTGCACGCGCGCGTTTTGCATTGTGTGTGCGCTTGTGCGCATTTTGCGTTGTGTGTTCTGCGTGTGCTTTTGCATAAGTGTGTGTGTGTGTGTGTGCGCGCGCGCGTGCGTGCAGTGCGAACGTGTGTGTGAATACTTCACGAGTGTGTATGTTTGTGTGTGTGTGTGCGTGCGTGTGCTTTGCACTCACTCAGACACAAATACACACACTCGATCTCATTCATTTACACACACACACACACACACATACTCCATCTCACTCAGACACTAACACTCACACTCAATTTCATTCACTTACTCACACACACGCACACACACACACACACACACGCACAAACATACACATACTCCATCTCACTCAGACACTAACACACACACTCGATTTCATTCATTTACTCACACACACACGTACACAAACCACACACACACTCACATACCATACACACATTCCACAAAAGTTCAAAGTTTTCTGCACTTTAATTTGATTATTACCAGTTTAAAAAAAATGTTTTTATACAAAACAACTGAAAACAATGAGTAAAGAATGAAACAAAACCCAGCGTTGCACAACTCACGTTCCAATGTCTCTGTGGTCCACTGTGTGTAGAGAAAACAGGAGGAAATGAGTGGCAACATTCTGCCCAGCACACAAGTATGGACATACGTATTATTATCCTATTTAATGCAGACAGCCGTCTGTTTCTGATATTTGATATCCCATGGAAAGACGGGTAGATGTGCAGACATGATTTGAACGAGAAAGGAACGAAATATTTAGTACAGGAAAAAACAACAACAACAACAACAAAAAAAAAAAAAAAAAAAAAAAAAAAACCAACCCAAAACAAAACAAACAAAAAACCCAAAACAACCAGTCATTGAATCAAATAATGAAGGTGGAACAACGGTAGCGTCCGTATGACTGCGTCTAAGAGCTCATGAATACATGTTTCTCTGTGTGTGTGTGTGTGTGTGTGTGTGTGTGTGTGTGTGCGTGTGTGTGTGTGTGTGTGCGCGTGCGTGCGTGTGCACGGTGTACGCATGTATGCATGTTGTGTGCATGAGACAGCTCAGGACCATGTTTATAACCCCAACAGGATTTTAAAAACAAAAGAAAAAAGAAAGAAAAAAAAAAAGAAAAAAGAAAAAAAAAAGCCCACGGTGTGCTTACAATCTTGGATACAGTTGATTTATAAACCCCTTTTTTTATCTTAATTTCTCTTCTTCTTCTGGATTATATACAAAATACAAAAGTTGACGAAACAGACCAGCAACAACAACAACAACAAAAAAACAAAAACAAAAAAAACTACACCCCCACAACCTGTCCTGGACCAGACAGAATAATTCGGAGTCTCGCCACCTTCTGACACGACAGCCCACAGAGGATCAAGTACCGTTAACCCCTAGACTGCTGAGGCTTGCTGAAACCATCCAGATTAGTGTGGTACGAGTCAGAATTAATTTCGTCAGCATCACTTCCATTCTTGTGTGTGTGTGTGCGCGCGCGTGTGTGTGTGCTTTTTCAATGAGTACTGCGGTACTGAATGAGACTGAATGTGAAATGAGTCCACTGAGTACCTGGGTGACCTGACAACCTGACCTGTCAGCTCACGTTTAATATCTCACCCTGGTCATGCTGTGACACACCTTCACTGACGAGCCGTGTTGTACTCGACAGTGGCAGTCATGGGGTTAAGGTAATCGGGGTACAATCACAACTGACAGCGAGAATGATTAAAGAAAAAACCCCACAAAAAACCCACATAGGTCGTCTGCAAACAACTGCTTTTGATGGCTATGGTGTAGGACTTTGGTCCTCTGCAAACAATGGCTTTAATGGAGGTTTCCGTGCAGTCAGATTGCTACACATTTTTATACACCACCATCTTGTTTTTTGTTAGTTTGTTTTTTTCCGCCTTCTGAAAAGAGATGGAGAGAAACGGGGTAAGGGTGTGGGAGGAGAAGGAGGGAGGGAGGTGGTGGTGACAGGAGCAGGAGTGACGAGGAGGATGTGGGGGAGGGGGGGGTTGAGGTAGAGAGGGGGCGGTGAGGGAGGGAAGGTGGGTGTGTTGGTGGGTGATCGGTTCTTCCATTATTTTCTTCTCTTCACACTTTCAGGTACGACATCAAGCTCATGCTGTCCATGTGTACATGGAAGGAAGCGCGGGTGTGCGTGGGATTTTCCTCTGTTCAAATTTTCAGGAAACACAAAAAGCTATTGTCGTCCATTGTTCAATCTATATATAGTTCCATCCATTTACAAAATGCACACAAGCGCATACATGCTGTTTTATAGTATACAATTCTCTCAACAGTATCCAGTAAATGGTATAATTCAACTCTGAATAAACATGGCAAGAAATGTCTGGACATTAAAAAGAGAGAGAGAAAAAATGAAACAAACAAACACACACAAAAAAAGCAATAATTGGCATCAATTCTGTCTGGATAAACAAAGAAAAAAAAATTATACCCATTATCATTCAAAAGCATATAAGATTACGGTTAATTCAACTGAACCAAGCACTGAAACATGTGGCAATTCCAGGGCAATGACTACATGCACAAACAAAATGTGTTACATTTGATTTCATAGCAGCGGAACACACACGTGTGAAAAAGTGTAAACCGACTGTTTGACGTGGTTCACCAAGACTGATAACATTCGCCGCCTATGTTAAAATCAACGACGGAGAACATCCGACTGAACACCCATTTCAAAGTTGAAATGGTACGGCAATGTATGGCAGAACACATCGTATGTTTTGATTGTTTGATGCTGTTGGGCAAGATTCACATTCCCCACCCTTATTTAAACACTCAGACAACTAACATCAAACTGAATAACATTCAAATCCAAGTTATAAAAAAAAAAAAAAAGAAATCAACTCCTATGTGTAATTTTTCTTAAGAAATACCATAAAACAGGCAGCTGAATGTGACTGATTACTATGTACTTTTATTGAACAAAACACGTTGAAAAAAAAAAAGAAGAAAAGAAATCAAAGTCAATGAAGTACCCTAAAAGAATATAACTGCAGTAAAAAAAAAAAGAAAAAAAGGGAAAGAAAACCAATAAACATATGTTAACATTAAAAGGCAATATAAATCCTATAAATTACTAACAACAAAGGAAAGCAGCATGAAACCTATCATCCCCCCCACCCACACACTATCAGACACACATAAATGCATCATTCCAGAACAAAGGTACCAGCAGGGAAGGGCTCATGATATCTGTGATGTTGCAAATACTGATGGGTATGTTTTCACAACTGAAAAGAAAACATCTGACTAAGCTTATTAAAAAGAGAAAAAGAAAAAAACCAGGTATGTGTAATGGTGGTGATACTGAATATAAAAGTGTTACTGTGAGAGGATGTGTGCGTTACTTTCACCAACAGTAAAGAGTGATAACAGTCTCCATTCACAAGGCACACAACTTCAAGTCAGTGCTACTTACACTACCGATTTAACTAGCACACAGCTAAATAAAAGGTACAGTCAAACAAACCCAGACACTTCCTCAAAAAAAAGGAAGTGCCGGACCTGTCCTTATACTGATATTTTGACATGCAGCAAAGACAGAAGAAATGCACAAACATAAATTAGCTTTTAATCAAGACTGGCATAGCCTCTTTAATCCTGAACAAGTCAAACAGAACACATGGACAATACAGAACAAACACATGGTTGCCTTGGTGGTTTTTCAACTGGAAATTGACAAACAATGTGGCTTGGAGATGAAATGATTAACAAATAGTAAAGAATGATAACTCTCTCCATTCACAAGGTACACAACTTCAAGTCAGTGCTGCTTACGCTACGGATTCAGCTAGCACACAGGTCAATAAAAGGTACATTGGAACACACTGACTGACCAGATGACAGCAGTGCACTGGGACCAGGACAGTTCACAAGGGCAGTAATTGTTCAGCGTGAGAGAATTTCAACCCATGAGCACACATACTCCTGCAGTCTATACAAACTTAAAGACAATTAAGAGTACTAGTACGCACAAGAATTGAAAGGACCTACCATCTCAGAAGACACCGGTGCATAAGAAAAACCCACATAACTGCTGATGAACAAGGCACTACAAGACTGCACTAGAACTCAAAGGGTGCTAGTGTTCACTGGAAGGATGCGACAGTTCACTTTAACTGGAAGAATACCAGAGTGCACTAAAACTCAAAGGATGTTAGAGTTCACTAAAACTGGAAGAATACCAGAGTTAACTACAACTGGAAGAACATTATAGCAAGCTATAACTCCAAAGATGTTACAAGTCACTAAAACTGGGAAAAAAAAACCAACAAAAAAACCCCCAAACATGGCACACTTAAACCCCAAGGGCATTAAGAGTTAGCTAAAACTGGAAGAACATTATTATTATACTAAAACTCCAAGGACGTTAAGACTAGAAGAACATCATAGTACACTGAAACTCCAAAGACGTTAAGAATTAGCTAAAACTGGAAGAACATTACAGTTCACTAAAACTCCAAGGATGTGAAGAGTTCACTAAAACTGGAAGAACATCATAGCACACTAAAACTCCAAGGGCACTGGAGTTCACTAAACCCAAAGGATACCACAGGCACATTGCTGGGACACAGATGCTCCGTTAGACTGGAACTGATTCAACCATTTGCAATGATTATTTTTGACAATAGGATATATGTACTTATTAACAAAACAAAACACTGAACAAAACAAAGAAATCCATGTCTCTAGTTTACTGGTAGAAAAAACAACAAAAAAACAACAAGAAATAGAAATAGAACTTCCACACACCTAGGAGTTCATGGGAAGTTATATATATAAAAAAAAAAATCTAAAAAAAAACCCAACAACAAAAAACGAGAGAGACACACTGACTCAAATACACAGACACAGGGAAAGACACCGCAACTGCCTGCTCCCAGAACAGTGTCTTCATTCGATTCAAAGAACCACACTTACCCTCTCTGCACAGCTACTTGCCTGACAAAGCTGACAAACAACATTGGCCATTGGTTTCTAAATGTTCTGTGTACATTTGCTGTGTTAAATGTTTGAGTAGCATGCCAGCCAAATACTTGCACAACAAAAAACCTGTGCATGTCGACAATAATATATGCACATGATTGTGTAGAGTCATGATAAAGGCCACATAGCCCTTTACAGAGCGGTGAATTCATATCCACTGTATCAAGGGCATGCACAGAAAGGCAGGGCCACTTAAACCATCTCCAATTAAAGTCAGGTACTCATTCACACCTGCGTGGAGTAGAGGTAAATCAGAGTTAAGTGCCTTTCCCAAGGCCGCGCACCACCATGCCAAAATGGAGCCTGGAACCCCGATCACTGGTGAACACTGAATCAGAAGCCAAAATGGAGCCTGGAACCCTGATCACTGGTGAACACTGAATCAGAAGCCAAAATGGAGCCTGGAACCCCGATCACTGGTGAACACTGAATCAGAAGCCAAAATGGAGCCTGGAAGCCCGATCACTGGTGAACACTGAATCAGAAGCCAAAATGGAGCCTGGAACCCTGATCACTGGTGGACACTGAATCAGAAGCCAAAATGGAGCCTGGAACCCCGATCACTGGTGAACACTGAATCAGAAGCCAAAATGGAGCCTGGAACCCCGATCACTGGTGAACACTGAATCAGAAGCCAAAATGGAAGCTGGAACCCTGATCACTGGTGAACACGGAATCAGAAGTCCAAAGGCTAACCTATTTGGCCAAGGAGGCTCCTGTGTGATAATACAAAACCATGGTAAAAAAAACAACTCTGCTTATTGATCATTTGTACAAAAAGTATTGTTTAAAAAAAAAAAAACCCAAAAAAACCAGCATTATAAAATCCCACTGGTTGTGTAAGATTGCCATTGGTGCAAATGACTATTTCATACGTCCAACACAGAGCCAGTCAAATGGGACAGCGTAAATACTGATATAACGTCATCATCCACATTTACAACTCTTTACCACCTCAGGAATTTCCTACTGACACTGTCGCTGCACAAAACAAGGCCAAAAATCCCTTAGGAACTACAGGTCTAAACTCAAATGAAACATTACACAATAATCCACAAATGAAATACGACACTATAATATACGAATAAAACATAACACAATGATCTACAAATGGAATATAACACGATAATCTACACATGGAATATGACACAATAAAGTGTAAATGAAACAGAATAATCAGGGAAAGGAACATAAAACAATGATCTCAGAATGGAATATAGAAGACAATAATCTATAAATGGAATGTAACTCAATAACCAACAAATGGAATACAATACAATAATCTACAAATGGAATATGACACAACAATCTACAAATGGAATACACTGCAATAATCTCCAGTCAATGTCAGCCCATGTTGTAAGCAAGTCACACGGCCATTATAATCAAGACACCATTTCCGTAACAAACAGGTGCTGTTTCCCGCAGCACAAAAAAAGCCTGGTGAAAACAACAACAACAACAAAAGGGAGTGGGGGGTGGGGGGGTGGGGGGGGATGTCACATGATATGTACAAAACACACAATCTGTCACGTCTTCAACTGAAGGAGACATCAGTGGTATGTGGTACTAACAATCATATTGTAAAACATCACCCAAAACCATGAAGTACTTGTTCCACAAAACATATGACCATTCTTAATACACAGTGTCGGGAATCAACACTTGCAGTGGATGGAACACACTCAGTAATATCCAGAATCACTACCTGAAGATACTGGGAGTAGAGAGAATTTCCGTTCAGACAAATCCATACATGCTACACACATCTGTAAGGCGGATGCCTGGCCAGCAGCATAACCAAACACGCTTAGTCAGGCCTGGAGTGCATGCATACATACTGTGCACCTATCAGAGTGGATTTCTTCTTCAGAGTTTTGTCAGAGGGTAACACTTGTTGCCATGGGTTCTTTTTCACTGCACCAAGTGCATGCTGCACATGGGACTTCGGTTTATCATCTCATCAAAATAACTAAGATACTCAGTTTGATTTTCCAGTCAAATTTAGGAGAAAGGGTGAGGCCCGGATTTGAGCCCAGACTTTCACAGACACTGCATTGGCAGACAAGTGTCTCAACAATACTGCCACCTTCCTGTCACAAACAGCGACCCACAAGTAATGCTACAAGATCCTGTACAGACACTGTATTGGCAGGCAAGTGTCTCAACAATACTGCCACCTTCCTGTCACAAACAGCGACCCACAAGTAATGCTACAAGATCCTGTACAGACACTGTATTGCCAGACAAGTGTCTCAACAATACTGCCACCTTCCTGTCACAAACAGCGACCCACAAGTAATGATACAAGATCCTGTACAGACACTGTATTGGCAGACAAGTGTCTCAACAATACTGCCACCTTCCTGTCACAAACAGCGACCCACAAGTAATGCTACAAGATCCTGTACAGACACTGTATTGGCAGGCAAGTGTCTCAACAATACTGCCACCTTCCTGTCACAAACAGCGACCCACAAGTAATGCTACAAGATCCTGTTTTGTGAGACACAGGGACACATACTGCTGATGGACATCTGCCAAAATATAACAAACAGTACTTGGGAGGGTGTGCAGGTTGGCTTTTGTCGGGGACTTTTCGTCGCTTGCAGTGTGAGAAGTCAGTCATATGATGTCATGGGCTGCCCACCACCATAACTAGCTTTTCTGGGTTTGCGCTGCTTTTCTTTGGACAGCTTTTCGGTAGAGTTTGATCACATCATTTTCTTTGTACCAACTGAGCCAAACAACAAAAATCTATGTCATCAAAAAGGTCTTTAGAGCTGAAGACATCTACAGCATTTCTAAAGAAAACAACATGGTAAGTTAATTACTATACAAAAAAAGAAAAAAAAAGAAAAGAAAAACAAGTTATAGATTCCTCTGATCGAGATCTGGTGTAAACAAACGACACAAAGCAGATCACATAATCCATGGAACCTTTGCCCTGAAACAGAATCTGTATAATAGATCCTGTTGACAGTTGTCTACAATGATGACTTCCCCATCTCTGACTTCAATAAGACATGAAAGAAAATATGCGTGCTGTGGATAAAATGATGCTTCAAACTAATATCCGTGTGTCAAGTCTCCTCAAAGTTAAAGCCAGATGAGGCTTGGTGTTGAATTTTAAAAAGATCAGTTCAAATACTTAACGGCAGATACCTGACCATAAACACACTCAAAGTAAACATAAAAGATTAAATAATTGGTGTAATCATAAAAGCAAATACAGCTTGTAAACGTTCAAAAATATTCACCAAAACTGTTCAAAATACTTTCGTCGGAACAGGTATTTCCACGACGAAAGTTAAGCCTTTTAGTAACCTAGAAAAACCGACAATTGAGATGGGCATGTGCGCGCGGTTCTCGCTAAAAATATTCAGGAAGTCCCGACAAAAATCCAACAAAAGTGGGCCTGCACACGCTCCCTAGTATTTGGGAGGGAAGCTGGAAGAGTGGTGAGTCCTTCTCATGGTGACACATTCTCAGCCACTGTCCAATAAACGGGAAGGGTGCAGAGCATGCACCTCACTTTCGCTTTCACAGAACATGCAGCTCACATCATTGTTTTACAGCATTTAAGTCCTCACACTTCCAGAATGTGTGTCTTTTTTGTCTTTTTTTTAATGAAATATGTATACATATTTTAAATACATGGCACACTGTTCATCATTTTTAATGTCCTGGGGTCCTCCTCAAATGAAGCAGATATGTTGTGAACAAAATTATTCGGTGCTTGAGTACTGCTGTGAAGAGAGACATCTAAAAATCAACAGTTCAGTTTACTGGACATACTGATCCTGATACATGCTTCACACAGTCCACTTCTTCAATGTTCAGTGGCTGCAACTCCCATGTTCACTCATTCGTGTGGCCAGGCATTTAGGTGCATGACCGTTTTTACCCCAATACATAGACAGCTGTACTATGTTTTCAGAAGAGTACATGCTGGATGTGTTCTATAACCCACTTCTTCTTCTTCTGCGTTCACTCGTATGCACATGAGTGGGCTTTTACGTGTATGACCGTTTTTACCCCGCCATGTAGGCAGCCATACTCCGTTTTCAGGGGTGTGCATGCTGGGTATGTACTTGTTTCCATAACCCACCGAACGCTGACATGGATTACAGGATCTTTAACGTGCATATTTGATCTTCTGCTTGCATATACACACGAAGGGGGTTTAGGCACCAGCAGGTCTGCACATATGTTGACCTGGGAGATTGTAAAAATCTCCACCCTTTACCCACCAGGCGCCGTCACCGTGATTCGAACCTGGGACCCTCAGATTGACAGTCCAACGCTTTAACCACTCGGCTATTTCACCCGTCTTCCATAACCCACCAAATGCTGAGATTGATAATAGAATCTTTAACTTGCACATTTGATCATCTGTACGCGTTGACACATGAAGGGGGTTCTGGCTCTGTCTGGTCTTCACATCCATTGACCTGGGAGATCAGAAAAATCCCCAACATTAACCTACTAAGTGTCTTGACCAGGACTCAAACCCTGGAACCTGAGACTGAAATCCAAAACTTTAACCACTGGGCAGTTGTGCCTGACACAGTCCAGGACAAGTTTCAGCTTGCTGGTTAAGTTTTAATGTCCATGTAATTGATCGGAAAATGCTGGATAATTGTATTAGCTGGTATTATGCCTACACCTCTTATGTCTACAATCTATCACTGTCAAACTCAGCTGAGTTTTTTTTTTTTAAATTAATCAACAATCTGAATTATAGATTAATCTCATTTATTGATGTATACCTCAGGTTTAACAAGCAAACAACAGCAACAAATGTACATTGTTATTCACCATGGATTTATCTCCAGTACAGAAACACATGAGTGAAATAATGAAAGAAACGCAAAAAAAAAAAAGACCAAGGGTTTTGCTGATTTCATCACAATAAATGAGATTCATAGGGTACATGTCTACACACACTGACGTGTTCCTCATGTACAATCACAATGGCAACAACAGACCACATGCTCTGCACTGCCAGTTTTCTCCAGTGTTTAACTTAACAAACAAACTAATTCATAGAAGTGAAAAAACAATGAGGCCAGGGGTATAAATGATTTACTAATAGTAAAGAGTGGTAACTCTCTCCATTCACAAGGTACAAATCACCACTCTACCATTTGTAAATCACTGAAGGTATTTGGTCATGATTTACAAACTTTTGAAGTATCTTTTTCGTGTAATTAAAACAACAACAACAAAAAAAACCTAACAAACAAACAAAAAAGCTATAAAAACAACAACCCCACCCTGTTTGTTTGTTGGTTTTTTTTGTTTTTTACATTTAATTCATAACACAAGTGATCCAACAGTCTCTGAATAACCTTAAGCACCTCAACATGCAATAAGAACCATGCACAATGGATTATGTCATGATTTAAGGACCTCCAACAATCCGTTCTTATTGTCTCTCTGCTTGCCCACTCCCATCCCCTCCCTCTCCAACTCTTTTATCATTCTGTTTCCGCCCCATCCCCCTTCCCCTCTCCAACTCTCTTTTATCATTCTGTTTCCGCCCCATCCCCCTTCCCCTCTCCAACTCTCTTTTATCATTCTGTTTCCGCCCCATCCCCCTTCCCCTCACCCCTTTCCAACGCTCTTTTATCATTCTGTTTCCGCCCCATCCCCCTTCCACTCACCCCTTTCCAACTCTCTTTTATCATTCTGTTTCCGCCCCATCCCCCTTCCCCTCACCCCTTTCCAACTCTCTTTTATCATTCTGTTTCCGCCCCATCCCCCTTCCACTCACCACTTTCCAACTCTTTTTTATCATTCTGTTTCTGCCCCATCCCCCTTCCACTCACCACTTTCCAACTCTCTTTTATCATTCTGTTTCCGTCCCATCCCCCTTCCCCTCACCAACTCTCTTTTATCATTCTGTTTCCGCCCCATCCCCCTTCCACTCACCCCTTTCCAACTCTCTTTTATCATTCTGTTTCCGCCCCATCCCCCTTCCCCTCTCCAACTCTCTTTTATCATTCTGTTTCCGCCCCATCCCCCTTCCCCTCACCCCTTTCCAACTCTCTTTTATCATTCTGTTTCCGCCCCATCCCCCTTCCACTCACCACTTTCCAACTCTTTTTTATCATTCTGTTTCCACTCCCATCCCCCTTCCACTCACCACTTTCCAACTCTCTTTTATCATTCTGTTTCCGCCCCATCCCCCTTCCCCTCACCCCTTTCCAACTCTTTTTTATCATTCTGTTTCCACTCCCATCCCCCTTCCCCTCTCAAACTATCTTTTATCATTCTGTTTCCGCCCTTTCCCCTTCCCCTCACCACTTTCCAACTCTCTTTTATCATTCTGTTTCCGCCCCATCCCCCTTCCCCTCACCACTTTCCAACTCTCTTTTATCATTCTGTTTCCGCAAGCGGTTCCTGCCTCCTGCCCAGGCATCAACTTTTATCTGCTTGTTATTTTAATCATGGCTATTTATTGTTGACTTGATCATAGATGTTCTTGATGACTTTGGTTTATAATTGCCTTGATGATGTTTTCACTTATCCCCCCCCCCCTGCCCCCAATCCCCCTCCACACACACACACATATACTGCATTTCACTTACCCCCTCCCACCCCCCCACGCCCCCCCCCCACACACACACACACATCTGATGCAAACACACACACATAATGCAAAATAATGGGCCCCTCTTTAAAAACTCTTCTCTCTGTGCCCATGTTTTTTTTGGTTTTGTTTTTTATGTGGTTCAGCTGCTTTATGTATTAAAAAGAAAGGAAAAAAAAAAAAGAAGAAAAAAAAGGGCAAATCACCGATTCCCACTGTCTACTGTGGTAAATAAAAGCATCAAAACAGCAGGACAGGGCATTCATCATTAAATCACGAGGTTGCTAGCAACAAAATATACCCCCCACCCCCTAAAAAAAAAAAAAAAAAAAAAAAAAAAAAGGGGAAAAAACCCAGAAAAAATACCAGAAAAAACAACAACCCCAAAACAGAAAAAACTGTGGAATGTCAAACATGAAAATATCACCGTATTCACAAATATCAGTTTATCCTCAAAACATCACTTTACACAATAAAAATACTTTTTTTTTTTTTTATTTTTTTATTTTTTTTATAGAATTACATTCTATTCCAATAATTCATTAAATAGACATTCAACTGCTAATTTCCCAGTCACAGTTTGGTAGCATTTCCAAGCAGAAGTTGTTTCCTTTTAGAGAGAACACAAACTATTATGCAAAACAAACATTCAAATTCAAATATTCTGGTTCTGAAAAAAGGGGGGAAAAAGACAAAAGAGAAAAATAGGACAGTAAAAACTGATCTATGGTGTTTTCCAAGGTGGTAGAGACTGTAATTGTGATTATATCACAGATTGACACAGGCCTGCAGTTTGGCCAACAGCAAAATGAGAGCTGTATGATCAATGGTTTCTCCATTGCAGTGGGAAGTCATTTACAGCTTAGTCTTTTTGTGAAGGACTACCACTCTCAAACTGGGAGGCAAGATTGCACTGGCTTTTAGTGCCTGCAGCCTTAACTGGGGGCTGGTTGGCCTTTAGGGACGATCCTAACACCAACTTTCCCAGAGCCTTCTTGGCCGACAGAGTAGGGATGTAACTTAGTTAGGCAAGGCACTGCCCACTGTAATAAAATTAAAACCCAGCCAGCACCAGTTGTCTTTGATGGCAATGACTGCCAAACAGGAAATTGTGAACAAGGTTCCAACGAAAAAAATGTGGAACCCAACACATGCCTTCTTCTGACCGCTAAAATCAGTGTGCACACACACTTTTGTTTTGAACTGCAGTTAGGTCTTTTTTGGGGTGGGAGCAGGGGGGTGTGGTGCCGATATTTATGTATTTTCTCCTCTCTTGAACTTATGATGCCAATGTGTGTATGTGAAAACAAGTGTGTGTGTAGATGTGGTGATGGTTTGTGTGTGTGTGTGTGTGTGTGTGTGTGTGTGTGTGTGTGTATGTGTACAAACTAATACTTAACTCAAAACACACAAATAAGACTGATGTGCATACAGATCCAGCACAGACTTAACAATCTTCCTGACCACAACCTTAATATCTCCAGGTAAATCCAGGCTTCCAGTTTATCAAGAGGTATAATACAGAGAGAAAAAAAAACGCAATGAACTTTAGCCACAGAAAACAGTACGATAAGGCTGGTCAGGGTAAGAAAATCCACATCATACATGTACTGATATGTCCACACGAAGACAGACCTGTTTAACCTTAAACGGTGTTCACAGTCACAGGTATAGATGCAAATAGAAATCTGAGGCAACAAAACAGCAATCATGGGAAAATTCTGTGACACATTAAACAGCAAAACTTATACCACACTTAACACTTTCTTCACTGGGTGGTCACTGTCGTCATTGTCAGAGTAAAAACTGGCAAATGTTTTGCCATCTTGAAGTCTAAAGTGCTACAGTTTTCCCCTATGAAAATGGTGCCCCGTTCACTGAAAATGAGAATAAAACTGAGCAGCTGCCATGTGTAATGCCATCTTGAAGTCTAAAGTGCTACAGTTTTCCCCTATGAAAATGGTGCCCCATTCACTGAAAATGAGAATAAAAATGAGCAGCTGCCAATGCAAAAAAAAAAAAAAAAAAAAAAAAAAAAAAAGATTGGAAATGAATCAAAATCTCCACTTTCAAAATTTGTATTTCGAACAATCAGATAATAGTTTCGTTTGTTGCTTATAGTCCAGCCAACCGCAGGGCCTTATTGACTGTCAAACCAAACAAATGCTCAACCACATCAACACTAAACTGTCATATCAACAAAAACCCAAACAAACAAAAAACAACAACAAAAAGGACCAAGACAAAACCCCCAAACAGTTCAGGACACATTATCCTAAGCATTTAGCTCTGTAGGACAAATAAAACTAGGCCATGCTGAGAATGCCAGCCTTTCTGCTTAATCTATCAGCCTAAGATTACAAAAAAAAAAAAAAAAAAAAAAAAAAAGGAATAAAACAACAATACTTCAAAACCAGTACTTTGCTAACAGGCAGTATTAGCATTATCTGACATGAAAAATTGTATATGTTACCCCTTAGGGTAAACAGGTCTGCTGAGAGAACAGTGAAGTTGTACATGCACACTGATATGTCCAATTTATATAGTGATAAAAGCACCAGGCACAAAACAACCAGCTGATCAACGAAACAAAAAGAAAAAGCAACAACATTATTTTTCTTAAATGTCAGCAAAACATGCAGCGACAGACTGATTCCAGCCAGACAGACTGTGAGAGATCAACCACTCTTTGATATGTAGAGAGACAACCTTCACTGAGAGACTCCCAGACGTGCACCATAATCACCCATCACATTCTGCCCGGATTTCTTTGTCATGTTGTTTGTATAAAGAGTGAAAGGTTCTCGCTTCCCGAGGCCTTACGTATGAACTGCAAACAGACTGCTTCTAAATCTTATCACTGCTATGTGGTCTGACACTGGCACTGTAAATAAACAGGTACTGTATCTTCCCAAATCAGTTTCTGACATTGTATATAAACACGTACCATCCCAAATCAGTTTCTGACATTATAATATAAACAGCTACCATATCTTCCCAAACCGGTTTCTGACAATGTAATATAAACAGCTACCACATCTTCCCAAACAAGTTTCATACATTGTCATATAAACAAGTACCGTAACTTCCAAAATCAGTTTTCTTGTCAAATGGAATCGTCTTCTCTTAAATTCATGGGTTGCAGCTCCCATACTGACTCGTGACCTAGTGGTCTTATACAGTGCATCACCATTTTTACCCCAACATGCAGGCAGCCAAACTCAGTATTTGGGGATGCCTGCCCTTCCTTGTCTTTAGTTTCTACAGTTTTAGAGTTATGCATGCGTGTGAATGACTGGTGCGAAAGCGCTTTGATTTGTCTCTGCACAAGATCTAGCGCTATATAAATACCATTATTATTATTATTATTATAAATGTTCCTTAAAACGTACAGTGGTGGATATGTATTTATCTATCAATCTCTAACTGATCTGTATGTATTTTTTCTCTCAAGGTAGAACACATGAAACATAAAGCTAGTCACTGGCCACAGCTCCCAAATTTCACATTGAACAAACATGAACGCGACTCAAAACAATAATATTTCTCTTTGTTTAAAAGCCATTCTGATTAAACATGAAGACTATATCATATACAAACTGTTACAGCTTATAAAAGTATCTTCCTCTCCTTATTGTACATCTGGCAATGGTAACATCATGAAAACACCGAGTTCAAAGGTGACGTGCATACAATTAACAACGTGGGATGATTCCCCTGAAAGGAGTGGGATGGAGATGGAAGTGGACAAGAGAGTAATGCTTCATGACATGAACACTGGGACAGGCCAGAACAAGTGTGGATGAGAGAGTAATACTTTAGAACATCAATACTAAAACAGGCCAGATCATGTATGAATGAGAGAGTAAATCTTCATGGCATGAACGCTGTAACCGGCCAGAACATGCATGAATAAGAGAGTAATCTTCATGACATGAACACTAGAACAGGCCAGAACATGTGTGGATGAGAGAGTAATCTTCATGACATGATCACTAAAACAGGCCAGAACATGCATAAATAAGAGAGTAATCTCATGACATGATCTTTAGTACTAAAACAGGCCAGAACATGTGTGGACAAGAGAGTAATCCTTCATGACATGATCACTAAAACAGGCCAGAACATGTACGGATGAGAGAGTAATCCTTCAGAACACGAACACTGGAATAGGCCGGAACATGTGGTTGGAATCTTCGCAGTCAAACTGAGAACGGAGAAGCAGACATACAGATTTGTATGAAGAGACACTTGGGTGAAAGAAACAGTAACAGCAGTGATGGCTTTGGTTGCAGTGATAGCATTGATCAGACTCACACGACCTGGAATGATGGCAGTATGAAAGAAAAAAAAAAAAAAAAAAATCAATGGAGATTGCCAACAAAACAAACACAATCTGATATCCTTGTTGAAGTATGAAGTTTACCCCCCGAAACAAGACAATTCCCCTTCTTCAGGTTGCCGATGAAACAAGAGCAGTCCAATATCCTTGCAAGTACGAAGTGTGACCCACAAACTAAGACAATTCCACAGGTTCTTCAAACCTTTTTCCTGGGATGCCACTGCATGCAACCTCTTGTCTGCCAAACCAAAAGCTGAATACCCCTTTCAATACCTCACAGATTACACAACTGTAGATATATCAGGCATACACAACACATTAGTCGTCACCAGTGTACTGCTGAACGTATGTAGGGCCATTCACACACATTATCCTTCAGTCAGTATCATCTTGTTGCCCAGCATTCCAAACCTAAATGATCGCTTTGACTAAATAGTCTACACATACAACATCCTTTTTTGTCATTATCACCTTTTGGGCCGTCAAGCAGCTCGACTTTGTGATTGGCTCAAACAAAACAATCTATGCAATGATACCTTTCAGGGTCTGATCAATCACTGCACCATAATAAAAAACAACAACACATTTTCTGACTGGCTGGCATACAGAAATAACCATACAACCATGTAGTTTTTGGAAATGTTTTGAAGGAAGTATCATTAATCGTTCCACCTCATGCTCATATTTCATGAAGATCATGATTGCTCCTACACTATCATCCACACACACACACACACACACACACACACACACACACACACACACACACGCACGCGCGCACATACACACACATAGAGTGTCTCTTTGGGTGGTGTTATCTCCTGAACCATCTGCAAGCAATGGTCTCTGACCAGTCCTTAGAATCTTGTGCAGCAAGCGTTTATTGATCACATGCTGCCCAAGTGTGTGTACCAACTCCATCCACGTTTACAGCCCAGCTAACTGCCAGGGCCAAATCACAGCTACACACATTTTAACGACTTTTCATGAACCATACTGCTGCTCAGTAACAGTAAAATTATATTTCATAAACTGTTTAGAATCAAACAGACTGAACAAGATCTACAATTACATTAATTGAAAAAAAAAAAAAAAAGTATTTCCTTCCTACGGATTAATAAAACCGATTCTGGTGGGAACAAGATTTAAAAAAAACAACAACAACAAAAAAAAAAACCCACCCCAAACCATGTTCATTAAAATAGCGAAACAAAAATAATAAAAAAGTGTCCATGCATTTAGTATTTCAGCCCCCCACACCCACCTCGAGCCCCCCACATCCTCCGGCCCACCCTACCCCCAGCACCCAATCCATCAACAGTTGGAGGTTGGCAACAAGCACCATCTCAAAACTACCTTTAGTGACCACTTCCACCTGCACACACACACCACCACCACATCTCTCTCAGCAGCAGCATCCAAAACAGCATCATCTTTCTGAGAACCACTCTGTGTGACCTTTCAATCAGAATTATTCTCTGTGACCTTTCAATCAAAACCAGTCTGTGTGACCTTTCAATCAAAAACACTTTGTGTGACCTTTCAATCAGAATTATTCTCTATGACCTTTCAATCAAAACCTCTGTGTGACCTTTCAATCAGAACTGCTCTCTGTGTGACCTTCAATTAGAATAATTCTGTGACCTTTCAATCAAAACCACTTTGTGACCTTTCAATCAGAACTATATCTCTGTGTGACCTTTCTAACAGAACCACTCTGTGTCTCATTTCAATCAACCAGAACCACTGTGTGTGACCTTTCAAACAGTATCATTATGTGTGACCTTTCAATCAGAACCACTCCATGCGACTTTTCAGTCAGAACCACTGTGTGTGACCTTTCAAACAGTATCATTATGTGTGACCTTTCAATCAGAACCACTCCATGCGACTTTTCAGTCAGAACTGCTGATATCTTACAAACATCAAACATCATCCAAAATTGTGACCATAATTATGGGAACGCCTGCATACTGGATATCTGTGAGGTGGCATAAGCTACCTCCAGCGTTATCACCCCCCCCTCCCCCAACCCCTAAGAACAAGTTATGCTCTGTACACACAAGCATTCCAGGTAGAATATCTCATGCACCATGGCTTCTAAATGCGGTACAAAGCGGTAAAGTTGCCTCCATCACACACACACACAGTCACACAGACTGTAACTCAGGAAACATCTTGTGAACATAACGTCCCTCAGAGTAAAGTCACCTCATGCACCATCACACAAACTGCGATCCTGGAAACTTCTCGCAGAACACAAGTTTCTCAGATCAACGTTGCCTCAGGCACTGTTCCGTCCAGTTTACCACACCCCGGAAGAATCACTCACACCCAACCATCTCCGAAGCTAATGCCACCTATCGTACCGTCACACATTCAGCTCCAAATCTGGAGCCTCCTCCTCCTCCTCCTCCTCCCCAGACAAGGCCCACGACTCGGACTTGGATCGGATCCTCTCCACCTTGGCCTTCAGCCCTTCCTGCTGAGTCACCACCTTCCTCAGGGGCTCGCTGCCCGACAGGTTCCAGCTGATGCGCGGGGACGATCGGGAGGAGGTGGTGGGTGTGGGTTCCAGTCCTGTGCTGGTTGGAGTGGGTTCTGACAGCTGGCGAGCCGGGGAGGAGCGGCGCTTGGGGGACCCTGAGCTCCGTGCGGGGCTGCGGTGCTTGAGTTTGTTGGGGATGGCCACCATGGAACTGGGCTGTAGCACGTAGCTGTGACAGGGGGTAGTAGTGGTGTGTGATTACTGTAGTGTGTTGCACTGTACTGCATTGCTTTGCATTGTATTGTAGCGTGTTGTATTGTGTTGGGTTGAATGAAGGAAGGAGGAAGGAGGAAGAGGTGATGTGTGATTACTGTGTTGTGTTGTCTTGTGTTGCGTTGTATTGTATGGCCACCATGGAACTGGGCTGTAGCATTTAGCTGTGATAACGGGATAGTAGTGGTGCATGATGATTGAGTTCTAGTGTGTTGTATTGTATTGTATTGCAATGAATTTACTGCAATGTTTTGCATTGTATTGTAGTGTGTTGTGTTGTATGGCCACCATGGAACTGGAATGTAGGACGTAGCTGCAATGGGGGATAGCAGTGGTGTGTGATTATTGAGTTGTGTTGTGTTGTCTCGTGTTGTATGGCCACCATGGAACTGGGCTGCAGCATGTAGCTGTGATAGGAGGAAGACGTGGTTTGTGATTATTGTGTTGTGTTGTACTGTATAAGCACCATGGAATTGGGATGTAGGACATAGCTGTGATGGGGAAAGTGGTGGTGTGTGATTATTGTGTTGCATTACGTTTTCTTTCATTTTTCTGTCCACAGATGTTTTTAACACTACTGGACATAAAGATATTGTAAAACATCTTGGAAATACATGTTTCATTTGCTGGAATCATAAATGTGATGTTTGTGAACCTGAGAAAGTGTACGTGTGGTATTTTACCTGACGATGAGAGTTACCCATGCATTGTGGTTGTGGGATGTATGTGCGTGTGCATATGTATGTGTCTGCATGTGATATGAGGGTGGGTGGGATCTTCTATGTGTGTTATGGTGTTGGTAAGCATGCATCATAAAATAAAAAAATAAAATAAAAAATATATATATATATATATGTGTGTGTGTGTGTGTGTGTGTGTGTGTGTGTGTGTGATTACATAAGCACCTACACACATACTGAACCATTGTCCAAATGAATGCAGACAACACACTAATACCACATGAGTAATGAGTGTCAATGTTTCGATGCAACTCGAGGCTGATCACCATGGAACAACTACAACAAAAATCAAACAAACGAAAAACCTGTCCAGCACTTACGACACACGTCTGAGAAATACTCACATCATGTCTCCAGTCTTCAGCTTACGTTTGGGTGAAGGGTTGACAATGACATAGGACAAGGTTCTTGAAGGCTTCCTGATAATGTCTGGAACATCACAACACGTCCACAACTCTGTCAAAATTCTCTTATGAAAACTGATCAAATGACTTCCACAGGAATGCTCCTGCTGTTGAAGAAAAGTCCTGTTTCAAGTGAAGTGCTGTTTAAACCCTGAAGACACCGAAACAATTCAACAAACAGGTGCTTGTAACAATAATCACACATAAATGCCTACAGCATAGGGTCTTCATAAATACATGATTTGAAACACAACTGTTTCTTGATAACACACTGATGGCTCCATGTTAACTGAGTATGACAACCATCATCACCACACTGCTTAACTGTTTCCTGATAACACGCTGATGGCTCTACGGTAAAGTGTGACAACCGTCATCATCACACTGCTGAACTGTTCCCTGATAACAGGTTGAATCAGAACAGATGCAATGAAAGCCACTGAGATGCTGTGCAGCAGTGAGGCGAAGGGTCTCCTGTGGCAAGTGGCCCCACAGCAACACGACCCTGACAGCTCGGCTTGTCAACGTAATCATCATCATCAGTATCATTATTATCATTATTAGTGCCATTATTATTACTGATACTTATATATCTTGCCTGTCTTCACCTAGAGAGCAAGCTCTAAGCATGGCGTCAAATGAGGCAAATGCACAACAGGCTTCCCAACAGAGCTGACTGCCAGCTGCCTTCAGGTGCTCATCATTCGTTTCCTGTATCAAATGGTTAAGCACTGATGGAGACAGTGGAACAGCAGCAAAACAACAACAACAAAAATCATCAATAATGATAGAGTACACCCCAAGAAAAGATGTTTGAAAAAGAAAAAAAATACTGTACCATTTCAAGAAAAAGCATCATATCATATCAATATGAAGGCCTTTAGGCCTGTAAGGCCTTTTGCCTGCTTGAAATGGGGGGAAGTGAGAGCCCCCATAAATGTATAGGTTTTTATAATCTAATAGTGTGCAATGCTTATTAAAGAATATTCAAATGAGTTTTGTATTTCAATTTTTGAAAGTAAGTGTCAACACGATTTTTAAAAGTATTCACTGTTCCTCAAGACACAACATCTTGTGGGAAGTTATTCCAAACATTTGTTAGTCTGTTGGTAAAAAAAAAATGTCCAAATCTGGAAGTTTTAACAGAAACTTTTAACAGTTTGTAGGAATGTCCTCTTGTAACATTGCTGTCGTTTAAGGTGAACCTGCATTCACCAACACTGTACCACGGCAGGAAACAGGAAATAAGGGACTTTGCAGACAGATCCAGAGTTCCATGTCGATGCCATTTGTTCTTCATTCTTTCCTGGTGAAGATGTCCATGACTTCTGTGTCTCTGATGGTAGGTGCTGTGTGCTTGTACCACTATGATGCCGATAAGGCCGACCCTCTCCTAGAAGCATTTACCACTGTTTCTAACAGTCCAGCCAACTACACAGAGCCATTACATGGATGAGAACACGGTTTACAGTGATCCCGTAGAACCTGAAGGGGGGGAAAAAAACCTGAAAAAGAATATTCCCGTGTAGGCACAATTTCAGTCATACTGATGCACATAAGCCTAGGACATGCCTCTGATTTTGATAATTCCATCTTCTTTTTGTCAGAGGAAAACAAAACAAACAACAACAACAACCCCCCCCCCCAAAAAAAAAAAAAACAAACAACACAACAACAACTACCAAACAACATAATTATAAATAATATACATCATATATGAAAACTGACAGACAAAACCAGAAAATGCCAGCAAGCAACTCACACATCCTAAGCGCAAAAACTAATACAACATAGTGAGAGTACCAAATCATCAAGTCCAGAGAAAATCCCGCCCAAAATATTCAAGGCTTTCTAGAAAAATAAAATGAGAATGTACCAGCATAACAGAAAATAACAACAACAACAACAAATTTTTAAAAAAAGGAAAAAAACCATAGGCAAAAGGAAAAGAAAAAATCCAAAAACAAAGAGAGTAATAGACCTCAGGGAACACTGTTATCCATTCTGTATTTTTCCCCCCCTTTTTTTTCTTTCAAATGTCTTGCTCTTTTTGCCTATGACCTCTGGAATCAGCTCTGCTAGAAATGCAGGAAATATGATGACAGAATCAGTTAGACATTGGACTTCTGACTCAGTGTTCACCAGTGATAGGAGTTCGAAGCTCCGTTTCCACATGGTGCTGTGTTCTAGAGAAAGCTGCTTGACTGGACTTCTGACTCAAGTGTTCACCAGTGATAAAGGTTCAAAGCTCCGTTTCCACATGGTGCTGTGTCCTAGAGAAAGGCACTTGACTGGACTTCTGACTGTGTTCACCAGTGATAGGAGTTCGAAGCTCCGTTTCCACACGGTGCTGTGTCCTAGAGAAAGGCGCTTGACAGACTTCTGACTCAAGTGTTCACCAGTGATAGGAGTTCGAAGCTCTGTTTCCACACGGTGCTGTGTCCTAGAGAAAGGTGCTTGACAGACTTCTGACTCAGTGTTCACCAGTGATAGGAGTTCGAAGCTCCGTTTCCACACAGTGCTGTGTCCTAGAGAAAGGCGCTTGACAGACTTCTGACTCAAGTGTTCACCAGTGATAGGAGTTTGAAGCTCCGTTTCCACATGATGCTGTGTTCTAGAGAAAGGCACTTGACTGGACTTATGACTCAGCGTTCACCAGTGATAAAGGTTTGAAGCTCCGTTTCCACACGGTGCTGTGTCCTAGAGAAAGCTGCTTGACTGGACTTCTGACTCAAGTGTTCACCAGTGATAGGAGTTCGAAGCTCCGTTTCCACACGGTGCTGTGTCCTAGAGAAAGGTGCTTGACAGACTTCTGACTCAAGTGTTCACCAGTGATAGGAGTTTGAAGCTCCGTTTCCACATGGTGCCATGAAAGAAAGGTGCTTGCCTCCACTTTCCTCACTCTACCCAGGTGTGGATGGGTACCAGACTTCAAAGCAGGAAAGTTTAAAACAATGGAAGGAGAGGACTGTCCCCTCTCCCACCCCTGCCTTCCTGTTCTGAACCCTAGGCAGTGGACATGAATTCACTGCCCCAATGTTTGATGTCACCTTTTAACTCTTTGGAGATGCCCGCTCAGAATGATTCGGTAGGATTCGGCGGATCGAGGAATATTTTTTCATACACTCAGCAGTGTTCAAGTAAAGGGAAACTAATCAGGCTGTTTTGAGGGATCAGTCTAGGAAAAACTGAGTTATTTCCCCTTGACCATTAACTGCGTGAAAGGTTTTTTTCTATACTTTTCTGGACTGGGTGAGAGGTCGATCTTCACGTAACTAATCAGTGTTGTGATTTTCTTTCTTTAAAAAATTTTTTTTTAACAGTTTGTTGTGCAACATTTGACTTCAAACTGATTCATGAGAATCAGGGAACCTTACTGTGTGAGAAAATCATCTTATGCTGCCTTGTGGATTAGCTGATGGATATAACATGCCTGGTGGGTACAGTATACCTATTTTTCTTTTCTTTTTTTTCAGTATTTAGTGACATAATTTAAAATATCAATTTTTTTTTTTCGCAGCATTTAATGAGAAAACTGTTTTAAAATGTTAAAAGAAGAGATGGTAAACATTCTAGTGATATATAATTTGTATGTTTTTGTCTCTGTGTGAAAGTGTGTTGAATTTTTCAAATATGTCCATATTTGCCCATAACAGTAAAACTACATGCACTATTTAACTACGTCTCCATAGAGTTAACCTTGCATATCAAGGTAGATTAAAAAAAGAAAAAAAAAGAAAAAAAAAAGAAAAAAAGAGCTCACATAACTTACCACACACACACGTACACACAGAGCTTGTCAGACAAAAAAACCCAAAAAACCCCAAAAAAAACAGAGATGACAACTCAGCTCAACATTATCTAAGACGCTGTACAGCTGTCCTCACAGTGTGATATTAATATATATCTAAAAAACAAAACAAAACAAAAAAACACCCAAAACAAACCAGGTCACATAACTTAACACCAAAAAAGAATGTGAATGTGAAAATAATGCACTGGTCAGATAACTATATTATAAAGTACTCATATACATGTGGATTTTCTCGCTCTGTGTGTGTGTGTGTGTGTGTGTGTGTGTGACAGAGAGAGAGAGAGAGAGAGAGAGAGAGAGAGAGAGAGAGAGAGAGAGAGAGAGAGAGACACAGATCGACACAGACCTTGTTTTACTGCCATTGACAATACTATCCTTTTGCAAGGGGGACAAAGTATGAACAAAAGAATAACAACGGTTTACAGGGAAATTGACACACTGCCAAGAGTAAAAAGAAAATCAACGACAAACAACAACAACAACAAAATCATAAAATACAACATATTGTTAAGATTAAAAAGGAAAATAAAAAATCTTGACCATCCAATGTTCTACAAAGTCATTCAAAACTATAAACTGTGGAACTGACATCAGGGTAACAGTGTTTTTTTGTTTTGTTTTTTTGTTTTTTTTTTTTGGGGGGGGGGGGGGGGGGGTTGGGTTGATAACTGTAAGGCTCCCGAAGATAATTTCTTTTTCTGACAATCCCAAAGCTATGGCGAAAAATTTAGCAAGTGATCTTATTCTTACTTCATCATCTAGCAAAAGTGCACTGGTATGGTTCATGTTCTTTTAGTTTTCACTGTCGAAAATTAAGCATTTCTTTCGAATTTCTTCATAATACTTACAGATAAAAAGTAAATGAGTTTCATCTTCAAAGAGAGAGAGAGAGAGAGAGTGAGTGAGTGTGTGTGTGTGTATGTGTGTGATAAAGAGAAAGAGATTGTGTGTGTGTGTGTGTGAGAGAGAGAGAGAGAGAGAGAGAGAGAGAGAGAGAGAGTGTGTGTGTGTGTGTGTGTGTAATGTTGATGTGTAATACATGAATTGTGTGAATGGAGAGTGTACAGGGAACTGACTTGCAAATTCAATGTCATGTAGAGCCAAAATAATTCATTATTACTAGCACTATCATTGTTATCAATATCACGAATATTATTATCATGACTATTATCATTAACATTATTATTAACAGTATTAACATTATTATTATTAATATTATTATTATCATCATCATCATCATCACATGACTATTATCATTAACATTATTATTAACAGTATTAACATTATTATTATTAATATTATTATTATTATTATCATTATTATCATCATCATCATCATTACAATTATTATTACTTTTCACAGTTTTCTTCTGTTTTTTTCTTCTTACCATTATTATTAGTCATCATTATCACAAATACACATAATGAAAAAAACTGAATCTCAACATCAAAGTTACTTTAGTGATCAACTGAAAATGAGTTTGTATCAGTTTGTACTCAGATTCATTAAATGTGTGCCTTAACAATTTCTACGCACAAACCTATTATGAAAACTATCTCTTAGAAATAAATATTTATTGTGAGCTATAGAAAATACATTCAGAAGTGAAAAAGAAAACACTTCATTGTATTTCTGCAACAGTATCAAAATGAAAATAAATATTCCAGTAAAACTCCTCTATCACATGGGCTGACTTATATGTCAAAGTCACTACAATCTGGGTGATTAACTACAATTCATTAAAGTCTGAAAACCAGAGAGCATTCACACACACACACACATACACACACACTCTCTCTCTCTCTCTCTCTCACACACACACACACACACACACACACACACACTAAAACAGGGATATGTTATGCCTAAAATCATTTGCTCAGACTGTCCTGATGAATATAAAAATTAAAAGTTTACAAAAAAAGAGAAAATATATAAATGCAGAAAGTCCAGTCACCAATATTATCCCTTAAATATATGACTTTAAAACTTTTACCTTTGTAAAATACATTTTCAAGAATGTGGACCAGGAAAAAACATACATAAAATAAACACAGTTATTTTGGATATTTAATATACAGTGTGCTGTTAATTTGGGTACTTTATATGAATTACAAAAAGTACACAAAGTAAACATATTTACACAGCTCTTTTCAATACTTCAAATAAACAAAAATCACAGAAAATAAACATGTTCGGCATTAATCTGATACTTTTTTTTTTAAAGAAAAAAAAAGGAGAGAGACTGATTCTAAATGTGAATTACATGAGAAAAAGGTTCCTCCCATTTCTGTACATCAATTTCAGGCACTGTCTTTCCTTTCTATCAGTCATATGAAATATATCAGCAAACTGTGGTCATAGCATGAATTTTTTTGTTTGTAACTCTGTGTGTGTGTGTGTGTGTGTGTGTGTGTGTGTGTGTGTGTGTGTGTATTTGTACTTGTATTTGTATTTCTTTTTATCGCAACAGATTTCTCTGTGTGAAATTCGGATCTGCACTGTGTGTGTGTGTGTGTGTGTGTGTGTGTGTGTGTGTGTGTGTGTGTGTGTGTGCATAAATAGACAGCAAATAGAATAAATCAACACAACACTCAAAAGAAAAGAAAAAAAAACCCCGAAAAACAACTGAGGGTCTGGGAAGGAAGTAAGAAGAAAAAACAAAACAAGCACAGCAATCAAGAACTGAAAAACATCAACAACACACACACACACACACACACACACGCAGAGGAATGAGAAGAATAAAAGAACGCAGTACTCAAAAGATTTTGTGCATGGCGCGTCACCAGAAAAAGTCAACGCAGAGCCAAAAAGCCACACACAATTCTGACAACAAACTCAATTTGCTCACTGTGGATACCGACACTGTGGAGTGATGGCCTAGAGGTAACGTGTCCGCCTAGCAAGTGAGAGAATCTGAGCGTGCTGGTTCGAATCACGGCTCAGCCGCCGATATTTTCTACCCCTCCACTAGATCTTGAGTGGTGGTCTGGATGCTAGTCATTCGGATGAGATGATAAACCGAGGTCCCGTGTGCAGCATGCACTTAGCGCACGTAAAAGAACCCACGGCAACAAAAGGGTTGTTCCTGGCAAAATTTTTGTAGAAAATCCACTTTGATAGGAAAAACAAATAAAACTGCACGCAGGAAAAAATACCAAAAAATGGGTGGCGCAGTAGAGTAGCGACGTGCTCTCCCTGGGTAGAGCAGCCTGAATTTCACACAGATAAATCTGTTGTGATAAAAAGAAATACAAATACAAATACACTTTCAAAACTGAGGGGAGTAACCTGTTCAAATGACATATGCAAACCAGATCCCTTCCAAACCGCCCTCTTCCCCTCACCCCCCGTATGTTTTTTTTGTTTCTTTGATATATCACATACCCTGACTGGTAATTATTTCTACATACATAGACTGATCATTGGAGGTTGGTTATCAAGGCACTTGACTGAACTGAATGAAGAAAAAACATGCCTGCACTTCCATACTGAGGGTGGAAAGAAAGGCAAGAAAATTACAAGTGTAGCATGCAATCAAGATCATTAAAGGTTTAATACACACACACACATGCATGCGCTAAAATTCTAGCTTACTGTATTCATTAGTTTTGTAAACTTTGACCATTTCATTTTTGTGTGGGATCTTTTTTCTTTTTTTTTATTTTATTTTTTTTAAGGATGTTTTCCAGGAAACTATATGTGTGATCTCATTTGACTGCATAAACTGAACCAGTTAGCAATGAGCTACACAGTATGAAAACCTCAAGTTCTTCTTTAGTTCCCCAAACAGTTTTTGTCTGCCTTGTTGAATATTTTATACATTTATATACTCCTAAAAAAAAATCTTTATGATGGACTTCCAAGCAAATTCTTATGGGATAATAAAATATATGCATACTGATAGCAAAGCAAAGGTGTTGGAAAGCAGAAGTGAAGCCTGGTGTGTGTGTGTGTGTGTGTGTGTGTGTGTGTGTGTGTGTGTGTGTGTTTCAGTTTATTCAATGAGAGTGATACAAGTGAGTGTATAATTTCAATCAAAGTCAATAAATCAATTTTCAAAGTTCGTTAACCAAATCTAAACTAAAACGTGCATTTAACACTAAGGATAAAAACCACACTCATATCTGAAATATGGACAACAAAAATGTGTGACTTCTGTCCATGATCCTACGACAATGCTATTTGACTATGATGTATCTGTTATACCTGGCCCTGTCCTCTGATCCCAAGCCAGTTTATTTGTCCACTTGTATTATTACCCTGTGGTGGGTGTGACAACCAACTATTTTAAGCACTGGACTTTCACTCCAAGTTTCCTGGGTTCAATTAAATATCGGAGCCTGGTGGATTAGGGGTAGAATTTTGTTTGCTTATCTCAATGATCAACAGTTGTGTTGATCTACTAGTGCACTTTGTTCCTTTTATTTGTGTGTGTACATATGCAGAAGTGTGAAATACACACATCAAAGATCCCTTAATCTATGTCAGCAGTGGTCGGGTTATGGAAGCATTAAAACATCCAGCATGCCTACATGGCTGAGTGAACATGGAAGTAGTGGTCCCCCAACACAGAACAGACACTAACTGCACAGCTGTTGGTCCTTTGAACATTGGTGATGATGTATCTGATGGTGTGTAAACATGCATTAAACATTTAAGAACCAAAAAAATGTCCATTGGTAGTGGTTTACAGATACTGATTTAATTATACTTTTTCTTCTTTTTTTGTGTGTGTTGATTTTATACATCCAATTACAGTGAAACAACAACAACAAAACAACAACAACAACAGCAAACAAACAAATGGGACTTGTCCAGAGCAGTTCAAGCTTACACACCCATACAAATTCACAAAAATGCTGAGCTGTGAAAAAATACAAGTTCAACCATGAGCAAACAAAAAAGATCATACTGGAGAATCTTTGTTTTTATAATGAGCCTGCGACTGCACAAATTAATTTCCATGTGGATTAACAAAATATTTTTAATTCTTATAATTGATTTGACTGATACAGATAGTGAGTTCATACAACAGGACTCCAAACAGAGTTCATACAAGAGAATTCCAAAGTTCATACAAGAGAATTCCAAACAGATCATAAGTTCATACAAGAGGATTCCAAAGTTCATAAAGAGAATTCAAACAGATCCAAAGTTCATGCAAGAGGATTCCAAAGTCTATACAAAGGGAATTCAAACAAAGTCCATACAAATGGACTCCAAAGAGATCAAAAGTTCATACAAGAGAATTCCACACAAAGTTCATGCAAATGGAACCCAAACAAAGTTCACAGTTACAGAATTCCAAACAGATCAAAAGTTCATGCAAAAGGATTCCAAACAAAGTAATACAAAAGGAATCCAAAACAAAGTTCATTCATAACGAATCAAAGAGTTCATACATGAGGAATGGAAACAGAGCAAGAGGAATGCAAACAGAGCAAGAGAAATGCAGACAAAATGTAAAAGAAAAGAAGAAAAACAGAACAAAAATGAGCAGCAGACTTACAAGGCTCGTCCATATGGAGGTGCAGACGCTGAAGACGGTCGTTGATCAACCCCGTGAGGTTGCCATAGTCCTCTACTTTCTGAAAAAGAGCGCTACCAATTGAAGGCCGTCCTTTGCCCCCACCAGTCACCGCGTTATTGTTCCCCTGGAAACCGGACAAGGGGAAGCAGTCAACAGACAGCAGGCACTTCCACGAGGTCTGGTGCCGGTGGCAAAACTCACTTTCAGCGCATGAAACGCTTTACCGCTAGGTGGTTCAGCACTGTGTACGTTTCGCAAACAGGAAAAACACGAAAGGGTTGGGTTGGGACATGTGGCAAAACTCCACTTTCAGTGAAAAGCTTTACAGCTAGGTGGTTTTGGACTCTGTACGTTTTGCAAATGGGAAAAACACGAAAGGGTTGGGTTGGGACATGTGGCAAAACTCCAATTTCAGTGAAAAGCTTTACAGCTAGGTGGTTTTGGACTCTGTACGTTTTGCACACGGGGAAAATATGGAAGGGTTGGAACATGTGGCAAAACTCACTTTCAGTGAAAAGCTTTAAAGCTAGGTGGTTCAGCACTGTGTACATTTCGCAAACGGGAAAAACACGAAAGGGTTGGGTTGGGACATGTCGCAAAACTCCAATTTCAATGAAAAGCTTTACAGCTAGGTGGTTTTGGACTCTGTACGTTTTGCACATGGGGAAAACACAAAATGGTTGGAACATGTGGTAAAACTCTCTTTCAGTGAAAAGCTTTATAGCTAGGTGGTCCAGCACTGTGTACGTTTTGCAAACGGGAAAAACACGAAATTGTTGGGACATGTGGCAAAACTCCACTTTCAGTGAAAAGCTTTACAGCTAAGTGGTTTAGGACTGTACATTTTGTGCACAGGGAAAACATGGGAGCGTTGGGACATGTGGCAAAACTCACTTTCAGTGAAAAGCTTTATAGCTAGGTGGTTTTGGACTCTGTACATTTTGCGCAGGGGGGAAACATAAAAGGGCTGGAACATCTGGCAAAACTCACTTTCAGTGAAAATCTTTACAGCTGTGTGGTTTTGGACTCTGTATCTTTTGTGCACAGGGAAAACACGAAAGGGTTGGAACATGTAGCAAACTCACTTTCAGCGCATGAAAAGCTTTACAGCTAGGTGGTTCAGCACTGTGTACGTTTTGCGCATGGGGAAAACATGGGAGTGATGGGACACATGGTACTCACTTTCAGTGAAAAGTTTTACAGCTAGGTGGTTTAGGATTGTACGTTTTGCACACGGGGAAAACAAGGGAGGATTGGGACACATGGTAATCACTTTCAGTGAAAAGTTTTACAGCTAGGTGGTTTAGGATTGTACGTTTTGCACACGGTGAAAACATGGGAGTGATGGGACACATGGTACTCACTTTCAGTGAAAAGTTGTACAGCTAGGTGGTTTAGGATTGTACGTTTTGCACACGGGGAAAACAAGGGAGGGATGGGACACATGGTACTCACTTTCAGTGAAAAGTTGTACAGCTACGTGGTTTTGGATGGTGTGAGAGTTTTGCTCAAGGGACACAAAACAGAAAGGTTGGGACACAGTGCAACAGAAGCAAGTCACTCTGTTGGGGAGCATGGCGGGAGAGGGTAGGGGAGAGGGTGGGAGGTATGGGGGTGAGTGGAGGACATTCTTTTAAAGGAGAGGGTGGTGGTGGAAACGGTGGTGGGGAGAGAGGGGGAGGTAAGTTCTTTCGGAGGAGAGGGAGGTGGGGATGGGCTGAGGAGGTCCACTTTTCACTAGGATCTGTGAACACTGGGAAAGAACTGATGACTTCCTGATGAGGAAATGAACAATATGTTAAAGACGATACATTAAATCAATCTTAATATTGTGTGTGTGTGTGTGTGTGTGTGTGTGCGTGTGTGCGAGCGTGTGTGTGTGTTTACATGTGTTCATGTGTCCTGTTTGTTTGATTCTGTTTCAATCATAAATATTCGTCTTTAAAAATGCACCAGCTTAACTTCTGGAAAAAGGTGATTCACAATATGACTTTGATAACTATAAAACTGCAACCACTTTCCAGAGATTGGCATCTGACTGACACAGACCCTGAGAAGGAAACAACCGAAATATTTCAACCCATATCTGTACTTTGTCAGGAACAATGTTGCATCTAAAATGCTTGGTAATCATATAATCTACAACCATGAAGAAAATAATAATGATACTGATATTTCTTTGGATAATCCTTATGGCCTGTACAGGTCTCTATGAATGAGGAGTGAAAGGGTAAGTCAGGAATGAATAATAATTTTTTTTATCATCGTCTTACCAAGTTTTCCGCCTCTGATGGGAACAACAATTCCTGAGAAAATGCCACAGTTCATGTTTACCAAATGCAAGTGCACACATTGAAAAATACACACTAACAACTATACACCAAGACAGACACTGAGAGCTATTGTTCAGACTCATTTTTGTTCACACGCACACAGTAAATAAACAGTGGTGAAAATGTTAGATAAAGTCAAGGGCTCATTGTTTTCAAAAACAACTGGTTGAGAGGATAAGACAGAATGCTGCTCAAATGAACTGACTGGGAGCACAGCGTAACAGACCTATCAACAGTAACAAAAATATGCAATGAAGACAAAAAATCTTGTATGTTAGACTGATATGCCAACCCCCTCTGAGCTCTTTTTAGGAACATTTAAAATATTTTTAGGAACACTCAACTGAGTGGTCTGCTCAACACAGGTTCAGTGTAAACGCGCATGTGACTGGCTTCAGCTAATCTTCATCACCTGAGACTGGCAGTGTGACTAGCTATGGAAATAAGAATATACTCAGCATGCACACCCCTGAAAATGGAGTATGGCTGCCTACACGGCAGGGTTAAAATGGTCATGCACGTAAAAGCCCTCTTGTGTAATATGAGTGAACATGGGGGTTGCAGCCCACGAATGAAGAAGAAGAAGAAAGGTCACCATGACAGCAGAGCATGAAAGGCCACGTAATTTGTGACTTTTTTTTTTTTTTAATATACATTGAAGATTAAGAAGGAGGAGGAGGATGACGATGATGACGATGCTGCTAAGGTAGTCCATTATTTAGGTTTGGGACTGCGTTACAAGGCTGTACTCTGTGCTTCCTAACATAATGATACCCTGATAACCAGGCCCGAGAGATACAGACACTTGTAGTGTTGGCCAGGAAATTTGAGCAACAGATCCAAAGATGCGTCTTTCCAGTGATTATATTCCATTCCAGTCTTCCCATTTAAGCCCATAACACATCCAACTCTGGGTAGGACTCGACCAAGGGCCAAAAAACCAACCTCCTCTGGGAACTGAACCCACGTACTCTCAGCCATCAGTCCGCTTTGCTAACCACTTCGCCATGGTGACTAGTCAGAGGAATTAATTTGTTGAAATTTACCACGGACACAAACACACACACACACATGCATGGACACACAGACATCTAAAACCCTGTGTCATCACATACTCACAATATGCATAAACACACGTGAGCCAAAAGACAGGATTGGCCTTTCACACTGAGAACACACAACATGGTATCCAACAGCTCTCGACACACCTTCACCCATTCATGGTACCTACACATCAACCAGAAAAAACCAACTCACCAGGATCAGGGCCTGCTGTATCTCTGGGTTGAACCCTGAGCGTCTCTCTGTCCTGTAGATGGCGATGGGGATTTCCCCTGTGGTGGAACACAGAGCCTGGTACAGGTCTCCGTACGTGGGGAACTGTGACACTGTTGCTCGGTTAATACGCACCTGCAAGGATAGTGACGCACACACACAGGTGATAAATGCAGATGAGAGAAAAGAGAAATGGCCAAGAAGACCTGGTATCACAATGTAGATTGTCAAAGTTTGAAAAATAAATGTATCAAATACATGGAAAGTGGTTCTGGACTGTGTATAACAAAAAAAACCACATGGATTTTGGTTCAAAACAAAAGAACTGCATGAAAACTGGTGCCTGTTATTATCTTAAAGCATAAAAAAATATATGAAAAGTTGTTCCTGATGACTGGAAAACAAAATAAAACACATAGAAACTGGTTCCTTACTACTTACTAAAATACAAAAGATTTACATAATAATAATAACAATAATATACATTTATATTGCAAGTTTTTTCCAGAAATACTGCTCAAAGCACTTTACATTTCATTCTCCCCCCTACCTCCCCTTATTCCCTCTCCATAATACCCCCCCCCCTCACTCCCCCAACCCAACAGTCACAAAAACATAACCAAAAATACTTGCGCACAAGTACCTCCATTGAACCTTGAACAACCACTCACCCACCCACGATGCCCTCTAGAAGATACATCCCTGCAACAGGCACTCGCACACGTACACAAGCACAAATGCACAGGCACTCGCAGGCAACCCACCACACACAAATGGCAAATGGTTTCACAATAATTAAACATGCACTTGGAACCAGAGCATACCAGAGCATACCAGCACCACCGCTAGAAAGTTACTGTTGTTGGAAAAGATGTGTTTTCAAAGCAGGCTTAAAGGAATTTAGTGAGACTGAATGGCGCAATTTTTGCATTTTTTCTCTCAGTTTGTTCCACATTGAGGGGGCCTGAAAAGAGAAAGATCTGTGTCCCTGTTGCATCTTCTTCACAACAGGAGTTTTTAACAGCCTGGTATCAGTGACAGAACAGAGACGACCAGTTGGAATGTACACTTTAATGAGGTCAGAGAGGTAGCAAGGGCCAGAGTATACATGGAAACTGATTCTTGACTATCAAATATAACAAAAGAATCAAAATCATGGAAACTGATACCTGACTGTATAAACAGATAAAGTACATGAAGAATAGTTCCCACTGTTCAAAAAAGAAAACTCTTTCCTTTCTTCTTTAAATCTCACTAAACAACAAAATACAAAGAGACTTGTTCCTGACAAAAAAAACAAAAAAAACAAAAACAAAAATCAAATGCATAAAACCTGGTTCCTTACTATTTTAATGCAAAATAAAATTAAATGCATGAAAATTTGTTCCTTATTTAAAAACAAACAAACAAAAAAACACACAAAAGAATCAAATACACGAAAACTAATTCATGACTATTTATAAACAAATCCAATACATGAAACTGGTTCCAGACTACTGAAGTAATAAAAGAAATACATGAAACTGGTTCATGACTGTCCAGAAACATAATAATAAAATACATGAAAACTGGTTTTCACAAACTAATGTAAAACACAAGAATGAAATATATCAAAACTGCATACTTCCTGACTGCTGAAAAACGAAAATACATCTATGGATATCAAACAATAGCAGTGAGTTCCAGCAAGCCCAGTAATGCTTTTTCTTCTTTGCAGTCTTACTTTTTGTCGAGCACAGAACACAGCCATGCAGGAGACAAAAACTTACGCTTCATTCATCAAATGAATTTCACACTGACTAAACCATAGATACAGACACAGAAATGGATAAAATCAAGTCAAGTAAAAAGAAAAAAAAAGAAGAAGGAAAAGAAAGATACAATCTCCTATACTCTCTGATTGCAACACACACACACACATGCATGCACGCACGCACACACGCACCACGCACACACACACAGACACACACACACATATATATATATATATACTTACGCTTGACAGATGTCCAGAGCTTTCCTGAGCATCGATGCCCAGCAGAAGCCGGACAAAGCCGATGAGGTACCCTTTTACGAATGTCTGTAACAGCCATCACCATCATGTGATTATAGGAACAATCAGGAAATTTGGTAGGAACATTCTGAATTTAGTAGGAACACACGGACTCCCAGCCACATCTGCAAACGAACATTTTATCAACAAGGCATGTTAACACTTGGGCCTACCTGCAACATGGTGTAATTGCTACGATTAAGCTGATTGGTTCACTCAATGCTGTTTCAATGTAATCACGCATGCGATTAGCTGAGCATCATCACGTGAGACCAGGGATAGTAGTGACTACCCTGGTTTCGCGATCGATCGGTCTAGAGTGTCTGGAAGGCATGTGACCATGCTGTGTAATCAAAAACGAACTTGTCAGAGCCATTTTGATGTTGGTGTATCATCAGAACAAACTGCCACTGAGCGTAACAAAATATGGCGAAATCATTAAAGCTGGCATCTCTGAGCTACCAGTTCTCAGATATAATGCCCAGCAGCTTTGGAAAGAGGACCAATCATCACCATTCTGTCATCAATTCAGCAGCTTTGGAAAGAGCACCAATCATCAACATTCTGTCATATTAGTCCAGGAGCTTTTGGAAAGAGCACCAATTATACCCATTCTGTCATCAATCCAGCAGCTTTGGAAAGAGCACCAATTATCAACATTCTGTCATATTAGTCCATCAGCTTTGGAAAGAGGACCAATCATCAACATTCTGTCATATTAGTCCAGCAGCTTTTGGAAAGAGGACCAATCATCAACATTCTGTCATATTAGTCCAGTAGCTTTGGAAAGAGCACCAATCATCACTAATGTTAGCCCACAGTTTCTCGCAATCCCACCATTTCTCACACTTTGTGAGAAAAATCATGGGAATGCAAGAAAGATTGGTCGTTCCCCTCCAATATTTTCTCTTAACTGCGAGAAATCGTGGGGGTCAACCCTTAGCTTTCTCACAATGTGTGAGAAAGTGTGGTAAGTCCCCCTTATTTTTATCAAAAATATTTCCTTTATTATCGGAGCTGGTTTCATGTCTTTTCCCATTGCAAATCTCTGAGAAAAATGAGAGAGAAGAAAAGAAAAGAGAAAGAGTGGGAAAGTGAGAGAAATCGTGGGATTGTGAGAAATTGTGGGTTAACAATCATTCTGTCGCATTTGCCCAGCAGTCTTGGAAAGAGCACTAATCGTCACCATTCTGTCATAATAAGTATAACCCTTCACAGTCTGTGTGCTCCCTTCATTCTAAAATTACTTCACAGTGGAAAGAGAACGGTAACAGAATGGTTAAGACGCTTATCTGCCAATGCAGTGTCTGTGAGGGTCTGGGTTCAAATCCCAGTCTCGCCCTTTCTCCCAAGGGTGACTGGAAATTCAAACTGAGCGTCTAGTCATTCTGATGTGATGATACACCGAGGTCCTGTGTGCAGCATACATTTGAAAAAGAACCCAACGACATCAATAAGTGTTGTTTTCTTTTCGAAGAAATCCACTCTCATAGGTACACAAATATATATGAATGCACTGAAGGCCTGACTAGCCTGTTGGGTTATTCTGCTGGTCAGGCAGGCCAAGCAGCTGTGGTGTAGCATATATGGATTCATCGAATGCAGTATGCCTCCTCAAGAATATATACAAATATAACAGCATTCTACAAAAGACAGAGAAGTAACCCGAATGGTACAACACCCAAACCCACCTGGTACAAGAGTCGATCCAGCATGGCAGAACTGAAGACCTGTCCGGCGGCAAACGGAAGTCGGAACATGTAGGGAAGGTTGGAGGTCGTCTTCTCCTTCAGACGCTGGAAGACAGACAGGAGAATGATGGTAGACATAGCTGAACTGATTCACACAGGAGAATAATGGTACACATAGCAGAAACTGATTCACACAGGAGAATAATGGTACACATAGCAGAACTGATTCACACAGGAGAAAAATGGTACAAGTAGCTGAACTGATTCACACAGGAGAATAATGGTACACATAGCTTAACTGATTCAACAAGAGAATAATGTTGCACACAGCTTAGCTGATTCACACAGGAGAATAATGGTACACACAGCTGAACTGATTCACACAGGAGAATAATGGTACACATAGCTGAACTGATTCACACAGGAGAATAATGGTACACACAGCTGAACTGATTCACACAGGAGAATAATGGTACACGTAGCTGAACTGATTCACACAGGAGAATAATGGTACACGTAGCTGAACTGATTCACAGCAGCAAAAACAAAGAGCATGAACATGTTCACAACTCTCCAACCTAGGCAATGGGGAGAAAGTAGAAAACAAAACAAAAAACAACCACTGTAAACGCTAAGCAATATTCCATGTGAACAAACCAAGACATTCCACATTCTTGGGGGGAAATCTGTAACATCCTGAATACATTGTGCCTGAAAAAGGAAGCCCTTGTCAACTACCTATATCAAGAAATTTACAGACATGGAAAAGGACACTGTGCCAGCAGTTACAAGTATGTTTAATTCTTCTTGTTCTCCACAACACCAAACATGAAACTATACAAACCTTTCAAACTTGACACAGGAACAAAATGTGATCACAATATTTATTTGTAAATACATGCTGCACTGCACTTGAGGTGACAGGTTTATATTTTCCCCTTATTCAGGATATGACAAAAGTTAGTCTTTTCATTTTCTTTTGACGGAACCCCTCCCCTCCCCTTTCACAGAAAAAGTAATCGAAATGTTGAATAATCCTGTTACACAGTGAAGAGGGGGAACTTGAGGAGGAAGAGGAAGAGGAAGAAGGTGTAGAAAATGGAGGTGAGATGGGGAGAGGAGGGAATGACAACATTTTTTTCAGTTTCAAGAAAGTAATCAACATGTTGAATATTCCCTTGGCAAAGTAAAGAGGAGGAACTTGGAGGAGGAGGAGGAGGAGGAAGACAAAGAAGATGGAAGTAAGAGGAAGAGACAAAAAGGCAAGACAGGACAAAACTCTTTATTCTGATGGTAATAGATTAGCACCGGTGTGCTTTTTTCTTTTAACATCCAGTCCCTGCCCTGAACAGGGTAAACAAATCACAATACTGGACAGAGGCATAAACATGATGGTAGTCCACGGGTGTTCAGTGCTGGCACTTTAGTTGGCCCTGCGAAAGTTCGTGAACCCAGGAAGTAGGGCATGGATATAAATAAACGCGGCTGACAAACAGGCCGCGCCAGCGGTACTCGCTGTACGCTTGTTCGGCGGTAAATCTGCTTTGTTTTTTCGCGCATCATCTCCTCGGATGGATCGGAAATAACGACTAAAGAAGTGGTTTTCTAAAAAGAACACAAAATAAGCTTTCCATTGACTCCAAACACAATATGTTTTCTTACATAGCGGTTGTTGCGGCAACGGCTGAAACATAAATGAAGAAAGAGAAGAGAAGGATAAGCAGAAACATGATCGCAAAAATCGTTAAGTTTAAATCCCTCTCTAAGAAAACAGGCGTTTAGAACAGTAACATCGTAAATACACACAGAATATATAGCATACCTGCATGCAGATCAGCTTACCTTTTGAGTTGTGCGATTTTTCTTGGCAGCACAACAAACGTTTAAATGAACACACTGTATCATGGTGAGTGCGAGCAGCAGGGGGATGGAGAGCGGGGTGAGTGTCTGTCGGCTTATGGCACTGCCTTACCCTTCATTCCACGAGAAAGACGAAGATTTTTAAGGTAAGGAAAAAAAAAAAAAATGAAACGATGATGTTGATAAAATAATGAAATTGTGTAAATCAAATCAAACTGCACTCCAATAATACAAGCAGGAATAGCAATAATTCAACTTTCTGTAATCGCTGCAGGAAATGTGTGGATGCTGTGAAAAGGTGGGAAAAGTGGGGCGGGGGCCGCGGGGCCGAGTGAAACAAAGAAGGCAGTGTCCCGGTTTGGCGCGCGGGGCCAGAAATACCGCGGCGAATGTGCCGGTCAGTACAGAGTGCGGTGGGAAAGTCTGGCATTAAAAAATTTTTGACCTAAGACGCTAGACGCTGCTCGGCTAACTAAAGAGCCGGATTTTGTGCTCGGCTGAGCAGCCGTGAGTCAACTATAGAGAAAAATACAACATAAAAAGGAACGCGCGCGCACACACACACACACAAAGCCACACCATGCATAAGATTATAAAAAATAACTCTGTTGGCCTGTGAAGGAACAAGAAAAGGAGAGAAGAGGAGAGCTAAAGGCCTGGAAGACCGGGATAGAGAGAGAAACAGAACGACAAACCTTTTCCAGCTTGGAGATCTGCTGTGTGTAGGAGTCCTGTGCCTGGAAGTGCATGAACCTCATGTTGGACGCCTCGTTCATCTCAGTGATGATGTTGACACTCGGGAACAGGCTGTCAACACACCAACACTGGAACCATTCAGCATACGACCCGGTGGCTTGCACATGGATTAACTCTGTGCACAAGCACTGCTGGGCTGCCTTTGAACAGTTTTATGAACTTTCACCGGAGCAGTGTTCATTTCATTAAGGAGTTTCCATGTTCCTTCATAAGCATAAACCACAAGCAAAGGCAAATTAACTTCTATATTATTTCCGGCTGACTCCACATGTGTCAATTTGGAGGCAAAAATTGGTCAAGATATACATTTTCTGCATTTTTTCCACAACAATAGGGAGGGTATGCAGCCCGCTTTTGTGGTCGAGATTTCGTCACTTGCAGAGCAAGAATTAGGTCATATGATGACATAGGCAGCCCACCACCGTAACTGGCTTTTCTGAGTTTGCACTGCTTTTGTTCGGACAACTTTTTCCGCAGAGTTTATAAATGGAAACATGCTCAAAGTAAACATAGAAGACTAAAGCAAACAATGTGTGTAATTATAAAACTAAATATATCTTGTAAACTTGCAAAAATACTCACTGAAAATGTTCAAAATCCTTTCGTCAGAACAGCAATTTCCACGACAGAATTTTAGCCTTTCAATGACATAAAAAAAAAAAGGAAAAAAAAAAAGGGAATTGGTGACGCACATGTACATGCGGTTCTTGCTAAAAATAACCAGGGAACCCCAATGAAAATCCGATGAAAGCAGGCCTGCACACCCTCCCTAATAATTATGACCAAATGTTAGAGGCTAACTATGCAGAAAGTTCTGGATGAAATATTTATGAACTTTGGTAGCCAGGTATCAACAAATCTGCACCAAAATCATCAGATAGCACATTCGATAGGTTAAACTTTTTTTTTTTAACTCCCTGTTTACATTTATTCTTTTAAAGATTTGATCTGAGACATCAAAAACATTTAAAATAGTGTACTATAATAATTATAATCAATAACATTGGCAAAAGTAGTAGTCGTAGAAACAGTAGTAGGAGCAGCAGCAGTAGTTGTAGTAGCAGTATCATCAAGAATATCCTTGGAGCAAACAATATTTGCTCTGAGGGTGTTTCTAGGGCAAAGACACAAGCCTGTCAATCAGCAAAAGTTTGTGTGTTTTTCCCCCATCACTTACAATGCCGACTATCACTACTAATGTGCAAGAGCAACAGAGAGAAGAAATCACACACACACACACACACACACACACATACACACGCACACACACACACACATACACACGCGCACGCACACACACACAACACACACACACTTAACCCCTCCCACAAACACACACACACCCTTCTTCTCCCCTTCACACACCTACACACACACAAACACTCACCGTGTAATCTTCTGCACCATGACAATGGTTTCTGCATCTTCCCATCTCTCCTCAGTACCGGCGCCGTGAGTGGCCCCAATGTTGGAGATAACCAGGTGGCTGGCTTTATGGATCCCTGCCTTCAGCAGATCGTCCAGGCTGCCAGAAATGGGGTGTACATTTCTGGTTATTGTCTGCATACTTCTTTCATGTATACTGTCATTCAGCCTGCCAGAAATGGGGCGTACATGTCTGACTGTTGTCTGCATACTTCTTTCATATATACTGTCATCCAGGCTGCCAGAAAAGGGGTATACATATCTGATTATTGTCTGCATACTTCTTTCATATATACTGTCATCCAGGCTGCCAGAAATGGGGCGTACATGTCTGTTGTCTGCATACTTCTTTCATGTATATACTGTCATCCAGGCTGCCAGAAATGGGGTGTACATGTCTGACTGTTGTCTGCATACTTCTTTCATGTATACTGTCATCCAGGCTGCCAGAAATGGGGCGTACATGTCTGTTGTCTGCATACTTCTTTCATGTATATACTGTCATCCAGGCTGCCAGAAATGGGGTGTACATGTCTGATTACTGTCTGGATACTTCTTTTCTCATTCGAATGAGATGATAAACTGAGGTCATGTGCGCAGCACGTACTTGGCACACGTAAAAGAACCCACAGCAACGAAAGGGTTGTTCCTGGCAAAATACTATAGGAAAATCCACTGCGATAGGAAAACAAATAAAACTGCATGCAGGAAAAAAAAAAAAAAAAAATGGGTGGCACTGTAGTGTAGCAACGCACTCTCCCTGGGGAGAGCAGCCCGAATTTCACACAGAGAAATCTGTTGTGATAAAACGAAATACAAATACAAATATATAATTATACTATCAGCCAGGCTGCCGGAAATGGGGTGTACATTTGTAATTATTGTCTGCATAATTTTTTTATATATACTATCATCCAGGCTGCCAGAAACGGGGCATACATTTCTGACTATTGTCTGCATACTTCTTTTATATATACTGTTATCCAGGCTGCCAGAAATGGGGTATACATTTCTGATCATTATCTGCATACTTCTGTCTTACATACTATCATCCATGTTGCAAGAAATGGAGTGTATTTCTGTTTATTGTCTGCATACTTCTTTCATATATACTTCGTCCAGGTTGTGGGAAATGGGGCGTACATTTCTGATTGTTATCTACAAACTACTTTCATGTATACTATCACACATACATGCAAATACACGTGCACACACACACACTGACCTCTTCAGAGAGCCTTTCATCCAGAAGACCAGAGGGAAGTGGGCAATGGTCTCCAGAAACAGACTGTCTGGTCTGAAACACACACACACACGTTTTTAAAAGGAAATGAACCGAGGTCTTTTAGGGGGTGAGGGGAGGGGAGGCAATTTTTGCATATTCACTATTCCTTTCTTTCTTTCCTTTCTAACTGATACTCAGATGATCCAAACAATAAACTGATAATAATTCTATGCCGTTATCAAGTGAGCAACCTGGTCAGCAAAATAGAACACAATGGTCTCTGACAGTAACTAAAAATATGGAGACAATGCAGAATAGCAAAAGGAGAGAGAGGGAGGGAAGGGGGGGTTGGGGGGGAGAGAGAGAGTGAGAGGACTGGGGAGGAGACAGAAACAGAAAAGTATAAGGAGAGAGAGAGAGGGGGTAGGAGGGTAGGTGGGGGGCAGGAGGCAGAGAGACAGTGAGATGAGTGGGGAGGACACAGAAACAGAATAGCAAAAGGAGAGAGAGAGAGAGAGAGGGGGGGGGGAGGGGAGTGGGGAGGACACAGAAACAGAATAGCAAAAGGAGAGAGAGAGGGGGGGGGGGGGGGGGAGGGGCAGGAGGCAGAGAGACAGTGAGATGAGTGGGGAGGACACAGAAACAGAATAGCAAAAGGAGAGAGAGAGAGAGAGGGGGGGGGGAGGGGCAGGAGGCAGAGAGATGAGTGGGGAGGACACAGAAACAGAATAGCAAAAGGAGAGAGAGAGAGAGAGGGGAGGGGCAGGAGGCAGAGAGAGACAGTGAGAGGAGTGGGGAGGACACAGAAACAGAATAGCAAAAGGAGAGAGAGAGAGAGAGGGGGGGGAGGGGCAGGAGGCAGAGAGAGACAGTGAGAGGAGTGGGGAGGAGAAAAAAACAGAAAACTAAAGCAGAGTACCATATTTCACAGACTAACTGTCGATTCTTTCTACCCTCAACAGAGTACCATATTTCACAGACTGTCGATTCTTTCTACCCTCAACAGAGTACCATATTTCACAGACTAACTGTCGATTCTTTCTACCCTCAACAGAGTACCATATTCCACAGACTGTCGATTCTTTCTACCCTCAACAGAGTACCATATTTCACAGACTGTCGATTCTTTCTACCCTCAACAGAGTACCATATTTCACAGACTAACTGTCGATTCTTTCTACCCTCAACAGAGTACCATATTTCACAGACTAACTGTCGATTCTTTCTACCCTCAACAGAGTACCATATTTCACAGACTATCAGGCAAATCTTTTTACCCTCAACAGAGTACCATATTTCACAGACTAACTGTCGATTCTTTCTACCCTCAACAGAGTACCATATTTCACAGACTGTCGATTCTTTCTACCCTCAACAGAGTACCATATTTCACAGACTGTCGATTCTTTCTACCCTCAACAGAGTACCATATTTCACAGACTAACTGTCGATTCTTTCTACCCTCAACAGAGTACCATATTTCACAGACTGTCGATTCTTTCTACCCTCAACAGAGTACCATATTTCACAGACTGTCGATTCTTTCTACCCTCAACAGAGTACCATATTCCACAGACTATCAGGCAAATCTTTTTACCCTCAACTTTGACCCATGCGCCGTAAGACATGGTGCGCCTAATGCAGGGCTAAAATCTGTTGAAACAAAGTCCCCGAGTCTGAATTGTACTGAGGTCAACCTGGAAGAATGATGAATGAAACCTTCCAATGAACCAACCGTAAACAACTCACAGGAGCAGTTCAAGGTGGAGATGGAGAGAGCAGACATGCGAGCAGATAACGCAACATGTAAAAATGCATTCTGATGATGGCATCAGTACCCCAACTCCGACTGAAGATGCAAACATTGCCACGTCAGCAACAGCAATCAATCCATCAATGCTGGACTTCCTGTTTATCACTTTGAAGTGCGCCTCCAGGTTTTATGTGTTGTGACTTATGCACTGTTTAAATGGGAAATTTTACTAAAACTTTAGAGGATGCGCCCTTATAATCTAAAGCATCTCACAGTCTGTAAAACATTGTATAAAAGAGGAAAAAAAAAAAGGACATGTCGTGGCAGAATCAATCAGGTGTTGAACTTATGATCCAGTGTTCACCAGTGATGCAGGTTTTGTCCCTGGAGGCACTTTGTTTTGATTTTCCTCACTCCACCCAGGTATGAATGGGCACCTGACTTTGGATGGGGAAGATTAAAATGGCAGAAGAAGAAGACTGAACCCCACCTTCCTATGCAGAACCTCAGACACAATGGACATGAATTCACAGCAACAACGGCCTTAAAAGGCGCTGGGACCTTTAACCTTTGACCTAGAAAAACAAAACAAAAACAAACAAACAAAAAAACTACTTAAATTCAGTGAGACAATCAACCAGCCATCATAACACTACCCTAAACACAAATGACGTGTACAACATTTGAGACCCCTTCAAAGGGTCTGTCTGTCATTTTTCCGAGTGAAAATTACACACACGCACAAACAAACCCTCCCCCTGACCCCCCAAGCCCCCCTCTCCCCCTTCCCCGATGTGCACTGACTGGTTATTGACGAGGAGGATGACAGGGTAGAGGGAGCCCAGTGACAGGTAGCTGGAGCGAAGGGGGATGATGAAGTTGTACACAGCGGGGCAGCACTCGTCCACAGACACGATGATCAGCTGGTTGCTCCAGCGAGGGTCTCCAGCGTTCTTGAACGTGCAGTGCTCACAGCCCTGCCGCCACAGGTTGGGGGGGGGGGGGCGGGGGGGGGGGTATCATTAATAAGACAGTATTGTGCATTGTTTGTTGGTTATTGGGAGTGGTTTCTTTAATGAGACAGTTATGGACAGTGTTTGCTGGTTATTGGGGGTGGTATCATCAATAAGACAGTTATGTGCACTGCTGGTTCTTGGGGGTGGTATCATTAATAAGACAGTTTATGTGCCGTGTTTACTGGTTATTGGGAGTGGTATCATTAATGACAATTTAATTGCTTTGTTTGCTGTTTATTGGGGAAGGTATCATCAATAAGACAGTTATGTGCATTGCTGGTTATTCGGGTGGTATCAGTAGACAGTTATGTGCATTGTTTGCTGGTTATTGTGGGTGGTGTCACTGATATGACAGTTATGTGCATTATTTGCTGGTTATTGGGGCTGGTATCATTATAAGACAGTTATGTGCATTGTTTGCTGGTCACGTTTTAGGTGTGTGCTGTATGTGTAACATTGATGTAATGTGTTATGTATGATACCATGTGTTTTGTAAAGCATCCAGAGCTGGTTTCTGGACGGTGTGCTATGTTAGTATCTGTCATCATCATTATTATCATTGTTATCATCATCATCATCATTATCATTATATTCTTGTTGTTATCATTACTATTATTTGTTCCTCTGTTTCTAAACTACGGTGTACAGAATTTGTTTGGACATGTACATGTGAATATCTGTATAATGTGTATGTTTGTAGTGATCATGAGCATGCATGTGCAACAGACAAATATACAAACACAATAATGTGACAACTTTAAAAAAAAATCTTAGTATTATTATTAATTTTTTTAATGAAAAAGCCAGTATGAGAAACATTGTTCTGTGTACACTCTCAAACAAACACTCACAAACTACCTCTCATTCTCTCCATCATACACACATAACCACACACTCACACAGCCACACACACACAAACAAGCACCAACACACATACAAACACCACTCTCACCCCCACCCCAAGCCCCCACACACACCCTGTGACCCCCACAGCCACAGCGTAAAGAGCAAAACAGATGACTCACCCCCCCCCCCCCCCCCCCACCACACACACACACCCTGTGACCCCCACAGCCACAGCGTAAAGAGCAAGACAGATGACTCACCGCCCCCCCCCCCCCCCACACACACACACACCATACACACACACCCTGTGACCCCCACAGCCACAGTGTAAAGAGCAAGACAGACCCCCCCCCCCCCCCCCCCCCCCCCCCCCCCCCCCACCATATACGCACACCCAGCCACCCCCACAGCCACAGCGAAAAGAGCAAAACAGATGACTCCCCCCCCCCCCTCCCCCTCCACACACACCCTGTGACTCCCACAGCCACAGCGTAAAGAGCAAAACAGACGACTCACCACCCCCCACACCATACAGCACGAGGGTCTGGGCTGACAGTGCAGATGACAGATGATGCGCTTTGTGCCCATCGGCATGGAGCTCGGCAGGGGCCCCGTCATGAAGCTGCAACCACACAGCACAACGACACGTTTTTATTTCTTCACTGCAACCACACAGCACAACGACACGTTTTTATTTCTTCACTGCAACCACACTGCACGACACGTTTTTATTTCTTCACTGCAACCACACAGCACAACGACACGTTTTTATTTCTTCACTGCAACCACACTGCACGACACGTTTTTATTTCTTCACTGCAACCACACACCACAACGACACGTTTTTATTTCTTCACTGCAACCACACACCACAACGACACGTTTTTATTTCTTCACCGCAACCACACAGCAAAACGACACGTTTATTATTTCTTCACTGCAACCACACAGTACAATGACATGTTTTTATTTCTTGCAACCACACATCACAACGACACGTTTTTATTTCTTGCAACCATACATCACAACGACACGTTTTTATTTCTTGCAACCACACACCATAACAACACATATTGTTATTTCTTTTATTTCTTCTTCAAACATTTTGATACAAGACTAATTCAAATCAATTTCCCTCAAGAAATCTCCGCTCTTCCTTTGACTGTGACCTTTTGAAACTTTCTTGTGTCAATACACCTATGGTGAACGTTCTTTCTTCTTTGCTGCTCCTCATATCTGGAACAACCTTCCTCATCATATCCGTGCATCTGATTCTGTCCCTGCTTTTTGCTCATCACTAAAAGCTCATCTTTTTAAAACCTATCCATAAGCACTCTAAGCTTCCTTGTTCTCCAACACCATCCATGTCAGCTCAATTTGGATGCATGAAGAGTGCAGAAACTTAATCAGAACTGATGCACAACTGATCTGGTACAAACATTCACTTAAAAAAAAACTTAAGAGGCTTTCAATATTCATAATAAATATATCTATTTGAAGGGAAAGAGAGGATGAGTGGGATATACATGAAATATAATTTTTTTGTGTTTTTTTTTCTAAAGATAATTACAAAATTATTGATAGACACACAGATACACACAAAGAAAGAAAGAAAGAAAGAAATATAGATAGATATACAGATAGATAGATAGATAATTTGTTTCTGAAGATATACTAAAAATATAACTTTTTTTGTTTGCTCTGCAAGTCTGTTGTTATCTTCATACTGATCACATTCTTATGTTCCAATGCGTGCTAACTTTCAAACAGAGAACTGAAGGAGTTGATCTTGATGATATTCACCACTGTATGTAAAGACAGTCTGGTATTCAGTGCCCCAAAGTTTATCTTGACAGCATTCACCCCTGTTTATGAAATGACAGCCTGGTATTTATCGTCCTTGAGTTGAAAACTGATATCTAATTTACCATGGATGTGAGAAACGAATGACTTATATATACAATGATAGTTTAATTTGCCTACACTGGTGAAACTAAACTGCTCTGTGTGTATCAAAATACCCGTACAGAATGTCTGTTAAAAATTTAGAAATACAAAAACAAAAAACAAACCAAAAAAAACAACAACACTGATTATTAGACAAAATAAATCATTCTTAAAAAGACTGTGAAAGATACTGAGAAAAATAAAAGATGGGCAATGCTGGACTTGGCATAAGTTATTAGGAGAAATATAAAGAAAAGAAAAGAAGAAAAATCAGGATCTGAATAATCTGAGACACAAAGAATAAAATAGGAAAATGTTGTCAAAATTCAAAGGCACTTAAGATAGAGAGAACAGACAGAGGACATCTTTTGTCAGGTTTTTTCCCCCCAGTAACACACAATATAGGAGAAAAGTATAGAAAAAAAGTGTATTACAGCCTCAAGAGTTCACAACAAACAGTATGGTAAATATATAAGAAAAAAAAAATAAATAAGACAACTAAGACTAGCAAGATGCACATCAAATACAAAGGAATTTTGGAATATATGTTCAGACAGATAAAAATCAAAACAAAAAAGAAAGACAAAGTGTATTTAGTACAAGCAATTTTTTTTCCAACTGAACCTCAACTTCACAAAAGCAAAACAATCAAACATGCTTGATTTCAGACGTTCTTCAACTGTGACTATTCACTTTCAGACCTCAAGAAACGATGTCTGCATGTTTCCTGAAAATAAATACACTCAAAGTTTAGCGCCCCTCTTAATTCAAACAATACACATTACTTTGCCCTGTTCTGCATGGAGAATGGTTCAGCCACTCTGATTCACTCTGACACAACAGCTGACTGTCTTCAGTTGAGCAAGCTTTCTCTCCACTTTGACTTTGGACTTCCTTGCATGCACAAACTGTTCAAGTTACAACTTCCCACGTACAGGTGCCTCAACTTCTCTCCCAGTCCCCACCCACCACCCGTCCCCCAAGTAATGCGAGATCCATTCTAATGGTCATCAAATTTTACATGTTTCCATTCCAAACACTGCTATTCCAGTAAAGTATATATGTAATAATATCATTAATGATAAAATCAAATTTATATACAGCCTATTCTCTAAATAGGGCTCTAGGTGCTTTATAAAAAAAAAAGGATAAATACACTGTCTCATGCATGTATGCTTTTGTCAGACCCAGAGAAAGGCTGAGCACTGTCTGAATTCATTTCAAACATTTTTTCAATGTTGATATGCAAGGCTTACATCAACAATGCATTTGAGATAAACTTTCCTTTCTTTCTCTCTCTCTTCCCCCCCCCCCCCCCAACCCCCCCCCCCCCCCCTACCCCCCTCCCCCCCCCCCCCCCAACCCCCCCTCCCCCCTTACAGTAATAACGTAAAACACTTTGAGCACATTATCACTGGCCTTCATCTGAAGCAAGGACTTTGAAGAAAAAAAACAAACACACAAACAAAAAGCACCCTAGACGTTCTGTGCATGTGGACTTGAACTACTGCCGTCCCTGTGAATGCTCATTGTAGCACCACTGAGGCGATTCTAGAAGTCAGCTGGAAAGACAAGCCACACCACTGATGTTTGTCGAGCCTGCATGCATTCACCATCACTGTTTAAGGTAGAGGAAGACATTCTTATGACACACATGCTCATCACTCACACACTGACACATGCAGAGCGATCACAAGCGTTTTTGCGCATGCTGGCTGATCACAGAACAATGTTCTCTTTCAATTTTTTTTCCTGTATTATTTCTGAAACCATTGACCCTTCAACTCTCAACCCCTTCCTGTCAACCGACTGTGATCCGAGTCAACAGATCCAAAGAGGATATGTCTACAACACAATGAACATAAGTCAGCACACAAAGTCACTGATGTGTAACAGAATGTTTACCAACGATCCATGAGCATTAAAGTGGAAACTTTTCCACATTATATCTATGATCAGAACACAAGAGTTCACAACAGGACATCTGCAACAGGCTGATGCATTCTCAGCACAGCAACTGCTCACACTACTTTGAAAATATCGATATATACTGCTCACACAACAGATATTAACATCAATGTATTCTGATTACATGATAAATATCAGTATATATATATATATATATATATATATATATATATATATATATATATATATATACCCCTTACATGACAAATATCAGTATTTATATATACTACTCACATGACACACATCAATATCTATAGATACTGTTCATATGACACATTTTTTCTAAGAAGAAGAAGCTACGTCACATATATACTTGCTGACTGATTGCACTGGTTTGCTCTTTAACACAAATTTAAACTGTTCATACTACACACAATAACAGCAATTATCATTGAGAAAAGTGTACATCTATAGCATTCTCTCTCTCTCTCTCCATATCTATATATATATATATATATATATATATATATATAATCTCTAGACATTTCACACTGATATATTTTAAGTATGTCACTGTGAAATGCTCAGGTTTTCTCGTGAAATGTCTTTTTTTTTCTTTCCTTCTTTTTTTTACTTTATTTTATTTTATTATTTTTTTTATATAATAATTTTCTCTTTTTTTTTCATTTTATTTTCATAACAGTTCTCTTTAATGTCCACTGAGTATGTTACTGTGAAATGTTAAAAATGTTAATTTTTATCATATCTGTAATGTGCATTGTTTTGTGGATAATGTTGACTAATCAGTGTGTGTTTGTGTGTGTATGCATGTGTATGTGTGTGTGTGCATGTGTATGTGTGTGTGTGTGTGTGTGGTATGTGCAGTATAGGTGTTAGTAAGCAAGCTAGTGATAAAAAATTGACAAAAGGGGATGTGAGCACTTTTGTGTTGTCTTCAGTTCACAAGAGCAAACATCGCAAGTGCTCACACTGCCCTTTGTAACCTGCCAACCCCTCCCTGTCAGATGCACATCACACTGAAAAAAAGAAAAGAAAAAAAAAAAAAGCTGTTCTGAATAATCTTCAACCCAGATGTAAAGGCACATATGGGTAATGTTTGTGACAAGAAGCTTAACTCTTTCAGGCTGACACCAATGAAAGAGTTTACTGAACAGAGAGACCATACTTTATGCTGCACACTCCAGTTAATCAGCAACACTGAGCTGAAACTGATTAAAAAAAAAAAAAAATATATATATATATATATATATATATATATATATCTAAAGAAGCAAGGAGGAATTTTGTTTAATGTCCTGCCACACATACTTAAGACTGTAAACATTTCATCAAAGTATCAATTTTCGAATTTGAATGTTTTGCTTTGCTTTTCAACAGCCAACATTTCTGAATCACATGACTGGCAAACTCACAGTGGCTCCCATTAGCTTTCCCAGACCAAGTTACCATCTGCTTTTAAGCAAGTCAAAGATAAGCGCCTGCGGCTCTGAACCACTCTCCCGTTCTCTATCATTCATTTCTAGCAAGTCAGTGAAAGCTGATCAAAAACAGCGGCTATTAGCTATCCCATACCCAATTATTTTTTGCTTCCAGCAAATCCACAAACATAGCTTGCACATTTAGCACAACCTCAAAATAAAAAGCTTACTCATTCATTGACAAGCTCTTTAGCAAGTGCAAAAAAAAAGAAAAAAAAGAAAAAAAAAAAAAAAAAGCCATTTGCATAAAAAGAGCCGAAAATTTGAGTATCACCACATCTGTGTGCATAACTGTAGTATTAAGAAGCTGGTGTATCTTAACACACACACAAAATATTCCAAAACCTGGTAACATCCTGTGTTTATTCCTTTACTTAATTCCTTTAATTTTTTAGCAGATCACAAAATGCACATGTACAAAAAAGATATACTGTTTACACCAAAGCAACGTACATTTATGAAGGAGAAACATCAAACATGATTCAGACAGGAAACAAGGGTAAAGAAAATAATGGCGATGTAAAAGAATTGACAAAAAAAAAACAACAACAACAAAAAACAAAAAACATATATATGCTCAGTACTGTGTAGACAATCTATTACCTAGATATACATATATATCACGGAATCAATTTATGGTAGTTCCTGAGATCGTGAAGGACACTGAAGATGATGCCTCTCTGGATAACCAACTTACAGTGCATTCCGTTATAAAAACAGCCGCCGGCATTCAACAATGTCTTCTGTGTGTAATTGTACTCACAGAGACTCATAAGTAAGACTCATCAAGACCTGGGAATAGCCCTGCTGAAGGTAGACCCACATGCCACAGCAATGATCTCTCTGCCGCTCATCAGTGAATTGATCATTACCAGAGCTGGCCTCTGCTTCTTTAAGTGAATCACACACTTAGTTTTAAAATCAAGCTCGATCGGTGCAACAGCCGAATGGTTAAAGTGCTGGACTTTCAATCTGAGGGTCCGGGGTTCGAATCATGGTGACAGTGCCTGGTGGGTAAATGGTGGAGATTTTTACGATCTCCCAGGTCAACATATGTGCAGACCTGCCAGTGCCTGAACCCCCTTCGTGTGCATACACAAGCAGAAGATCAAATACGCACGTTAAAGATCCTGTAATCCATGCCAGCGTTCGGTAGGTTATGGAAACAAGAACATACCCACCATGCACACCCCCGAAAATGGAGTATGGCTGCCTACATGGCGGGTTAAAAACTGTCATACACATAAAGCCCACTCGCACATGTACAAGTGAACGTGGGAGTTGCAGCCAACAAACGCAGAAGAAGAAGAAGAAAATCAAACTGACTATCAATAAACTCATCAAACCACATCTCCAGTTAAGGACAATATTCTTGAACTGATTATGGTCAGATCTTCTTCAGTACATGTCAGCCATTGGTTTAAACAGGCAAACGTTTCAAAGCACACAGCCATCAATGCTCTGCATTGTGCCAAGTCAGACACTCCATACTGTTACAAAAGTTAGAACCACACTGCTGTTGGCAACATTGGTGGTAACACTACTGTATTTGGCAAGGCAAAAAAAAAGAAAAAGAAAAAAAAAAGATTTTTTTTTTTTAAAGGAATGAAAAAAAAAAGAAACAAAAACAAAAGCAGTCAATCATTAAAAAAACAAAGTAAGAATTTTGAATTTCTCACCTGTATCCATACCTGCATAGTGTATTTGTTTTATAAAGTATGAATTGTAATGTCTCTTCCTTTCAAACATTTTCATGTCATGAATCAATGTCATGTTACTGTTGTGGTATTTTTTGTTTACATCATGCCTATCATTAATGGTAAATGTAAGAACATGTGTTGATTTTTAAATGGATTACCAAGCTGTTTTCCTCATCATACTCTTCACATTTTCACATATACAGAGAAAGGCAATGAATGAATGATTACTGAACATATGCGGAAGCGCACAATTCTTTTTAACATGCATGTAACATGCAACGGGGGAATGTCCTTTTGATAAAGAACACATCACGATCCCATAGCTCCCACATCTGAGGTTTACAAACCATAGACAACAAGTAACACTTAACTATGTAAAATACAGATTTACAAACCATACAAGGTACCGCTGAGTACCTTTCAGATATCCGCCTGTAAAGACAAAACCAATCAAATAAAACATAATGTTTACTAACAACAAGATCCATTACCTGCCTTTCTGGAACAAATTTAAAAGAAGAAAAAAAGAAAAACACCCTTGTCTGCAACATATATCCAGTGAGAAATGCAATATTGTCGGAATGTCAAATACTCCAAAGAACAAACAAGGCCACACAAATGTTAAATAACAAAGTTTTGTGAAATCACAGCCAAACACAGTCAGGAAAAGGAAAACAATGCCAAATCAATGCTCACACCTGCCAAACGACACAACAACCTTCTGTTTAGTTCTACATCGCATAAATATCATACCATTAAAAAGCCATTTTGGGGGGGTATAATTTTTTTCTGGTTAAATTTTCTGAAAATTTCTAATTCATGCATCCACAATGAAAGGCTGTGAATAATATGAAATAACAATAATAATGTGAATTTATATATCGCCTATTCTCTTAATAGGGCTCTAGGCATTTTACAAAAATGGGTAAACACACACACACACACATCATAACTGGTTTCAGGCCACTGGCACAATAAATTGAAATCACTCTCTTATGCTTCCTGTTTGGCTACATATACTTACCATGTCACACTCTAGCAAGGTACAGTCTGTGCGTTTGCTTGAAACGCTTGTTCAAACTGAACAGGAATACTATGACCCAAATTGTTTATGGAGAAACTGGTATTTATCCAATTAGTGTCTTAGTGAAAATCAGATTAGTTCAATTCTGGACCAGCTTAGTGATATCAAACACAGAAGAATATTCTGGGAAACTATATTTGGTATTACTTGATTTATATCGAAATGGTATTTATTCTTCAAAAAGGATGAATAATATCTGACAAATTTTAATAGAAACAGGGTATGACTGGTTTGGGATGCTCAATTCTTCTTGGAGAGGGAATCTTCCTGCAAGAATGTCAATAGTGTTTTGAAAGATAGTTTTCAAAATCTATGGAGACATGCACTAGCGGCGAGTAGTAAATGTTTGTTTTATTGAAATTTCAAAAGTGGATTTCGTAGAGAAAAATATATGTCAAATGCCTGATAATTACGTGACCAGCTTCTTCAGATTTCGAAGTAGTAATCATAAGCTGGAAATAGAAACAGGGAGACATAAAGGTATACCATGAGAGTTACGGCTTTGTAAGGTTTGTAACATGTCTGTGATTGGGGATGAGTTTCATTTTATAATGGAATGTCCCAATTATGATCAGTTACGAAATGATATGTTCCTAAAAAATATTTGTCTCCAAGATCGGTTTTTAATTTTTGTAGTATGCTCAAAGGAGGCAAAAAAGTCATTTCAGCTGTAAGTAAGATGATTAGATTTGCAAATGTTGCCAAACTACACTTTTGGAGTTAAAAGACTTTTGTGTTTTCTCAGCTTTTATGTGACATTGTTGTGTATTTGGAAATGTTTGTTCTGGGCATGAAAACATTATTTTGCAGTAATCCTCCATTGAAAGGATAATCAAAACTTGAAACTTGCTCTGTTTGGCCACTTTTTGTGGCTAATGTAGCAATAAGACACCGCAGATCACACACCCTGGTTCTGGCAATCAGTGCTGTTCCTGCCATTAAAGCACTCTTCACCCCCCCCCCCCCCTTCCCCTGTCTTTGTTCTATGAATCACCACCCAAAACCCATCAAAATGCTACTGCAGTACACTGTATATATCATACCCAAACAAATGTTTTTGGATATCCAAAGCGCACAGAAAAACACACAATATGCACAACTTGTTTTACACACATACACAGAAAGGTGCAAATACAGAAAAAGACTCGAAAGAAACAAACGACAACAAAAATATGTTTCATAAGCCCATGAATGCAGACAAACACACATACACACACACAGGCAATATGCACAAAGATACACAAAAAAACAAACAGGTGAAAGTAACTGATTTCTGCAATGCTCAAAATTCAGCACTCAGGATCCAGACTCGGAAACGCTTTGTCGAAGTGCATGACATCTTTGTACTGAAACAAAACAAAGGGAGAAAAAAACAACAACAAAAAATACCAAAGCAGAAACCCTCGTAACAACACAAGCAGTGTACCACCCATGAAGAACACACACAAGCCCCACCTGTCTTGGCCCACATCGCCATACTGCTGGAAAACGCGTTCCGGAGAAGTGGTTTCGTACATCCGCTCCAGAGTGATGGTGGTTGACCCCTCTGTCAGCTTGGGCCCCTCATCCACAGCCGCTCTGATGCCGTTGGATGCCATGTTCAGAATAGGACGAGCTGTATAAAAAAAAAAAAATTAAAAAAAATAAAATAAACAAAGAAGAAGAAAAAAAAGTAAATAACAAATAAATGAAATGAAATATTCCACTGGATGCATGTTCAGAATGGGACGAGCTGTCAAAAAAGAAAGAAAAAAAAAAGAAAAAAAAAGTGAATAACAAATAAATGAAATGAAATATGCCATTGGATGTCATCTTCCGCATAGAATGAGCTGTCAAAAACAAAAACAAAAAAAAAGTAAAGTGAATAACAAATAAATGTTGGGCGCCATATTCAGAATGGGAGGAGCTGTCGAAAAAAAAAAAAAGTAAATAACAAATAAATGAAATGAAATATGCCACTGGATGCGTGTTCAGAATGGGATGAGTTGTCAAAAAAATAAATAAATAAATAAAAATAAAATAAATAAATGAAATAAAATATGATGTTGGATGCCATGTTCAAAATGAGACGAGCTGTCAAAAAAAGAAAAAAGAAAAAAAGAAGTAAATAACAAATAAACGAAATGAAATATGCCACTGGATGCCACGTTCAAAATGGGAGCAGCTGTCAAAAAACTAAGAAGTAAAATAAAATAGAATAAATAAATGAAAGAAATGAATGAAAAAAAAAAAGATCAAATAAAATATCCATTGAACACTATGTTTACATTAGGGTGTGCTGTAAAATAATCAACAACAAAAAAAGAACAAAAATATAGATATTATAGATGAATAAAGAAATAGATAAAAAAAAAAAAAAACAATCATGATGATATCAGTCATAATAATAAATGAATGAAATAATATTTCAAAAGATAAAATAAGATTAATATAATGAATAAGAAATGAACTAAACATCCTATGGAGGCCATGTGCAGAATGGGAAAAGCTGTCCAAAAACTTTAATAATAACTTAAATAATAGATAAATGAATTCAGATTTCAAAAACATTAATATATATATATATATATATATATATATATATATATATATATATATATATATAATCAAGAAATTAAATAAAATATCCAGTGGACACCATTTTCTGAATTGGACAAACTCTTAGAAAATATCTATAAATCATATCTGTAAATCAAATCTTAAAAATGAAGAAAATAAGATAAATCAACATTAAATAAACAAGAAATGAAATACACTAAAAAAGTAAAATAAAAAAATATAAAAAAGACAAGTGAAATATAATAAAATGATAAAATGAAACAAGAAAAATTAACATAATACAAACAACAAATGAAAAAAAAAGATAAAAAAAAAGAAATAAAACAAGATAACAGAAAAATAAACTCACATAAAAATTAACAAGAAACAATATAAAACATGCTCACTTTAATTCCATGAATGGTTGATTTTGCTATCATCATTTGCTTCAGGTCAAGCTGTGCCTTCACTTGACTTTACAAAAAGTAAGTTCTTTTTGACACATATGGTCAAGTTATGTTTGACCCAAAGCAATTTAACTAATATAGTTTATGCGTATGCATTACTTTGGCAGTACAGAGTTCTCTTATGTGCTTGCTGCCGTTGTTTATTAGACCTGCCAGACATTGGTAAAGCACAGGCAGTTTGATTTTTTTCTTTCCTGCTTCATTCAGGCCGATTTAGATACAGATTCATATAAAGATTTCACAATCACCAGGAACTGTTTCTGCCATGTTTCTGCCATGATCATATAAAATCACATGGTCTTAGCGATGATCACACCCAATGACATGCACCCAGATACACAATCATACTGTTTGATATTGTACATATTGAAATGGCAAATACACACTGGCGTGCCTACACCTCCTTCCCACTCACATTATTTCACACACAGATTAAAGATCAGATCAAAGATGTATTGCGCCATGGAGGGCATGATGCAGAAATCAAAGGCAAGAAAAATTGTCAGACATAACTGACATAACTCAGCATCAAACCAAAATGAACAGTGACAACTTCAGACAATTTTACTGATTTGGATCTGTGCACTTGAATCTAACAAGACTTTTTTTTTTTTTCTTTTTTAACCACCTGAAAACAAATGAAAAAATCATAATCAGATTACAGACACTTCCATGGAATAAACAGAACTTGGAAATCTCAGTTCAGTATTTAGAGCAATCTTTACAAAAACATACCTGAGTAAAATTGCAAACTGTCTCCATGTCTCAATCATTAGCTTATGGCTGGTGCTATAAAATGTACTCTGTATAATAATCATAAACATCAATGCTAAAAATATTTTTCTCTTTTGAATTCTGATTTCAAATTTCTGAAAAATGAGCATCAGTTACATCTAAAGCTTCATACAATGAGCACACATAATTGTATTGCAAAGCCAAAAGCATATGTTGCTGGCATCAGGAAATGGTTGTTTCCATAACACAATCACAACCTATTTCAACCAATGTATATATATTTTTTGTACACAATTTCATCAGTCAGATGCATTACCTTATTTTGCACAATTTTAATGCAAGTAAAAAAAATCTGCATCATATATTCAATACAAACATTCAAAAACTTGATGCCTCGAATCGTATTATCAAAGCTTTAAATTTTACAGAAACTGAATACATTCCAACATTGTCTTAGATCTTTCCTGTGACACTGATACAATTCATATGAATTTAATGCTGTAGCTTTTCTATGATTATAAGGTCTCTCTGTATTCCCTCCAAATTTACACTCCTATAAAAGGATTACCACTGACTGAAATAAATCTAGCACACAGCTCATGGGCAGTCTTTGATTCTAATCAAACAGAAGCAATGAAAACATGGCGCATCGTGCTAAACCACTTTGTTTAAAATGTCTTTTTAAAAATAATCATCCAAACTGTGAGATCTACTAACTAAAATGTGTTTCTAAGTGTGGCTGGGGGTGTGGGGTAGGGGGTGGGTGGGGGGTGTTGGTGGCTGGAGGTGGGGAGGTTAGGAGGCGGGTGGGGTGGTGGACAGGCTGTGAGTGGAGGGTAGGGGGCGGGTGGGGGGTGTTGGTGGCTGGAGGTGGGGAGGGTAGGGGGCGGGTGGGGGTGTGTTGGTGGCTGGAGGTGGGGAGGGTAGGGGGCGGGTGGGGTGGTGGAGGGGCTGTGGGTGGAGGGTAGGGGGCGGGTGGCGGGATGTGGGTGGCTGGGTGTGTGGAAGGGAGTGGGAGGGTGGGGCGCAGCGGGGCGGGGCGGGGGCGCTGAGGGGTGGGGGGCGTGGGGGGCATTGAGCACAAGTTCAAAATGATGAAACAGATAAAATGATGACATGATTATACAAATACATACACACACATTCACAGGGATACAGGCACTTAGATATGAATAAACAGATACACACACACACACACACACACACACACAGAGTAAATAAAGTACTACCACACCAATCAATGAATAAAAAGTTGCCTTACAAGTTGGAGCAAAATGTGAGTGACTAACATGAATGGCTTCAAAACTGAAAAAAATAACCAAAGCAGTCACAAAGCTTTAAAGCCACAGTTCAGTAGTGACAACATATAGTGAATGATAAACAAAAAGTGAATCAGCAAGCCAGCACAGCAGCAAAGACAGATGAAACGCAATTACTGAACAGGAAAATATATGTGAAGCTGTGGTGTGGTGATGAAGCGACCTACTTCACAGCAATGGTCCCGGGTTTGATTACTCCCACTTTCACAAGACATGGTGTGGTGGTCAAAGTGCTAGTCTTTCGGGTGAATTGATAAACTGGGGTCCCGTGTGCATCCCTTACCGCTTGAAAAAGTACCCAGGACAACAAAGTGACATACTTTCACAGAGAAACACTTAGAGGAACACAGGTTAAAGCAGTGGGTTTATATATATATATATATATGTGTTTTTTTTAATGCTGGCACTATACTAAGACTCTCTCCTCCTGGGGACAACAGCTTAAATTGCACACAGAAAAATCTGTTATGACAAGAATGTTTTACAACACAATACAATACTATACAATACACTGCAATGTAATATGACTCAACGCAATACAATCAACTGCAAAACAACAAATAATCATGGCATATATTGACAGAAGCTGTCGCAGGTACAAGAATGCTGTTGTATATTGCACTGGCACCGCCAAGTGGCAAAAAACAACAACCAAACACAAATACCTTCAGCATTTTCTGCAAAAAAGTTGACAAATGATAGTTGTACTTTACAATGCACTGCAAAAACTGCACGCATCATCAGTTGGGAATAATTCTTTAAGTGGAAATACACACACACACACACAAGCACACAAATCGCATCATGCTGCCAATGACACAGCCAACTGCCGAGGCCATAATATCACTGAAGTCACCATGTTAAAAAATAAAAGTAAAAATAAGGGAAAAAAAATCACAAAATTAGATCAAAACACAAGAACAGTCTTCAAGGTTTCAATGTCTGGTGAACAAATCTTTCACATGTACCCGTCACAATCTCACTCACACACACACACTCACACACACACTCACACACACACACACCAATAATGACAGTGAGATTCTTTTCAGAAACACACACACACATACACACACACACTCACACACAAAACCCAAAAAACCCAATCTGTCACACATCCCAGTGACAATCATACACATACATGAACACACAAACAACAACAACAAAGTCCCAAATAGTTACATCCCCCTCTGTGACAACCCATCAGTGCCATTCTTCACCTCTCTCTTAATCACTTTTCTTTCTTTCTCGCTCACTTTCTTGCCTCTCACTTTCTCAGCCACAAACCACACCTTCCCCACCAACATACACATGCGCACACGTGCGCAGTTGCACCCACATACACACACACACACAATCTGTCACTCCATTACCTTATCATCCTCTCCAGTCAACTCTGGAGGTTTCTTTTTCTTCCCTACACTCCGGAAACAAACCATGAAGACCCAAATCCCTCCAGAAACAAACCATGAAGACCCAAATCCCTCCGGAAACGAACCATGAAGATCCAAATCCCTCCAGATACAAACCATGACAACCCAAATCCCTCTGGAAACATACCATGAAGACCCAAATCCCATCCCCATACTACTCTGAAAACAAACCATAAAACCCCAAATCCTGTCCATATACTCTTCTGAAAACAAACCATGAAGATCCCAATCCCATCCCCATACTACTCTGAAAACAAACCGCAAAGATCCAAATCCCATCCCTATACTCCTCCAGAAACAAACCATGAAGATCCAAATCCCATCACTATATTCCTCCAGAAACAAATCCCATCCCTATACTCCTCTGAAAACAAACCATGAAGATCCAAATCCCGTCCCCATATTACTCTGAAAACAAACCATAAAAACCCAAATCCTGTCCCTATACTCCTCTGAAAACAAACCATGAAGATCCAAATCCCGTCCCTATACTCCTCTACAAAAAACCATGAAGACCCAAGTCCCGTACCTATACTCCTTTAGAAACAAACCATGAAGATCCCAATCCCATACTACTCTGAAAATATACTATGAAGACCCAAATCCCATCCCTATACTCCTCTGAGAACATACCATGAAGACCTAAATCCCGTCCCTATACTCCTCTGAAAACAAACCATGAAGATCCAAATCCCATCACTATATTCCTAAAGAAAAAAATCCCGTCCCTATACTCCTCCAGAAACAAACCGTGAAGATCCAAATCCCATCCCCATACTACTCTGAAAACAACCAAACACCACCACCCTCTCTGACAGCCGTACCCCTACCAACTACCATTCAGCTGATGGCACACTTTCTTCCACAGACTGAACAGATGGCGGACTGAAATCCACTCTCTCTGACTGACTGGAACTCACTCTGACCCTCCGCCCACCCCGACCCCCAACCAACTTTAGTTTCAGTTCCAAGGAGACAACGCATGACGACAGATCTAGTTTCACTATACACTGCACCATATCTGTACATTTTAAAAACAATTTTTTTAAAGAAGCAAATCCCGACTTACATATAAACCTGATGCGCTCAACGCCTTGACAGCCTAACTTAGTCTGTGTAAATCATGAAGGTAAAATAAAATAAAATACAATAAATAAATAAATAACATTTAAAAACAAATAAATTAATTAAACTATAATAACACTGGCAGTGACAACACTACTGTAGCAATAACACTGGGAATGACAACACAACTGTAGCAGATGACATCAGCAAAGACAACACTAATGTTACAGGTGACACTGGCAGTGACAACACCTCTGTCGCAGACTACACTGACACTGACATCACTACTGTAGTAGAAACCAGCAGTAACAAGACTGCACCAGCAATGACAACCCTACCCTACCAGATAACACTGGCAATGACAACACCACTCTCGCAGACAACACAGGCAATAACAACACTACTGTAACAGATAACACCGGCATTGACAACACTACTGTAACAGATAACACCAGCAATGACAACACTACTGTAACAGATAACACCAGCAATGACAACACTACCATAACAGATAACGCCGCAATGACAACACTACCATAACAGACTACACCGACAATGACAGTTTCAGTTTCAGTAGCTCAAGAAGGCGTCCCTGCGTTCGGACAAATCCATATACGCTACACCACATCTGCCAAGCAGATGCCTGACCAGCAGCGTAACCCAACACGCTTAGTCAGGCCTTGGAAAAAAACAAACAAAAAAAAACAAAAAAAAACTACTACTACTAATATGTATAAGGCGCAAAAACTTAAAACTTGACGAAGTCAACTATAAGCGTACAAAAAAAAAAAAAAAAAAAAAAAAAAAAAAAAAAAAAAAAAAAATTAAAGTACAAGCACAAGAGGAAAGGCAGCTTACAACTGCAACACTACTGTAACAGGTAACACCGGCAATGATAACACTACGGTAACAGACTACACCGGCAATAGTAACACGAGAGTAGTCAACTGGCAGTGACAACGCTAATGCAGCAGACAACACCGGCAATGACAACACTACCGTAACATACAACACCAGCAATGATAACACTACTGTAGCAGATAACACCGGCAATGACAACACAACTGTAGCAGATAACACCGGCAATGACAACACTACCGTAACATATAACACCGGCAATGACAACACTACCGTAACAGATAACACCAGCAATGATAACACTACTGTAGCAGATAACACCGGCAATGACAACACTACCGAAACAGACTACACCGGCAATGATAACACTACCATAACAGACACCACAGGCAATGACAACACTACTGAAACAGACTACACCGGTAGTGACAACACAACTGTAGCAGATAACACTGGTAATAACAACACTAGCAGTCTACACTAGCAGTGACAACACTACTGTAGCAGATCAGACCACAATGACAACACTAACGTAACAGACTACACTGGCAATGATAACACTAGAGCAGTCAACTGGCAGTGACAACACTAATGCAGCAGACAACACCAGCAATGACAACACAACCGAAACAGACTATACCGGTAGTGACAACACAACTGTAGCGGATAACACTGGCAATAGCAACACTACTGTAGCAGACTACACCAGCAGTGACAACACTTGTAGCAGACTACACCGGCAATGACAACACTATCATAACAGACTACACCGGCAGTGACAACACTACCGTAACAGATAACACTGGAAGACTACACCGGCAGTGACATCACTATCATAACAGATAACACTGGAAGACTACACTGGCAGTGAAAACACTGCTGTAACAGACAACACCAGCAGTGACAACACTATCATAACAGATAACACTGGAAGACTACACTGGCAGTGAAAACACTACTGTAACAGATAACACTGGAAGACTACACTGGCAGTGGCAACATAACCGTAACAGATAACACTGGAAGACTACACCGGAAGTGACATCACTATCGTAACAGACTACACCGGCAGTGACAACACTATCATAACAGATAACACTGGAAGACTACACCGGAAGTGACAACACTACCGTAACAGACTACACCGGCAGTGACAACACTACCGTAACAGATAACACTGGAAGACTACACCGGCAGTGACAACACTACCGTAACAGATAACACTGGAAGATTACACCGGAAGTGACAACACTACCGTAACAGACTACACCGGCAGTGACAACACTACCGTAACAGACTACACCGGCAGTGACAACACTACCGTAACATATAACACTGGAAGACTACACCGGAAGTGACAACACTACTGTAACATATAACACTGGAAGACTACACCGGAAGTGACAAAACTACCGTAACAGATAACACTGGAAGACTACACCGGCAGTGACAACACTACCATAACAGACTACACCGGCAGTGACAACACTACCGTAACAGACTACACCGGCAGTGACAACACTACCGTAACAGATAACACTGGAAGACTACACCGGCAGTGACAACACTACCATAACAGATAACACTGGAAGACTACACCAGTAGTGACAACACTACCATAACAGATAACACTGAAAGACTACACCGGCAGTGACAACACTACCGTAACAGATAACACCGGAAGTGACAACACTACCGTAACAGATAACACTGGAAGACTACACTGGCAGTGACAACACTACTGTAGCAGACTACACTGGCAATGACAACACTGCTGTAACAGACTACACCAGCAGTGACAACACTATCATAACAGATAACACTGGAAGACTACACCGGCAGTGAAAACACTACCGTAACAGATAACACTGGAAGACTACACTGGCAGTGACAACACTACCGTAACAGATAACACTGGAAGACTACACCGGCAGTGACAACACTACCGTAACAGATAACACTGGAAGATTACACCGGAAGTGACAACACTACCGTAACAGACTACACCGGCAGTGACAACACTACCGTAACAGACTACACCGGCAGTGACAACACTATCATAACATATAACACTGGAAGACTACACCGGAAGTGACAACACTACCGTAACATATAACACTGGAAGACTACACCGGAAGTGACAACACTACCGTAACAGATAACACTGGAAGACTACACCGGCAGTGACAACACTACCATAACAGATTACACCGGCAGTGACAGTACTTCTGTAGCAGATAACACCGGCAGACTACACTGGCAGTGACAACACTACTGTAGCAGACTACACTGGCAATGACAACACTACCATAACAGACTACACCAGTAGTGACAACACTACCATAACAGACTACACCAGTAGTGACAACACTACCATAACAGATAACACTGGAAGACTACACCAGCAGTGACAACACTACCGTAACAGATAACACTGGAAGACTACACCGGCAGTGACAACACTACCGTAACAGATAACACTGGAAGACTACACCGGCAGTGAAAACACTACTGTAACAGATAACACTGGAAGACTACACTGGCAGTGACAACACTACCGTAACAGATAACACTGGAAGACTACACCGGCAGTGACAACACTACCGTAACAGATAACACTGGAAGATTACACCGGAAGTGACAACACTACCGTAACAGACTACACCGGCAGTGACAACACTACCGTAACAGACTACACCGGCAGTGACAACACTATCATAACATATAACACTGGAAGACTACACCGGAAGTGACAACACTACCGTAACATATAACACTGGAAGACTACACCGGAAGTGACAACACTACCGTAACAGATAACACTGGAAGACTACACCGGCAGTGACAACACTACCATAACAGACTACACCGGCAGTGACAACACTACTGTAGCAGACTACACCAGTAGTGACAACACTACCATAACAGATAACACTGAAAGACTACACCGGCAGTGACAACACTACCGTAACAGATAACACTGGAAGACTACACTGGCAGTGACAACACTACCGTAACAGATAACACTGGAAGACTACACTGGCAATGACAACACTACCATAACAGACTACACCAGTAGTGACAACACTACCATAACAGATAACACTGGAAGACTACACCGGCAGTGACAACACTACCGTAACAGATAACACTGGAAGACTACACCGGCAGTGACAACACTACCGTAACAGATAACACTGGAAGATTACACCGGAAGTGACAACACTACCGTAACAGACTACACCAGCAGTGACAACACTATCATAACATATAACACTGGAAGACTACACCGGAAGTGACAACACTACCGTAACAGATAACACTGGAAGACTACACCGGCAGTGACAGTACTTCTGTAGCAGATAACACCGGCAGACTACACTGGCAGTGACAACACTACTGTAGCAGACTACACTGGCAATGACAACACTACCATAACAGACTACACCAGTAGTGACAACACTACCATAACAGATTACACCGGCAGTGACAGTACTTCTGTAGCAGATAACACCGGCAGACTACACTGGCAGTGACAACACTACTGTAGCAGACTACACTGGCAATGACAACACTACCATAACAGACTACACCAGTAGTGACAACACTACCATAACAGACTACACCAGTAGTGACAACACTACCATAACAGATAACACTGGAAGACTACACCAGCAGTGACAACACTACCGTAACAGATAACACTGGAAGACTACACCGGCAGTGACAACACTACCGTAACAGATAACACTGGAAGACTACACCGGCAGTGACAACACTACCGTAACAGATAACACTGGAAGACTACACCGGCAGTGACAACACTACCATAACAGATAACACTGAAAGACTACACTGGCAGTGACAACACTACCATAACAGATAACACTGAAAGACTACACTGGCAGTGACAACACTACCATAACAGATAACACTGAAAGACTACACCGGCAGTGACAACACTACCGTAACAGATAACACTGGAAGACTACACCGGCAGTGACAACACTACCGTAACAGATAACACTGGAAGACTACACTGGCAGTGACAACACTACCATAACAGATAACACTGAAAGACTACACTGGCAGTGACAACACTACCGTAACAGATAACACTGGCAATGACAACACTACTATAACAGACTACACCGGCAGTGACAATACTTCTGTAGCAGATAACACCGACAGACTACACTGGCAGTGACAACACTACTGTAGCAGACTACACCGGCAAATGCAGTACTACCATATCGGACTACACCGGCAGTGACAACACTTCTGTAGCAGACTACACTGGCAAATGCAGTACTACCATATCAGACTACACAGGCAGTGACAACACTGCTCTAGCAGATAACACCAGCAGTTGACAACACTTCTGTAGCAGATAGCACCGGTAGACTACACCGGCAGTGACAACACTACTGCAGCAGACAACACTGACTGTAGCAGACAAAATTTAAACTGTACATATGCATTCTATCATCCATCAATCATGGATCAACTCTACTTGACTCTGCAAGCGATGAATCACCAAAGCTTTTATCAAGTCTCTTTACGTGGGCAATAAAAGCAGTTCTCCACATCCCATCATATTTCAGATAAACAAGACTATATATCGTTTTCATCTTACCACTGTGGGAAACACTTCCTGTAAAGAAAATGACTTTCAATGCAGATATTTTCTCTCTAATACAAATGATGAATTTTAATGCAGATGTTTTCTCTCTGTCTCTCCCTCCTCTCTCTCTCTCTTTCTCTCCCCCTCCATCTGTATCTCATAAATACAATCTCTCTCTTTTTCTCTTCTCATATTTTGATTCAGAAAGGTTTAAATGGGAAATTTATGAATGCTATCATTGCTATGTATGTGTTACGTCTTGTGTACGTATTGAAGATAAGTCAAGTGAGCTTTTTGATTGTCCCGTTGGCCTAAGGCAAGAATGTATGTTAAGCCCTATATTGTTTTCGCTGTCAGTTAACGAAATTGCATCAGCAATTCAAATCAGTGGTATTCATGGAATTCAGTTTTTGCCTTATTTATTAGAGCTGTACATTCTTCTGTTTGTGGATGATATAGTATTGCTATCTAACACTGCGACTGGTCTGCAAAATCAAATTAATATTCTGAATAATGCATGTAAAACACTCTTCTTGAATGTAAGTACTGACAAGACTGAAGTGATGGTTTTTCGAAAAGGTGGCTTTTTGGGAAGATATGAAAAGTGGAATCTCGATGGAAATGCTTTAGAAGTAGTGAATGAACATAATTATCTAGGGTTTGTTTTTATGACAAAAATGAGTATAAACAAAGGAGTAGAGACTTTAGCAGTAAAAGGCAAACATTCATGCATTGACTGTATAAAACATATAACAAAATTGAATGATATCTCCAAAGGATGTTTTTTTCAAAATATTTGATGTTCAGGTACAACACATTCTTTTGTACGCTTCTAAGGTGTGGGGTCTTAACAGACTTGATAACATTGAGATGGTTCATTCCTTTGCATGTTAACGTTTTCTGAACATACCACTTAGATTACCAAACAAGTTTGTATACAGCGAACTAGGACATTATCCACTGTATTTAAATAGTGCTATCAGGTGTATCAAGTACTAGTTAAGGTTGTTGAATATGAATGTGCACCGATTACCCAGACAGGCATATTTGATGTTGTTTAACCTGGACGAAAGGGGAAAAAATGCTGGGTATCTTTACTAAAAAATAATTTATTTAGACTTGGGTCTGGATATGTTTGGTTGCAACAAGGCGTTGGTTGTGAGCAAACTTTTTTGTCATTATTTAAGCAAAGAATGAAAGATATATTTATGCAAGAGTGGGATGAGTCAGTAATGCCTAGAGATATATAACTAGACTGTTTAAAACTGGTTTTCAGTGCGAGCAATATTTTGACTTTGTGGATAAAAAGTGTTTTTGGGACTGTTTGGTAAAATTACAGCTTGGTTTGCTTCCAATAAATGGATCATTTTTCAGGTGAACATTCAAATGTAATTCAAATTACGCATGTAAACGTTGTAATGTGGTCGAAGATGAAAACCATTTTATAAACAATTGTATCCTTTACAATAACCTGCGGCAAAAACATCTGAACTCTGAAGGTCAATCGTATGTTCACTTGCTGAAGAATGGTTCTGTGTGCAGTATTCGTAAACTCTGCATTTATATATTTAATGCCCTGAAGATATGACAGGAATTCTGTGAAACAAGAAAGTTCGACTTAATTTACTATGCACGAAAAACACTTTTGTTCTACAGGTTTAAGTTAGTATGTATTTTACATTTTGTTGTCGCTGCGTGATCACCATATTATGTACTTTTGACCTCTTTCTAGGGGCCGGAGGCCTGGAGATTAAAGTTTTTGTTCTTGTTCTCTCTCTCTCTCTCTCTCTCACACACACACACATACACAGACAGACAGACACACACACACACAAACACAGACAGAAAGACACACACATACACACACAGACAGACAGACACGAACACAGACACAAAGAGCTCTCACCCTCCACGTCATCCTGGGCTTTCTTGGAGATGAAGTTGCCCATGTTGCTGGTGATGGTGCTGAACACACTCTCCTCATCCTCCTCCTCATCCTCGTCCATCTCAGTCTGCATGAACTGCTGTAGGTTGGCTGCCAGTCGTTCTGTTGGCAATTGGTTTATTTTTCTCACTCCTCTAGTTTGATGAAGATATGGATACTTATATAGCCCCTATCCTCAGTCAGAGACCAAGCTCTAGGTGCTTTACAAACACAGGATCATTTGCACAACAGGCTGCCTGCCTGGGTAGAGCTGACTGACAGCTGCCGTTGGGCTCTCATTCGTTTCTGGAGTCATTCAATCAGATTTCAGGCACGCACACAAACACACTCAGAAAGACATGTAATATTTTACGTGTATTACCGTTTTGTTTATCAACCCTGCCGTGTAGGCAGCCATACTCTCTTTTGTTTTCGGGGGTGTGCATGCTGGGTATGTTTTTGCTTCCATAACCTACCGAACACTGACAAGCATTAAAGGATCTTTAACGTGCATATCTGATCTTGTGCATGCGTACACACATGAAGGGTTTCAGGCACTAGCAGGTCTGGACATATGTTGACCTGGGAAATTGGAAAAATCTGCACCCTTTACCCACCAGGAGCCGTTACCGAGATTCGAACCCGGGACCCTCAGACTGAAAGTCCAACACTTTATCAACTCAGCTATTGTGCCCGTTCGTTTGGGCATAAATCTTTTTTTTTTTTCACTTCCCTGACTGCCACTTCCGTTAAATCAACGAAGTTCTCGGAGACTTCTGTGGCACCTATCTCCGTCAGATTTACAGGTTTTTTTTCATCAAACATTTGTGTGTCTATTTAGAAGGAAGAGAACCACTGACTGATGTTTGATAAGCTCAGGATGGGTTCAGGACAGTGATTTTCTTCCCTTTTCCAACTCACTGAATCATACAGTTCTTGCCAAATCGTTTTGTTCTCCCAAGAATTGAAACAGGTCTTCTTGCAATCCTTTTCAACATTCGAGAAAATTATGAACAATGTAGACAATGAAGAAGAAAACTTGCACAATGCTTCAAAAGATAATTCTGATAATTCTGATGAAGAAGAGGCCAAGGATTATTGCTCCTTTTCTGTTTCTGTTTCTATACTGAGTGCTTGTGATTTGTTTGCAAATACATTCACAAAAATTAATATCATAAGCATGAAATGATTTCAATAAATACTCAACTTATCACAAAGCGAGTTCTCTTCTTTGATTTCCAAGTGAAAGCAGAACTTATAATGCATCACTGATAGTTCCTTGTGGACTGCCCACACTAGTACTGCTAGCTGCGGGTGGGATTTTACATGTGTTACCATTTTTACCCCACCATGTAGGCAACCACATACGGTTTCAGGGGCGTGCATGCTGGGTATGTTTTTGTTTCCAAAACCCACCGAATGCTGACACAGATTACAGGATCTTTAACGTGCATGTTTGATCTTCTGCTTGCCGTATACACACAAAGAGGGTTCAGGCAGTAGCAGGTCTGCACAAAGGTTGGCCTGGGAAATTGGAAAAATCTCCACCCTTTACCCACCAGGCACTGTTACTGAGATTTGAACCCGGGACCCTCAGACTGAAAGCCCATTGCTTAAACCAATCTATTGCGCCCGTCAGTGAAGCAATCAATCACTGTCAGAACCTACCGATGGTCTCGATGCGCTCCGCCGTCATGGGGGAGGCGGGTTGGTTGCTGAGAGGCATGGTGATACGGGTGTACTCCTCCTTGGTCAGGCTCATGTAGAAGCAGTAGTCGCTTCCCTTGAGGATGTAGTCCGGGCCGGGGTTCAGCTTGAGGCAGAGCTGGTTGTTGGTGCTGTCCAGGACAGCCAGCAGGCACACGCCCAGTCTGCACCAGCAAGGTCAATCAGCCTGGTACTCATCCACATAAACTTACTGTTGGGCCTAAACACAGCTCACATCAGAGACTGACATAAGTTTATAGTTGGGCCTTAACACACACCTTACATCAGAAACTGACATAAGCTTACAGTTGGGCCTCAAATAATAAGTATTTATATAGCGCTGAAACTTGTGCAGAGACAAATCAAATCGCTTTCACACCAGTCATTCACATGCATACATAAATCTAAACTTGAGAAACTGAAGACGAAGAAAAGGCAGGGAAGGGGGGCTATCTTGGAAAGAGGTGGGTTTTAAGGCCAGACTTCAAACAGCTGAGGGAGGAGACATCATGAAGCAGAAGAGGAAGTTCATTCCAAATGAAAGGTCCAGAGACAGAGAAAGAATGGTGGCCAACAGTGGAGTGTTTGAATCTGGGTATTCACAAACAGAGTGGATCCAAAGCCGATCAACACACACCTTACATCAGACACCGACAAAAGTTTACAGTTGGGCCTCAAATCACACCTTACATCAGAAACTGACGTAAGCTTACAGTTGGGCCAACAGCAAAGTGAGAGCTGTATCAGAAAAGGTTTATCCACTGAAATGGGCGTTCACTTACAACAAGAGTGGGGAAATAAATTGGGCAAGACTCTACTATAATCTTTTTTTAAAATTATTATTATTTAGCCTAGATAGTTGGGACAGTAGTTGCCTCCTCTGCTGTTCTGATGTCACAGTCAGACATGACTGACTATCATATTCATTGCTCAGTAAGTGGAGAGATAGCCTAGTGATAATGTGTCTGCCTAGGATGTGTGAGAATCTGAGGGCATAGGATCAAATCCCATGCTCAACAGAATTTTTTTCCCCTCAACTAGACTTTGAGTGGTGGTCTGGATACTAGTCATTTGTATGAGATGTTAAACGGAGCTCCTGTGTACAGCATGCACTTAGCACTCGTAAAAGAATTAATGGAACCAAAAGGGTTGTCCCTGGCAAAATTCAGTAGAAAAATCCATTTTGATAGTGAAACAAATACTCTTGCAGACAGAATAAAAAGGGCAGCCATAAATTCAGGGAAAAAGAAGACTGAATACAGGGGGAAAAAACTCAACAACAACAACATAAAAGCTAAATGTTCATCTTCACACTAATAATGATGATCATAATAATGATCATAATAATGATAATAACAACAATAATAATAAATTGTCTTTATTTAGCTCTATAATACATGCAGAAAAAAGCTCTAAGTGCTTTGCAAATCAAATATTTGAAAAGAACCAACTAAGCACAAAAGAGGAAGTAGAAACATATGAAAGAATCATGAAAGCACAATCATTACCATCATAAAAGCAAAATATACAAAACCCATAAAATAACATGCTCTCAATAACACCTGTCACACTCCAGTACACACACACATGAACACTGTCATGAACAGCCAAGACACACTGTAAGTCGCTTACTTCTCATGAACTTCGGCAGAGGCCTGTACAAAAGGCATCCCCTCAAACTTGTGAAAGAAGACACTGCGGCTGAGCTGGATGTGGTAGATCTCATTGCCGGAGTGACGTCCATACACCTGTTGCCATGGCTCCTCCGCCCACTGACCCTCTCTGCCGGACACACAGACAACAACCAGGTTTGTAATACATCCAAGACACAGACTACGAAAATAGATTAACAAACAACAACTGCAGGCAGGAAAAAATACCCCCCAAAATGGGTGGCGCTCTCAACGTAGCAACGCGCTCTTCCTGGGGAGAGCAGCCCAGATTTCACACAGAGAAATCTGTTGTGACAAAAAAGAGTAATTCAATGTCATGTCACCATAATTAGTGTTCTTTTTAGCCTGTAATCAATCAACACATCTCTTCCCCCCTTCAATTCTGTGAAGAATCACTGGGGTGCTGCAAAAAAGAACTGCCCAGATTCCTCTAGCTCTGCCCGTTGCATGTCAAAGCCTTGGTCTCTGCAGAGAGAATCAAGATAGAAGAACCAAAATATTATTTTACTTATTTTTTTCTTTTTTTAATAACCTATCAGCAAAGAGGATTTCTATGTTTTCCCAGTGGAGATATCCTCAAGTTGCTCATCTATACTCCCCCATACAAAGTCTTCACCAGCCTTGAGCAGATGCAGTGCCAGCACTCCACAGGGTCAGCATCAGGCTACATGGGGCCACCCACAAGAGAAGACCTTACCATTGATGAATTCAGCTGAGCCTGTTGTGATTTGATACATCCAAGACACAATATACCCAGTCAACACTAAACAAATGATAATAACAGGTTAACGACACACCCAGGACACCACACACCCAGCAATGATAAACAAATGACAGTAACTGGTTAACCACACACCCAGGACACCACACACCCAGCAATGATAAACAAATGATAATAACAGGTTAACCACACACCCATGACACCACACACCCAGCAATGATAAACAAATGATAATAACAGGTTAACAACACATCCACGACATCACAGACCCAACCAATGATAAACAAATGATAACAACAGTTTAATGATACACCCAGGACACCACACACCCAGCCAATGATAAACAAATGATAATAACAGGTTAACCACACACCCAGGACACCACACACCCAGCAATGATAAACAAATGATAATAACAGGTTAACGACACACCCAGGACACCACACACCCAGCCAATGATAAACAAATGATAATAACAGGTTAACGACACATTCAGGACACCACACCCAGCCAATGATACACAAATGATAGTAACTGGTTAACCACACACGCAAGACACTACACACATCCAACCAATGATAAACAAATGATAATAACAGGTTAACCACACACCCAGAACACCAAACACCCAGCAATGATAAACAAATGATAACAGGTTAACGACACACCCAGGACACCAAACCAATGATAAACAAATGATAATAACAGGTTAACCACACACCCAGAACACCAAACACCCAGCAATGATAAACAAATGATAACAGGTTAACGACACACCCAGGACACCAAACCAATGATAAACAAATGATAATAACAGGCTAACCACACACCCAGAACATCACACACTCAGCCAATGATAAACAAATGATAATAACAGGTTAACGACACATCCAGGACACCACACACCCAGCCAATAATAAACAAATGATAATAACAGGTTAACCACACACGCAGGACACTACATACATCCAGCCAATGATAAACACAGACCAGATGAGCACCCATCCTGGTGCAGACAGTCACCGTATCTCTCCTCATGAACTGGCTGACACTGGAAACCTTGATGTAAACCAACCATGGGAATGAAAAAGGAGGAGAACAGTACAGGAGGTACCAGGCAATCTGAAGGGCAACAATCTTAGACACTTTTTCCAATACCTTTTGGTGACAAATGAGGAAAAAAAATTGCAACATGACATTTTGAAAGACATTTTAAGGACAAACAACACAGCAAGGCTTGAATTTGTTCACTTCATTTCATAATTATGTTACAGATGGGGTTTTTTTCTCAGCTTTTAAAATAATTTTTTTCTTTTTTCTTTTTTTTTTTTTTTTGCTGCCCCATCATCTGCGCCGTTTCAGTGGCATTACTCCCACGCCGCTCATTTAGATTCCCCCATACACGGCCACACCCGGGTTCGTCCGTCGCAGTTCCAGCGTCGGCAGTCCACAGGGAACCATCGATGTTAGGTCGCCCGGAGGCCACACACCAGAGACCCTGCACTGCTGCTGAGTCACTTCGGTGGTGTTCAGTGGTGCCTGTTCTGTTTTAACGTACTTAGGACACCACCTACTAAGCCCCCTACTAACGACAATAATGGCTTAGTCGCGGAGCCAGACTGAGTGAGCGTCTCTCCCAGAGTGGAGACCGCCACCACATCCCTCAAACAACAGCCCCCCCATGAATCTGCCAACACTGACGACATTGACAGGACTCACCCCAAGCACGGAAGTGGAGGGGTATCGAAACTGAGGTCACCATGAGAGCAGGGCATGAAAGGTCACAGACTTTGAGACTATTTTGTTTATATTGATGACGATGAAGGAGAAGGAGGATGACGATGATGATGACGATGTTGCTATGGAGGTCCATTTTGGTTTGGGACTGCGTGACAAGGCTGTACTCTACGCTTCCTGTCATAATGATATCCCGGCGTTAACCAGGCCCGAGAGATACAGACACTTGCAGTGTTGGTCAGGTAATTAGAGCAACACACCCAAAGACGCATCCTTGAAGTGGATGACACTCGACTGTGTGGTCCCAGTCTTCCCATTTAAGCCCACAGCACACTCAACTCTGGGTAGGAGCCGGCCACGGGCCGAAAAACCCACCTCCGCTGGGATTCGAACCCGCGTCCTCCCAGCCGTCAGTCCGCAACGCTAACCACTTCGCCACGGCGGCTGGTGCTTTTAAAATAAATGTCTCCTGCTTAAGAAGGAACACTTTCACCCATATTCCTTTGTTAAGAAGGAACACTTTCACCCATATTTATTTGTTAAGAAGGAACACTTTCACCCATATTCCTTTGTTAAGAAGGAACACTTTCACCCATATTTATTAAGAAGGAACACTTTCACCCATATTCCTTTGTTAAGAAGGAACACTTTCACCCATATTTATTTGTTAAGTAGGAACATTTTCACCCATATTCCTTTGTTAAGAAGGAACACTTTCACCCACATTTATTGTTAAACACACACACACACACGCACACACAAACACACACACACGCACGCACACACACACGCAAACACGCACGCATGCACACACACATTACGCACGTGTGCAAACACACACACACGCACGCACACACACACACAAACACGCACGCATGCACACACACACACACACACACAGCATTACGCACGTGTGCAAACACACACACACGCACGCACACACACACGCAAACACGCACGCATGCACACACACACACACACACACTCACTCACACAGCACACTGGGCCAGTCATTCTCCTTGTGAGATGGACAGTCTGAGGTGAAAAGGTACATTTGCACACATACACACAAGCCTGAGCACACACACACACACACTATCACACCCTCTCTCGTTAAAACAACAAATACTCACTTCCCACGTGAAGTGTGCAAAATCAGAGTGACCAGTGTGGAAAGACCTGGGTACAGACAGTTGTTGGCCAACAGAGCGAACTTGAACTCGTCCTCACACACAACATGCTCTGGAACCAACACATCAACACAAGTACGAGTTTACAAACCATCAAATAAAATCCAGAACAGTTTTATCTTAAACTACAACATATCAACACACACATTTACAAACCATAAAACAAACAAGGCAGTTTTATCTTAAACTACAGCGTATCAACACACAGAGAAACAAACCATCACACAAACAAACAGAACAGTTTTATCTTAATTAAACTACAACATATCAACACACGTACACAAACCATCAAACAAAGAGAACAGTTCTATCAAATAAACTATATTGACACATATATACAAGCCACCAAACAAACAAAAACCAGAGCATTATCATTTTAAACAGCAAAACTTCAACACAGGTATAAAAAATAGTAAAGAGTGGTAACTCTCTCCATTCACAAGGTACACAACTTCAAGTCAGTGCTGCTTACGCTACCGATTTAGCTAGCACACAGGTAAATAAAAGGTACATTGGAACAAACCTAGACATTTCCTCTATAAAAACCATCAGATAAACAAAACCCAAACTACAACACAAACAACAATACTTTACAAAATGTGTATGTAAATAAGTGATGTACATGGCCAGAAGCAATACCACAATCTGCGCAAACATTTCCCTTCTGCATTTATAAAGAATTCATACACACATAAACATGACAAAGTTCTTAACCAGTGTAAATGTATTATATAAAAAAAGACATTTCTTAAGAATTCATACACACATATATTTGACAAGCATCTTGACCAGTGAATCACTCCTCTCTCTCTCTGAATATAATTATCTAGGGTTTGTTTTTACGACAAAAATGAGTATAAACAAAAGAGTAGGGATTTTAGCAGCAAAAGGCAAACATGCATGCATTGACTGTATAAAATATATAACAAAGCTGAATGATATCTCCAAAGGATGTTTTTTCAAAATATTTGATGCTCAGGTACAACCCATTCTTTTGTACGCTTCTGAGATGTGGGGTCTTAACAGACTTGATAATATTGAGAAGGTTCATTCCTTTGCATGTAAATTTTTTTTGAACATACCACTTAGAGTAACAAACAAGTTTGCATACGGCGAAATAGGATGCTATCCACTGTATATAAATAGTGCAACAAGGTGTATCAAGTACTGGTTAAGGTTGCTGAATATGAATGTGCACCGATTACCAAGACAGGCATATTTGATGTTGTTTAACCTAGGTGAAAGGGGAAAAAAATGCTGGGTGTCTTTAGTAAAAAAAATAATATATTAATGCAAGAGTGGGACGAGTCATAAATGTCTAAAGATATATATCATAACTACAGACTGTTTAAAACTGGTTTTCAGTGTGAGCAATATTTTGACTTTGTGGATAAAAAGTGTTTTTTATGGATAAAAAGTGTTTTAGGGACTGTTTGGTAAAATTTCGGCTTGGTTTGCTCCCAATAAATGGATCATTTTTTAGGAGAACATTCAAATGTAATTCAAATTATGCATGTAAATGTTGTAATGTGGTCGAAGATGAAAACTATTTTATAAACAATTGTGTCCTTTACAATAAACTGCGGCAAAAACATCTGAACCCTGAAGGTCAATCGTATGTTCACTTGCTGAAGAATATCGTAAACTCTGCGTTTATATATTTAATGCCCTGAAGATACGACAGGAATTCTGTAACAACAATGATGAAAGTTAGAATTAATTTACTATGCACAAGAAGCACTTTTGTTCTACAGGTTTAAGTTAGTACATATTTTACATTTTGTCGTCGCTGCGTGATCACCATATTGTGTACTTTTGACCTCTTTCTAGGAGCCGGAGGCCTGGAGATTAAAGTTTTGTTCTTGTTCTTGTTCTCTCTCTCTCTCTCTCTCTCTATATATATATATATGCAAAATTCTTGACCAGTGTACATGTGTGTAATCATATGCTATATTCCCGAAGAATTTATAAACATCAATTTGACGTGTTTTTTTTTTTTACCAGTGAAAATATGTATGTGTTCGTGCACACATAAGCATGACAAAATTCTTAATCAGTGTATATGTATAAAATCTACATCCATATTCATGAAAAATTCACACACACATAAATGTGACAACATACTTTTGCCAACCTACTCAAACTAGCGTGTCCCACTTATATGTGGGATTAAAGTGCTAACCGGTGTATATGTATAAAAAAAAAAAAATCCATGAAGAATTCATACACACATAAACATGATGACACATTTTTTCCAAAATACTCAAACAAGGGTGCCCCATGTTTGTGTGCGATAAAAATCTAAACCCAAGTACATTTATTGGAATTTTTTTTTTTTAAAGTATCCAAAAAGAATTCATACACACATAAACGTGGCAACATATTTTCCCAAACTACACAGACAAAGGTACCACACTCACCAGCAAAGCGAACATGCTGTTTATTGGTGGCCTTGAACAGCTGGATGTACTGACGGCAGTCAGGTGCAAAGTCTTTCACAGCCCACGACCTTAAAATGGTGTGCTGATCCTGCAGCAAATAAAGGACACTTTGTTTTACCCTAAAATTATCTTCTTTTTTTCTTTTCTGCCTCATCATGCCGCTCATTCCAAGTTCCTCATACAGGCTTCGTATGTCAAAATTACTCTAAGATACTTAATTACTGTGACCCCACTGGTGCAGATTCCAGCAGGGTTCTGATTCCCTGTGCTGTGCAATTTATTACTTTGCCTGAGCAGAGAAACTGAAAGTGGCCCCCCCCCTTATTTTATTATCTCCCTTGCATTTACTTTTGCAGCAACCTGTTTTCCGGCAGCAATCTTCCATCACTGCAGCCTGTACACCGAGTAGCAAAGTTCTCTTCCGCATTTCCCCTCTGTTTGTTGAATGTTCAAACTTCTTTTGGTGTTTCACCGTTATCTGGCTCTAGAAACACTAAATGGAACCTTATCATAACACGCTTTTCACACCAGCATGACTCACGTTTTGTTATGTCCTTTTAGTCCATGGCTAAATTCCACTGTGTCCCACTTGTGGGAATGCTGAGAACTTTCTTTGATTCTGGCCTTTCTTGTTTGTTTGTTGTTGTTGTTTTTTGTCATCACTTTCTTCTTTCTTATTTTCTGGCTTGCTTGTCCATTCACCTGATTCATTTCTGCAAAGCTTTGATTTTTTTTTTAATGCAGACTATCAGTCTAACAACACATTCATCCATCAGCAATTCAGAACCTATGAATCCAACAATCCATTCACCTATCATTAATATACAGACTATCAATCCAATAATCCATTCATCTATCAGTAATATACAGACTATCAATCCAATAATCCATTCATCTATCAGTAATATACAGACTATCAATCCAATAATCAATTCATCTATCAGTAATGTACAGACTCAATCTAACAATCCATTCACCTATCAGTAATACACAGACAAAAAACTATCAATCTAAAAATCCATTTACCTATCAGTAACATACAGACTATCAATCTAAAAATCTATTCACCTACCAGTAATATACAGACTATCAATCCAACAATCCATTCATCTATCAGTCATATACAGACTATCAGCCAACAATCCATTCATCTATCAGTCATATACAGACTATCAATCCAACAATCCATTCATCTATCAGTAATACACAGACTATCAATCTAAAAATCCATTCACCTATCAGTAATACATAAACTATCAATCCAACAATCCATTTAACTATCAAAAATGTACAAACTATCAATCTAACAATCCATTCACCTATCAGTAATATACAGACTATCAATCCAGCAATCCATTCATCTATCAGTCATATACAGACTATCATCCAACAATCCATTCATCTATCAGTCATATACAGACTATCAATCCAGCAATCCATTCATCTATCAGTAATATACAGACTATCAATCCAGCAATCCATTCACCTATCAGTAATACACAGACTAAAACTATCAATCTAGCAATCCATTCATCTATCAGTAACATGCAGACTATCAATCTAAAAATCCATTCACCTATCAGTAATATACAGACTATCAATCCAACAGTCTATTCATTAAACAGTCATGTACAAACTATCAATAACAATCCACTCAGCTATAAGTAATGTACAAACTGTCAATCCAACAATCCATTCATGAATCAGTGACATACAGACTAATCAATCCAACAATCCATTCATCAATCAGTGATATGCAGCCTGTCCAACAATGTATTCCTCTGTCAGCAACATGCAAGCCCATCCAACCACCAGATGTCAGGGTAACATAACACAAATGGGGACAATCAGTATCAGTAGCTCAAGGAGGCATCACTGCGTTCGGACAAATCCATATATGCTACACCACATCTGCCAAGCAGATGCCTGACCTGCAGCGTAACCCAATGCGCTTAGTCAGGCCTTGAGAAATAATTTAAAAAAAGGAAGAAAGAAATTAAAAAAAAAATAAAATAAATTTTTTTTTTTAATTTAAAAAAAAATTAATAATAATATTAATACTACTACTAATAATAATAAATAAATTTTTATTTAAAATTTTTTATTTTATTTTTTAAATAAATAGATAAAAAAAGCAGCATTCTAGTGCACCAGGAAAAATAAACAAAGAAACACAGAAGGGAGAAAAGAGCAGAGACAGTGAGAAGAACAGAGAGGACAAAGAGAAAGGCTAGAGGGAGACAACCCACTTACTGCTTTCTCTTGATCAGGGCAGTTTTTATCACATAAGAAGAATACAGATTCTGCCTTGTTGATTCTGCAACAAATATTCACAATCGTGAAACACCTTCAGTGCTTCAGCTAAAACAATTCTTCATTAACTCTCTCCATACGAATGGCGAAAGAGACGATGTTAACAGCGTTTCATCCCAATTACCACCATCAAAATATTGCAAGTGGAAGGCTCTTATACTGAAGAGGTGAATGTTGACAAAGAATACCACAATTTTGACGACGGAAGCTAAAGGCTGGGTCATTCAGACACCCACTGGACATCCGAGGGGTCTGTGTAGAGGAGAAGAGAGGACTGGCCGTACTGAGTGAGTTAACCTTATGATCAAGAATAAGCACTGGTATCTGCCTGCATCTCTTGAGGTCACTGTCCTCAAAGCAGACACCATAATGGGCCCACTACTTTCTTCATCAGACTTATGACCAGGAACAAGCAAAGGCGTCTACCTGCATCTCTTGAGGTCAGAGTCCTTGAGAGCAATCCTTTGTAAGAGAAAACACAGATAATGGGCTCACTACATTCTTTGTTAGCCTTATGACCAGGAGTAAGCAGTGGTATCAACCTGCATCCCTTAATGTTAATGTCCTTCAAAGCAGACAACACATTCTTCATCAACTTCATGACCAGGAGTAAGGTATCTACCTGCACCTCTTGAGATCATTGGCCTTCAAAGCATACACCACAATGGGCTGAACACAATCTTCATCATCCTTATGATCCAGAGTAAGCACTGGTACAAATCTGCATCTCTTGAGGTCAATGCCATTCAGAGAAGACACCACATAAAATGGGCGAACACATTCTTTATTATCAATATTCTTCTTGTTCTTTGTTCATAGGCTGCAATTCCCACGTTCACTCGTATGTACATAAGTGGGCTTTTATGTGTAAGACTGTTTTTACCCCGCCACGTACGCAGCCATACTCCATTTTCGGGAGGGTGCATGCTGGGTATGTTCTTGTTTCCATAACCCACCATATGCTGACATGGATTATGGGATCTTTAATGTGCATATTTCAACTTCGGCTTGCATATACACATGAAGGGGGTTTATGCACAAGCAGGTCGGCACATATGTTGACCTGGAATATCAGAAAAATCTACACCCTTTTCCCACCAGGCGCCATTACCAAGATTTGTACCCTGGACCCTCAGATTGAAAGTCCAATGCTTTAACCACTCAGCTATTGCACCTGTCTATTATCAATACAGCCAGGAGAAAGCAGTGGTACCTACCTGCATCTCTTGAGGTCAATGTCCTTGAGGGGGGACCCTTTGATGTAGACCACACGGTGTGCCCACTTGGGGTCCTTCAGGATGAACAGCATGTTGCTGTCCAGCTCCTCAGAACTCATCAGGATCACAGTGTGCTCCTGGACAACACATCACAATGAAACACTGTAGCGACTGGGACTGCGAGAGACCAACCTGGGTGTGGCTGTGTATGGGGGACTCGGAATGAGCAGCGTGGAGTAATGTCACTGGTTCATTTTGGCAGTTTCTCTAAAAACACTGATTACCTCCCCACGCCTCCCCAAACAACAACAACAACAAAAAAACACCCTATATTGTGAGCTTTTTCAGCATGAAACATGGTTCTGATAGAGAAGGAGAAACACAGACACAGACAGTAAAGACAGTGGGTGAGTGGCTAAAAAAGGGGTTTAAGATACATTTCATAAATACACATATCAACAAACCCTGACACAAGTTTTAATTATCCTTTCACTCCTATTGGAGTATGGAGGATTACTGCAAAATAATCTTTTCATGCCTAGAACCAACATTTCCAAATACACAACAATGTCACATAAAAGTTGAGAAAACACAAATGTCTTTTAACTCCAAAAGTATAGCTAGGCAACATTTGCAAATCTGATCATCTTACTTACAGCTAAAATGACTTTTTTTGCCTCCTTTGAGCATATTACAAAACAAACGCACACACACACACACACACACCACACCCCAACCCAGAGCTCCACATCCATCCCCTCCCCTGTCCATCACACACACCTCAAGCTTGGGGTGTTCGTAGAACTCGTTGAGGAAGTTCATGACTACATCAGCAGGGAAGGAGGACGCGCAGACCACCACGTGCTTGCTTTTGTCAGCTTTGGTCTTCCCATAGTCCCCTCCCGTCTTCTTCCGCTCCGCCCACGTTGATCCGATCTCTTCAATCTGGAGAATCGCTTGTTTTTTCTTAATAAGTTCTCTTTATATATATTGTGCTGAGCTGTGCAGAAAATCATTTGTTTTGTAAGTTCTGTTCAGCTGCACTGCACTGTACTGTACTGTGCTGGAAACAAGTTCTGTTATATTGCTCTGTGCTGTACTGTGCTGTGCAGAAAAAGGAAATTTTCTTCCTAAAATTACGTTTAAGTAACATACTTAACGTGACCCACTAGTGCAGACTCCAGCAGGGGTCTGACATTCCTGTCCTGTGCAAACTACTATCTGCCTATGCAGAGAAAACAAAAGTAGCTACGGCCGATAACCTCCCGGAAGTAGGTAACCTCCCCTTTACCCCCCTGAATAGCGCCCTCACAGCTGTACTGCACTGTATTGTACTGTGCTGAAAACAAGTTCTGTTATATTGCACTGTGCTATACTGTTCTATTCAGCTGTACTGTAATGTGCAGAAATTTATTTTCCTTTTTTTGTTGTTGTTGTTGTTGTTGTAAATTCTGTTTAGCTATATTGCACTGTGCTGTAATTTACTGTGCAGAAAACATCTGTTTTTGTAAATTCTGTTAAGCTGTATTGCACTGTGCTTTACTGTGCAGAAAACATTTTAGTTCTGTTCTGTTACACTGCACTGTGCTATACTAAACCATGCAGAAAATGTCTGTTTTGCAAGCTATGTTCACCTGTACTGCACTGTGCTCTTCTGAATCGTTGCACAAAACACTTAAGCTATGTTCAGCTGTACTGCACTGTGCTATACTGTACAGTGTAATGTACTGTGTTGTTTGAGTGCATGATGTGTCATGCCATGTAGAGTGCCGCTCTGAACTGTTCTGTGCCGTGCCATACAGTATACTGCACTGCACTGCAGCCTTCTGTCTTCATGCTGACCTTTGTCTCATCCCCCGAACATACATGTACAAACACACTTACATACACAAACACACAAGACATACACATAATGACAAATGTGTGCATACACACACAGAGACATGGGCCCATGCAAGGATGTGTGCACACTCACATACAACACACCGCTGTACTTCTTGCAAAAATGATTTCGCTTACATTCTGCTAGTCTTTTTTTCCTATTTTTTGTTTGTTTGTTTTTTTGTTTTATTTTGTTTTGTTTTTTTCTCAGTTGATCTCATTCTCCTCTCCAAGATTATTTCACACACAGTCTGATTTCTATCCCTCAGCAAACTTTTCTTCTTCAAAACAGGCTGTAGGTAATACAGACTAACATGTCATCAATTGTCTGGTTGGTTTGTGTGTTGTGTTTGGCAAAAACACTGCCACTGTTTTGGGGTATAAAGCCAATGAAGACCCTACCTATGTGGAGATGAAGCCAAACAATAACTCATCTGTTTAGGAATGAAGCCAAACAATGACCATCCTGTTTCATAATTAAGCCAACAAAGACTGACCTGCTTAGGAATGAAGCCAGACACTGACAGATCTGTTTGGTAATTAATCAAAACACAAACTGACCCATTTAGGAATGAAAGCAAACATCGACACAGCTCTTTAGCAATGAAACCACTCACAGACTTAACCATTTGGGAATGAAGCCAAACATACACTGACCTGTTTGGGAATAAAGGCAAAGGCGACGCAGATCATGAGCAGCATGAAGAGCTGCCCCAGCCAAATGTCCGGAGAGATGTCTCCGTAGCCCACAGTGGAGAAAGTGACGATGACGAAGTACACCGCCTCAAACATGTTGAGGGGCTTGGCGTCACTGCTGCGCTGGATGTGCTGGATGCCACAGATCCTGCGCACATCACATGCAATTTTCACAATTTTCTCTGTTATTCTTCTGTTATTCTGCTTTCCCCTCCGCAGGACCTACATAAGGACCTACCTTATCAGTGTTTACACTCCCGCAAGAAATCTCTGCTCTTTCTGGGACTGTTACCTTTTGAAACTTCCTCTTGTCAACACAAAAACCTATGGTGAACATGCTTTCTTCTTTGCTGCTCCTCACATCTGGAACAACCTTCCTTATTATATCCATGCATCTGATTCTATCTCTACTGTTCGCTCATCACTAAAAACTCATCTTTCAAAAACCTATCTATAAGCACTCTCAGCTTCCTTGTTCTCCAACACCACCCATATCAGCTGACTTTAGATGTATGCGGAGTGGAAAAGGGAGAGTGTGTGTGTGGAGGGGGCAGGGAGGGGTTTTGAAAAAGAGTGGTCGTGAATGATTTATGTACCTTGTATAATTTTCTTTCAAGTAAAGCACCCTGAACAATTAGAGAGAAAGGGTGCTATATAAATGTACATTATTATTATTATCATTATTTCTTCCTTTTACTGACAATAAAGTTGTATCTCAACTATATTTGGTAAAGATGCTGCTGGAAATAGGGGGATGGGGTGGGAAAGGATGAGGAAAAAATATGTTGTGAGGAAAGTACACGAAAGAGAAAAACAACAAGATCTTCTAACCATTTATCGGAGGGAAAACTAGAATAATAAGAAGAAAAAAAAAGATAAAAAGTTTTGAAAATAAGAGAAAACTTGTGAGAACTTGGTTTTTTTTTGTGTTTTTTTTTTATTCCCCAGCCACCTGCTACAGCCACCAACTGGCTGGGGACTGAATCAAATCAAATCAAATCATGCTGCTCATAGCACAGCTGACCACAAAAGGGGCCATTTAGGGCTGATTACCTGTCAGTTTTTAAAACCCGTGGAAGAGAACCCAAAATAATGTTAAAACTAAGACGTCTCTCAAAACAACATTTAAAAGACCAGTGCACCTATGTCTTGCTCAACGTCTTGAACAACCTTTCTTCACCTGTGTGTGTGTGTGTGTGTGTGTGTGTGTGTGTAATACATCATTTTTATTCATCAATGAAACACGAGTGCTGTATTACATATCCTTTTCAACTGGTCCAGACAGAGAAACCAAAACCTTTTCGTTCCAGTGCACTCACCTTCCTTCAGGTAACTGTTCGTGGTCACACATTTAAAAAAAAAAAAAAAAAAAAGGACAAGGAGACAGGTGCAATTAAAACAAGACACTCAATTAACCCCATGCCTGCTGAGCCTTGATAAAAAGAGATCAGTGAGGCATTCTTCTTCTTCCTCTCCTTCTTCTTCATTAGTGGGCTGCAACTCCCACATTCACTCATATCTACACGAGCGGGCTTTTACATGCATGACCGTTTTCACCTCGCCATGTAGGCAGCCATGCTCTGTTTTTGGGGGTGTGCATGCTGGGTACGTTCTTGTTTCCAAAACCCAACAAACACTGACATGGATTACAGAATCTTTAATGTGCATATTTGATCTTCTGCTTGCATATACACACGAAGGAGGTTCAAGTACAAGCAGGTCTGTATATATGTTGACCTGGGAGATCGGAAAAATCTCCACCCTTTACCCATCATGCGCCATTACCGAGATTCGAACCCGGGATCCTCAGATTGAATATCTAATGCTTTAACCACTCGGCTATTGTGCTCATCAGCATGGCATTAATTCCTAGTGCAATTGCTTTCTGTGTACTCTTAAGTGTTGATTTTACCTGAACAAAAGTAACTGCAATCCCAAGAGGAAGAAGTCCAGATAAATAACCTTGACCTGTTAACCAAGTCTGTCTCTGGTGGCAGTCCTTTACTGATGAGCATGATCTATATTTGACTGTTTAAATCAATGACTGACAGCTGGGCCAATAGCAAAGTGAGAGCTGTACGATCAATTGTGCATCCACTGCAATGGGAATCCATTTACAGCTTTAGCATTTTCTTAAGGGCTATGACTCTCAAACTAGGAGGCAAGATTGCACTGGCTCTTGGTGCTGCACCCTAGGGGGCGAGTTGGTCTTTGGAGATCATACCAACACTGACAGTCCTAAAACCCCCTTGGCCAAGAGAGTAGGGGTGCAACTTGGGCAAGACACTCTCCACTATCATCAAATTCTAGCCTAACTAGGGCAGCAGTTGCCTCTACTGCATTTCTGATGGTCATCGTAGGACATGACTATCATACATACATACATACATACATACATCAAAGAATATCATTTCTTAGGTAACTGTGAATTATACAGAGAAATTAGAATAGAATTCATGCACAAAATTCAAAAATACCTTTCAAATATCACTAAACCCAGCCAGCTAATACTGGAAGACAAACTTGTGGAACTGTTTGTAAAATCTGTCAGTAACTGCTGCCAAAAACGCTAGAGCATATAGGAGTGATTCAATCTCTTGTTCAGCATCTATCTATCATTATCATTATCATTTTGTTTGCTTTTTGTGTGTGGTATGTGTAACTTTGCATGCGTGTCTTATAAACCTTGTTAAGGTTTAACTGAAATCAAGATTGATGCTTAATCTGATTCTGATTCTACATTTTTTATTTGTATTTGTATTTCTTTATATCACAACAGATTTGTCTGTGTGAAATTCGGGCTGCTCTCCCCGGGGAGAGTAAGTCGCAACACTACAGCGCCACCCATTTTTTATATTTTTTCCTGCGTGCAGTTTTATTTGTTTTTCCTATCGAAGTAGATTTTTCTACAGAATTTTGACAGGAACAACCCTTTCGTCATCCAAATGACTAGCGTCCAGACCACCACTCAAGGTCTAGTGGAGGGGGAGAAAATATCGGTGGCTGAGCCGTGATTCAAACCAGCGCGCTCATATTCTCTCACTTCCTAGGCGGATGCGTTGCCTCTAGGCCATCACTCCATGTGGGCAGCAGTCAAGTGGTTAAGGGGTTAAGAAAACCGACGGTGCCGGCACTCACGTGGTGAAAATGATACAGAAGAGGGTGACGGTGAGGAAACAGATCTGCTGGTTGAGAGTGACAGACATCGTCTGAAACCTTTGCTTGGTCAAATGGAGGTCGTTCTGAAACAGGGGAGCATTCATCATCCAAAGGTGAGTTTCTTAACATGTACGTAAGTGTGTGTGTGTGAGAGAGAGACAGAGAAGGAGTGAACATGTGTGTGTGTGTGTGTGTGTGTGTGTGTGTGTGTGTGTGTGTGTGTGTGTGTGTGAGAGAGACACAGAGAGAGAGAGAGAGAGGGAGGGAACGTGTGTGTGTGTGTGTGTGTGTGCATGCGCACGCGTGTGTATGCATGCGTGCGTGTGTGTGTGCATGCGTGCGTGCGTGTGTGTGTGCGTGCGTGTGTGCGCAGCTTTTGCACCCAACGCACAGTGATGTCTGAAAAACGTGTGATACAGAAGAGGTTTTTTTTTTCTATAACTTGTATGTCATACTTCATGGCAAAACACAAAAGAGCATTTTTCCTCTTTTTTTTTCTAAATCATGGCATGTCACATGTGATCACTAATAAACATAGGCATGTTTGCGCACTCAAATTCTACATATGCCAAAATGCCATGGTATGCATACAGGGGCACATGCATGTGTCTACAAAGTATGCATCCACACAGACATGTACAGATACATATTCATACAAACATAAACTCTCTCTCTCACACACACCAACACATGCGCACACCCACACACACACACTCACACCCACATACATGCATACACACACACACACACACATGCATACACACACACACACACACACGCATACACACACACACACATATACACACACACACACACAAACACACACATAACCTCTTTAGACTTTTTCTTATAATATACTTTTCCTCTGATACATAACATAAACTTTTTTTTTTTTTTTTAACACTAATATTCACATGCGTTCCCTTTCCTTTATACACTACTTTACTCCTTTCCGTCTAAAAACACTTATAGTGAATAGCCGTTAAACTGAAGAAAACACACACACACAAACACACACACACACCAGTACCAACCATCAGACGGCGCAGAGCCCCTTTAGCCAGCCAGCAGTTGAGGAAGAGAGGCACAAAGAAATCCTTCAGCATTACTGGGTAAAACATCTGAAAGGCCACAGCACATTTAGTTTCAAAACACTTCATATAATATCTATATCTATATCTATCTATCTATCTATCTATCTATATATATATATATATATAGAGAGAGAGAGAGAGAGAGAGAGAGAGAGAGAGAGATGTATATATAGATAGATATATACATACACATACATACATAAATTACATACGTATATCACAGAAAATTAAAATTCCTAACCAGCTGCCATGGCAGTAAATAACCGCATGGTCATAATTTGTAGGAAAATCCACTTTATAAAGCATCATTATCATAATCATCATCAACAACAACTCTGTAATTTGTAAAGCCCTTCGAGTTAAGTCTCTGACCAAAGATAGGCACAATATAAGCATCATAATCATAATCATCATCCACAACGATGATGATGATGATGATAATAACAACAATTACAGGAAGAAGTGGACTTGCTGTGGTGATGAGAGGTGAGACAACAATAACAACAAAACACAACAAAAAACAATGAAATAATATCATTAACATTAATCAGATTAATAATGATAATACTGATGACAGTGTTTTACGTGCAAGGATGTTCAGTTAAAATGGTTTCAAACAAGAGTCATACACAGGCTTTTACCCACTTGAAAGTATTTGCACGACTATAAGATTGTTGAAGATCCCATGTGTACACGTTGTAATCAAGACATTCAGCATATCCAGCATTTATTATGGCAGTGTCCTGAAATGAGGTCTTTTTGGACAAATTTTGAAAAAATGCTGTATGAAAAATGTCACCTTAGTTCAATGCTCATATTATGTGAAGAGCTCATTATTTTTGGAACAAAAAAAGGCTTTACTACAGATGCTGGATTAGATTTCAAGCTACTTACTGCAAAATTTCATATCTTTAAATGTTATTTGGCAAATACCAAACCAAACATTCAAGCATATATTACACAATTACAAGACAGATACTTAGAAATGAACTACCTTGCTAGAATTACTGATGATTTTGCACTATTCAATTTGAAGTGGATGCCATATGAAGCATTGCTTACACAATGATAAAGTAAAGATGTGGAAACAGAATGCATGTACACACTGACTTGATTTTTATTTACATGATGATTCCCATCTCTTTTTGGAAATCACTGTTTACATATTTTTGCTTACAGATGTAGATGCACTGTGCCTCTTCCAGCCCACTCAATATAAGTAATTGTTATTAGTAGCATTATCATTATTATTTGTAACATAACATTGTGTAACTATTCTTGTAATATGCTCTCTCTCTCTCTCTCTCTCTCTCTCGACATCCTTTCTTTTTCATCGTACCACATATGACGATAAATGAAAAAACTGTAGTATGATAAATTCTTTCTTTGGTAATCCTAGTCACAATCATGTTGTGAGTATTATTCTGAATGACAATGAAAACTCTTTGAAAGCTCTAGCTAGATTCATTGCAGAAGCAATGCTTGTGAGAAAAGAGATAATGGAACAAAATGATAACTAATCCAATGATGATCCACATTTAACCGCACATTTCATGTATGTATCTGTACGCATGTGAGTGCGTGCATTATTAAGTATGTATTTTGCGCAAGTGCGCATGCACGTGTGTGTGTGTGTGTGTGTGTGTGATGTTAGAACCATTCAAGAGGTGCAACAATATGCTTAATATGATATCCCCCTTGTCCTGAGGGCTGTATTGCTATGTGGACAATAAATGACTTTTCACGTTTCATGTTTCTCTCTCTCGATATCCATTCCTTTCTCTTTCCCTTCCTCTTAGTGTGCATGATTGTCTTCCCTTTGTTCTGTCTGTTTAAAATCAAAAGAACATACATGTACAACACAAACTTTAATATTTGTACTAATGACATGAGCTTCATTGTGTGTACTGTACATGTGCTGCTTTTTTTCTTTTCTTGTCATATGTTAAAAATGTTGTACTGTATGCCAAAAAAAGGAATTAAAAAAAACAAAAACAAAAAAACAATGAGAAGCATTTTCTTTTCTTTTTTTTTTTTTTTAATAATGATAATAATGATAATGATAATAATGATGATGCTACAGATAATAATAATAATAATAATAACTGGCCACTGGAGACAGAGAATCGAACTTGCAGTGACGATAATAATAATAATATTAATGATAATAATGATGATAATGATCATGCTACTGCTGATAATAATCATAACAATAATAACAGCAACAACAATAACAATGATAACATGATAATAATAATGATGATGATCATGCTACTGCTGATAATAATCATAACAATAATAACAGCAACAACAATAACAATGATAACATGATAATAATAATGATGATGATCATGCTACTGCTGATAATCATAACAATAATAACAGCAACAACATTAACAATAACAGGCACTTGGAAACGGAGAATCAAACTCACAGTGGCAATAATAATAATAACAAGAGAGGCAAGGCCTTCAAGACTCACTTGTGATAAATTAAGTCCCCTAGCATTAATTACAGAGTAATTTCCCTTTTTTACTATCTGCACCGAAACGTTTGCAAAATAAATAAAAATTCCATGCTTAGCAAAAGAAGTTCCTGTTTGAACAAAAAATGATAATAATGTCTCCTCTTGTTGTTGTGTCAGAATAAGAGGTCAAAGTGCCAAGTTTAGAGAATACAAAAAATATAAATATAACAGTAAATGCAGTTTGCATATAATAAGCCTTCTTTTTTTCTTTTTTTTGTGCCCATCCCAGAGGTGCAATATTGTTTTAAACAAGACGACTGGAAAGAACTGAATTTTCCCTATTTTTATGCCAAATTTGGTGTCAACTGACAAAGTATTTGCAGAGAAAATGTCAATGTTAAAGTTTACCATGGACACACAGACACACGGACACACACACACACACACACACAGACAACCGTACACCGGGTTAAAACATAGACTCACTTTGTTTACACAAGTGAGTCAAAAATTAAAAAATGATGATGATTATAATGATGATGATGATGATGCTGATACTGATGATAACAGCAACCACAATAACAATAATATGAACAGGCCACTGGATACAGACAGAGAATCGAACTCACGGTGGCGATGAGGGGCAAGGAACAGAGCATCTCCAGGAGGAAGGTCTGTGTCAGGATCTGATCCCACACGTTGCCCTGCAGACCACAACCAGTCACGGTGTGTGTGTGTGTGTGGGGGTGGGGGGGTGGGGGGGCTGGGAGGAGGGGGGGGGGTTGTTTGGTGTGTGTGTGTGTGTGTGAACTGAGGCCTTTAGTCAGTGAATGTGCGTGTGTGCGCACAAACCCACACACACTGCTCACACTCACATGCACACACGCACATGCTCTTACACACACACACATACACACACACACACACACACAGAGGAGTGATGACCTAGAGGTAACGCGTCCGCCTAGGAAGCGAGAGAATCTGAGCGCGCTGGTTCGATTCACGGGTCAGACGCCAATATTCTCTCCCCCTTCACAAAACCTTGAGTGGTGGTCTGGACGCTAGTCATTCGGATGAGACAATAAACCGAGGTCCTGTGTGCAGCATGCACTTAGTGCACGTAAAAAAACCCCACGGCAACAGAAGGGTTGTCCCTGGCAAAATTCTGTAGAAAAATCCACTTCGATAGGAAAACAAATAACACTGCATGCAGGAAAAATTACCCCCAAAATGGGTGGCGCTGTCAGTGTAGCGACGCGCTCTCCCTGGGGAGAGCAACCCGAATTTCACACAGAGAAATCTGTTGTGACAAAAAAGAGAAATACAAATACAAATGCTACATCCCCCCCCTCTCCCTCCCCAACTCCCTCGTCTAATATCACTTAACAGTGAAAATCAGCAACAAAGACCCCTTCACAGGTGAGCCACATCCATGATCTGGGAACTTATGGGTTAACCCCTAAGTCCTTAAGTGCTGAAACTTGGTGAAATGAAATTGGCATCAATCTTAAGCACATGCAAATGACTACAATCTGCATATCTTTAAGCAGTGTGACCTCCATAAAACAAATAGAATAGAATATAACATATAGAAATAAAGTATAACAAAGAAAACTGAACAAAATAGAACAGAATAAAAACGGGAAAAAAACATGAATAAACAGAAATGTGACTGAACACAGCCCTAAACTTTGGGATGATTGAAGACATCATCATCACCATTTTACACTTATGCAAGCACTGACATGAACGCTGTGCATGATAGGACTTAAAAACCATGAAAACATTACCGTGCTTCTGCTCTCTCTCTTATTCTGTCTTCCCTTCACAAGGGACAAAGGCCTTCAGCTGAACACACCATTTATATTCCCCTTGTTCTTTTTCTTTGTTCATGGGCTGCAACTCCCACCTTCACTTTGTATGTACGCGAGTGAAGGTTTTTTTTAACGTGTATAACTGCTTTTACCCTTCCATGTAGGCAGCCATACTCTTGTTTTCAGGGGTCATTTATATTCATATCCATATTCTCTTTCTCCTTGTATTTTTCAGTGGCCCTTTTTTTTTTTTGGTGGGCTGGGCAATAATCAACATGATGTGTTTTTCAGCGCAGTTTTGCTGTTTTTTTTGTGTTTACTGCTCTTCAAATGTATACAAAGGTGACGTTTACACAGACAGAGCCTCATTAACCCCTTCATTAGGGCACTAGGCCTACGGACAAATAAACCATCTTGAATCCATAAATATGGTGTATATCATCCTTTTCATCTTTTTTTTTTCAATTCTTTTAATGAAAGACAAATGCACCACCTATTCAATAATAAAAACAAACAAACAAACAAAACTCCACACTAATAGGCTTTAGCTTCCAGTTTATCCACAGTGGTATAATCTACTAAATTAAAAAAAAAGAAAAAAAAGGAACAGCTTGCATAAAATCACTCAAGATCCAGGCTGCACGTGTAAAACATGACAAAAACCATGGAGAGTGTGCATATAACAAAAAACATCTTTCTTCCCCCTTTTTTTTCAGTGCACCACCCATGACTCAAGACTGCTGCAATGAAACAGGATTGTAAAACCAAACAGCATACTATGCACTACCATCATAAGATTTTTTTTGTTTGTTTGTTTTTCTAAAACAACAAGTGTCAAATTACAGAATAAAAAGAGTTTAAACACATATGCAATAAAAGAAATTAACTTTTTTTTATTTAATTAAGACACCCCACCTCTCTCTAAATCTCTCGCTCTTTGCTTCCAATCTCTCTCTCTCTCAAGGTCAAAATGCACTAAACATTTGTTCATTCTTATTCATTAATTCCCCACCCAATTCCCCCCTTCCCCACACTACCATCACCACCACCACACACAAAACAAAGCACCAGGATAAAATAATGACTCTCTCTCTCACACAAACACACACACACTCTCTCTCTCTCAATCTTCTTTCACCTCCTTCTTCACCCAGCACCTTGCACCCCTACCCACCCGGCCCCCTCCCTCTTTTCTCAAGACCCATTTCTGTTCATGCAACATTCCTAAGATTTTCATAAAGGATGCTAAGCAGTTGTTAATGTTACTGTCCATGAGCAATGAAACACGCTAGGCAACACAATGAAGATGAAAACATACATACACCATGATTGTCTGTAATCAAAGGAAACAAGTAAAAAATTCACAAAAAGAGATGAATGTTGAGATTAATACAGCATTGTCAACATCTTGTGTGTGTGTGTGTGTTAATATGTGGACCTTGTTTTCAATGTTGTGTGCATCTGTAAAAAAATTAAAAAAAAAAAAAAAAAATGTGCTCACACTGATTAAATCATTCCAACATCACCACATATTTATTTACACACACAATTTATTATGGTCAGTTTCCACACGAAGACATGAATACACTCATATTCACAAACACCCACACACAACACACAATCATACATGCATGCACGCAAGCATGCACACAGACATGCAAACAAGAGCGCACACACATAAACACAGGCATAAATACACATGCATACACATACACTCCCAACACCCCACCCCCGCACAGACACACACACACACACACAGAACACAGAGAACTGTCACAAGACAGTAGGGAGGATTCTAATCCATTACAGCACAACATTAAACATTGCAGAAAACAGTAAACTGGCATTACAACTCAACATGGGATGTCAACCTAGTCAAGTGAACAAAACAATACACATAGCAACCACAATGCAAGACAGAACATAAGTGAATCACACACACACACACACATACACACATCCATACACACTCACATATACATGCATACAAATAAATACATGCACACACACTCAGACATATGCATACACGCACACGCACACGCACACACACACACACACACTACTCACATATACATGCATACAAATAAATGCATGCACACACACAGACAGATGTACACACACACACACACACACACACAGATATACACACACACACACACACACACACACAAGCCACTCCACCCCCTCCCACACACACAATTATGCACCACACACTCACACTCACATATATGCACACACACACATACACACACACACGCACACTCAGAAATATATGCATACATGTACACACACACTCACACACACACACACACACACACACTAAACAAAGCAAAACATATTTATAAAAAACAACAGGAGACTTGTTTATAATGTTTAACATACAAAATCAATAGAATACACAATGCCAAACAACAGAAAATACAAATTAGAAACATATATGTAAGATAAAACATGGAAGAAATGCACAGGACAGATCAGACTAGTTTCAACATTATCTCACGAAGTCACACACTAAACTGAACAGTAGTTAACCACATTCAGTCATTGTGGTCAATAAAAAAAAGTACACACCCAAGTATTAAACATGCAAATAAATCAATTATTACACTCAGCAAAAACAGACAACAGTGTCAGTATAAAAATGGAATGAATTATTTATATCAAGGTAAAACAAGAGAGGCAGGGCCTTCAAGACTCACTTTGGACACACTTAAAAAAAAAAAATCTAATCGTTAAAATGTGTTCTGTATTTGTTATTATAAAGCTTCGTGTTTAAAAAAAAAAAAAAAGAAGTCCGAAACAGATTCGAACCCCGCGTGTTCGGGTGAGAAGAAACTGCCTTATCCATTACACTATATAGTTTTAAAGTTGATATGAAAATTTAGTATTTTGTTAAACTAATAACATGTAGAGCCAAGTACAAGTACTTCTAAACGTCGTAAGAAGTGAAAAGGACTTCATTTTGAGAAAAGTCAAGACTGGAAATTTTTTCGTTTTATCATGATCAGTTCAAGGGTATTAACTCGCATGGTTTACAATTTTTAACTGTGAATTCCGACTGATTCTGTGGATATTTTTATGGCAGTTTGGGGCATAATCCAGTAAGTGATGAGGCATTAACAAATCTTTCTCTGAATAAATATTTAACGGTCTCCTTCTCCTTCAGAGTAATTTCCCTTTTTTACTATCTGCACCAAACGTTTGCAAAGTAAATAAAACTTCCATGCTCAGCAAAAGAAGTTCCTGTTTGAACAAAAAATGATAATAATGACTGCTCTTGTTGTTGTGTCAGAATATCAGATCTTGTTGTGTCAGAATATCAGATCAAAGTGCCAAGTTTGGAGAATACAAAAAATATAAATATAACAGTAAATGCAGTTTGCATATAATTAGGCTTCATTTTTTATTTTTTGTGTCCATCCCAGAGGTGCAATATTGTTTTAAACAAGATGACTGGAAAGAACTTAATTTTTCCTATTTTTATGCCTCATTTGGTGTCAACTGACAAAGTATTGCAGAGAAAATGTCAATGTTAAAGTTTACCATGGACACACAGACACACACACAGACAACCGAACACCGGGTTAAAACATAGACCCACTTTGTTTACACAAGTGAGTCAAAAAGAAGAAGAAGAATAAAACACACCACTGCCACAAATCACACATAACATATATTATGCTCTTACATCGGCATTACCACAAACACACACACACACACACCACAAACACACACACCACAAACACTCACACACACACACCACACACCTAAAACATTCTAGGACTGGAAAAAAAAAGTTATCAATGTGTCTCAAACTCAAGAGTCAGTGAACAAAAAGTATTTGAGAAAAAAACAAAAAAACAAAAAAATAACCAGTACAGGCAAGACAACGACTAAGTGAGTTGTGCAGAAGAGAGAAACGGAGGAGAAGACAAGAGTAATAAACAGATGACAGGACAGACGGCAAGCAACTCACCTTCCTTCAAACACATCCTGTGCCAGCCACCACAAAACAACCAGTTACACACATCCAATCAACAAGCCAGTGACATCGTTTACACTTGAAAGTGTGGAAGCTCTCTCTCTCTCTCTCTCTCGTTTACACTTGTAAGTGTGGAAGTGGTCTCTCTCTCTCTCTCTCTCTCGTTTACACTTGTAAGTGTGGAAGTGTCTCTCTCTCTCTCTCTCTCTCTTTTACACTAGTAAGTGTGGAAGTGCTCTCTCTCTCTCTCTCGTTTACACTTGTAAGTGTGGAAGTTTCTCTCTTTCTCTCTCTCTCTTGTTTACACTTGTAAGTGTGGAAGTGCTCACACACACACACACACTCAAACTACATGGGCCGACTTCAAAGTGGAAATGTTGAAAGTATCATCAGTGATGTTTTTTTTCTCTCTCTTCCATTCACTCACTCGTTCACGGACTCATCGTTCACTGACTCACCATCTCACCAGTTGCTTCAGAATATGTTTGTGCCAACGTTAAAAGCTGAGATGCATGCATGCGTGTTAACAAAACACATGTGTATTGGTGCAAACAATACACGTCCATGTTCTTGTGTGACCTGATGACGTGTCAAAACAAAGATCATTTTGACTTGACTTCACACACACCCACACACACACCTTAAAACCAACCAAAGCAGGCATCATACTTTTTTTTTTTTTTACAGTATAAAAGAAAAAAATGTATAAAATAAAATAAAATAAAATAAAACAAAACATAACAACAGACACAAAAAAATCATGGCAGAGTAGATACTGAGCCCAAGAAGAAAAAAAAGAGAGAGGGGCATTGTTTTTTTTCTTCACAATTTCATTTTGCAAATAATAAACACATGAGAGGGAGGTTTCCCATCTATATCTATAACACTCCCCACACACCCCCCACCCCTGCACTCCCCCTTCAGCTTTCCGCCCTGGACCGTTTGACAAGTCAGACTGAAAAGGAGCCAAGAAGACCAAAAATGCCCGAATTTCCAAGTCCTTGATTCCTATCTCAACAGCCTCTCACTGCCGGTTATACACACAGCATGCTGAAGAAGAGTGTTGCTGTTGTTGACGATGACTTGTCACCAAAGATTTATGCGAAGGTCAAATCAATTTAGCCCCTTTTTCATGCTTGCACTTGGAAAGGAGTATTATTTCAAAGCCGATGTTGCAAAATCAGTCAAAACAATGTTTGTTTTAAGCCAAACAATGACCCACTGCACATGTTGACTGATAAGATCATGACCAAAAATCTTTAGAATAAGGAAGACCAGTGCAAAGCTCTATACGCAGGATATGTGTCCATCTCGATAAAATGTTAATCAAATGCGTTCTGGACTTTTGATGATGAGTTTAAATGACTAAAGAAAATTTCCCAGAAGTTTGTATACATATGGTGTGTGAGCATGCCTGTGTGTATGTGTGCGTGTGTTTGTGTGTGTGTGTGTGTGTCTCACTTGCATTCGAAAAGAAGTATGTTTCCCTGAAATGCCAACCCTCTCATCTCCTTTGTTTCAGACTTATGACTCATCTTGATTCAGATTGTCGGGTTGTTTTTCTTGTTTTGTTTAGGAAAATGTCGGTCAACAATCAACAACAATACTGCTTGCACCATGGAAACTGCACACACACACACACACACACAAACCAGACAGACCTGAACGATTTCAGATCAAGTGAACTATTTCAGGGTCAATGTTGCAAATCAGTCAAAACAAGGATTCACATGTAGACTGACAAGATCTTGAAAAACAAAATGCAGAGAGAAAAATAATATCTTTGGTAAAAGGATGAACAGTGCAATCCTCTATACATAGGCTATGTGTCCATCCTGATAAAATGTTAATCAAATGTGTTCTGGACTTTTGATGAATGTAAATGACTTAAGAAAAAGTTCTGGAAGTTTGTGTGCCTGTGGTGTGTGAGCATGCATGTGTCTGTGTGTGTGTGTGTGTGTGTGTGTCGCTTGCATTCGAAAAACAGTATGTTTCACTGAAGCGCCAACCTTCTCATTTTCTTTGTTTCAGACTTGTGACCCGTCTTTTTTTTCTTTTTCTTTTTCTTTTTTTTTGTTGTTGTTATTTGTTTTGTTCTGAAAAATCACATTCAATACTCAACAACAGTACTGCTTTCATCAAAGAACAATACGTACACACAACTCAGACAAAAGGATCTTTGGAATAAGGATGAACCGTGCAAAGCTCTAACACAGCATAGAATCCACCTTGAAAAAAATTTATTAAATGTGTTCTGGATTTTTGATGATTAGTTTTAAATGGTACATGAAAAAGTTATGGATGTGTGTGTGTGAGTGTGCATGTGTGTGCATGCTTGCTTGTGTGCATGTGCACATGCTTGCTTTTGTATCTGTGTGCTTCTCTGTGTGTGTGCCTGTGTGTGTATGACTCTATCAAGGAACTCCAGTTGGAGGCAGTACAGACACAGCCACAGATGCATGCCAGCGTCATTGAAGAACCAGTCAAAGACACCCCATAAACAAAGAAACAAGGTAACACACAGAGAGGAACACAGACACAGACGCTGCTGAAAAGAATCTTACCTTGGTGGCCACGAAGACATACAGCACAGCCTTGCAGGAGGTGAGCAGACACAGGATCACCTGTAGGACCCACAGTGCCAGGGGCCGGTGCACCCACACTATGACATACCTGTACAGACACAGCAGGTATCTGATCTATGACATACCTGTACAGACACAGCAGGGGCCTGATGGCACTTTGACATACCTGTACAGACACAGCAGGGGTCTGATGGCACTTTGACATACCTGTAATGACACAGCAGGTATCTGATGGCACTGTGACATACCTGTAATGACACAGCAGGTATCTGATGGCACTTTGACATACCTGTACAGACACAGCAGGGGTCTGATGGCACTATGACATACCTGTAATAACACAGCTGAGATCTGGTCACACTATGACATACCTGTAATAACACAGCTGAGATCTGGTCACACTATGACATATCTGCAATAACACAGCTGAGATCTGGTCACACTATGACATATCTGTAATAACACAGCTGAGATCTGGTCACACTATGACATACCTGTAATAACACAGCTGAGATCTGGTCACACTATGACATATCTGCAATAACACAGCTGAGATCTGGTCACACTATGACATACCTGCAATAACACAGCTGAGATCTGGTCACACTATGACATACCTATAATAACACAAAAAAGATCTGATGGCACTTTTGTGTGCCTGCAGTAAGACAGCAGTGATCAAACCTAATGGCACTATCAGAGTTTGAACAATATAGGCACCTAGCAAAAAGTGATGGATCCATTGTGCAAGTTTTTTTTGTTTTTTTTTAATCTATCTGGATACAAATGCAGCATTGTCTTCACTTTTTTATTACAGATGAGTACATGTACACATGCAGCTGTATGGTGTGTGTGTGTGTGTGTGTGTATGTGCGCGTGTGTGTGTGTATTTGTGCACATCTATCATGTGTGTGTCTGCATGTGTGTGTGTGAATATGTATATGTGTGTTTGAATGTATACTTGTTCACATATATCATATGTGTTTATGTGTGCATGTGTGTGCGCGCACATGTGTGTACATGTGTGCATGCGTGCATGTTTGCACAAACAGCTGAGGGTATGGATGCTACATAAGTGAAGATACATACTTTAAAAAAAAGTGCCTGTATGCATGAGCAAGAGTGTACCAGTAAGCAACTCAATGTGTATGAGCAAGAATGTACCAGTAAGCGACTCAATGTGTATGAGCAAGAGTGTACCAGTAAGCGAATCAATGTGTATGAGCAAGTATGTACCAGAAAGCGACTCAATGTGTATGAGCAAGAGTGTACCAGTAAGTGACACAATGTGCATGAGCAAGAGTGTACCAGTAAGCGACACAATGTGTATGAGCAAGAATGTACCAGTAAGCGACACAATGTGCATGAGCAAGTATGTACCAGAAAGCGACTCAATGTGTATGAGCAAGTATGTACCAGAAAGCGACTCAATGTGTATGAGCAAGAGTGTACCAGTAAGCGACTCAATGTGTATGAGCAAGAGTGTACCAGTAAGCGACTCAATGTGTATGAGCAAGAGTGTACCAGTAAGCGACTCAATGTGTATGAGCAAGAGTGTAGCAGTAAGTGACTCAATGTGTATGAGCAAGAGTGTACCAATAAGCAACCCAATGTGCATGAGCAAGAGTGTAGCAGTAAGTGACTCAATGTGTATGAGCAAGAGTGTACCAGTAAGTGACTCAATGTGTATGAGCAAGTATGTACCAGTAGGCAACTCAATGTGTATGAGCAAGAGTGTACCAGTAAGCGACTCAATGTGTATGAGCAAGAGTGTACCAGTAAGCGACACAATGTGCATGAGCAAGTATGTACCAGTAAGCCACTCAGTATGCATGTGGGTGTACATGTGCATGTTAGAGCAGAGGGAGGTGTGCTAGTGTGGGTGTTGAGTGTGCAGTTACAGGGACAGTGGGAGGAGAAGGGCAATGGGAAGTTGAGTGGGGTGTTTGGGGGCTGGGGGCTGGGGGGGGGGGGAGCAATAGCTGAATAGTTAAAGCGTTGGAATTTCAATCTGAGGGTCCGAGGTTCGAATCTTGGTGGCGTCTGGTTGGTAAAGGTTGGAGATTTTTCTGATCTCCCAGGTCAACATATGTGCAGACCTGCCAGTGCCTGAACCCCCTTCGTGTGTATACGCACGCAGAAGATCAACTACGCACGTTAAAGACCCTGTGATCCATGTCAGCGTTCAGTGGGTTATGGAAACAAGAACATACCCAGAATGCACACCCTGAAAACGGAGTATGGCTGCCTACATGGTGGGGTAAATAAACAAAAACGATCATATACGTAAAATGTTAAATGTTACATGTTTGTCTGAGTGTGTATGTGTGTGTGCCTGAAATCTGATTGAATGACACAGGAAATGAATGATGAGCGCCCAATGGCAGTCGTCAGTCGGCTCTACCCAGGTAGGCAGCCTGCTGTGTAAATGACCCTGTGTTTGTAAAGAGCTTAGAGCTTGGTCTCCAACCAAGGATAGGTGCTATATAAGTATCCATATCATTCATCAATCAAAGCACACCCACATGGTTCAGTGAGTGTGCCAGTTACAGGGACAGTGGAGGAGGAGGGCAATGGGAAGTTGAGTGGGGTGTTGGGGGGCGGGGAGGGGGAAGGGGGGGTGAAGCACACCCACATGATTCAGTGAGTGCACCAAGATGCGTGCGCATGCGGCTGTGTGACAGACAGGTGAAAAGTTTCTCGCTCAATCAACTGTTTGTCATTTCAAAGCCTGACCCGTGCGTTGGGTTCATGTGCAAGTCAGACATCTGCTCCCTTTAAATTCATTTTTTCTTCCTTTTTTTATATATATTTTTTTAAAGCAGATGTCATGTAGCCTATACAGATCAGTCCACATGTGGTGCCACATAATTATATGGATCTGTTTGCATGCTTCGATGCCTCCTTGAAATTTAACGTCTCAAAACAGAGAAGTCACAAACGAAGCTTCACCTTTCTCTCTCTCTGAAGTAACCTTATCTCCCAACAGCTTCTTCCATTTTCTTTCCCCAAATCGGTGAACTGCATAGCTTGAACTTAAAGCCCCTTAGGAATGAATGGTCTACCCTATAATCACACACACGGCCAATTTTCCTTTTTTTCATTTCCTTGGACTGCAAGCTTTGCTTTCTGACATCTTTGTACCTGCACTTGGTCCTCCTTTTCTTTCTTCTCTGCGACTCACACTGAAAGGCCCAACAGGAAATGGGGACTGGGTGGGGGGGTGGGGGGAGTGACAAGAACTGAGCCAGAGGCCTGAAGGTTTCAAAAGGCATGACAGATTGGGGGCCTTCCCTCCCCGGAACAGGTGAAAAGTTTAAGAACACGACACTGACAAGGTCCTTTCATCCAAACTGAACTGAAAACGTTATTCTCTCTCACAATTATACACGGGTGCACATGCACTCATGCATAAACACATGCATGCACGCACGCACACACACTCACACATTCTCTCTCTCTCTCTCTCTCACACACACACACACACATGACACAGCTAATTGTGTGCATACAGACATCTGCAATGAAAAAGTTTCGAAAATGCTGCATTTGTATCCAAGTAAGTCAAAAACTGCCACAGTGAATAAACATGTTATGCCTGTTAGAAACACACACACACACACACACACACACACACACACACACACACACACACACACAGTGACAAACACACACACAAACACTCATGAACCACACTCCTAAGTTTTCAATGCACTTAGAGCAGCAAGAAAGAGAGGCAAGAGTCCCTGCACAGGACAGCACCATACCAGTTGATATTGGTGGAGGTGAACACAGAGCTGCTGGAGTCATCCGTCTCATCAGAGGAGCACGGCTGTCCCTCACTGCCAACACACAAAGGTAACTTCCACATCAACCCATGTTTGTGGAGAACCACATCATTTCTACACCAACCACACACACACACACACCAAAACCCACACAAACAAACACACATATGCACGCACGCACACATGCACACACAGGAGTCGTCCGTCTCATCAGAGGAGCACGGCTGTCCCTCACTGCCAACACACAAAGGTAACTTCCACATCAACCCATGTTTGTGGAGAACCACATCATTTCTACACCAACCACACACACACACACACACACCAAAACACACGCAAACAAACACACATATGCACGCACGCACGCACACATGCACACACAGGAGTCATCCGTCTCATCAGAGGAGCATGGCTGTCCCTCACTGCCAACACACAAAGGTAACTTCCACATCAACCCATGTTTGTGGAGAACCACATCATGTCTACACCAACCACACACACACACACCAAAACCCACACAAAAAAACACACATATGCACGCACACATGCACACACAGGAGTCATCCGTCTCATCAGAGGAGCACGGCTGTCCCTCACTGCCAACACACACAAAGGTAACTTCCACATCAACCCATGTTTGTGCAGAACCACATCATTTCTACATCAACCACACACACACACACACACACCAAAACCCACACAAACAAACACACATATGCACACACGCACACATGCACACACAGAAGTCATCCGTCTCATCAGAGGAGCACGGCTGTCCCTCACTGCCAACACACAAAGGTAACTTCCACATCAACCCATGTTTGTGGAGAACCACATCATTTCTACATCAACCACAAAAACACACCAAAACACACGCAAACAAACACACATATGCACGCACGCACGCACACATGCACACACAGGAGTCATCCGTCTCATCAGAGGAGCACGGTTGTCCCTCACTGCCAACTCACAAAGGTAACTTCCACATCAACCCATGTTTGTGGAGAACCACATCATTTCTACATCAACCACACACATCCACACCCACACAAACACACATGTATATGCACGCACACGTGTACATGCACACACGCACACACAAACACATGCACATGCACACACACAAACACACATGCATATGCACACATGCATACACAAACACACACGTGTATGAACGCATGCACATGTGCGCGCGCGCACGCACACACACACACACACACACATATTGACTGTGAGGAATTGAGTGAGTAAGCTGAGGAGACACGTTGCCCAGGAATCACACACACTGAAGCAAGAAAAACCAAGACATGTTTAAACACTCATAATAAGCAGAAAAATTGTCTATTTCTTGAGAAAAAAAAGACAAAAAAGAAAAGAAAAAGACACACAGACTAGTTTAACTGACATTTGAAAAATGTTGTTGTAATACTTGTTCTGTGTAAATGACTTTATACTTTAGTTTTATGCATTTCTGGTGCTTCACTATTTTGTCACTTCCTGTCAATGGTGGACATCTTATTTAGCTGGTTAAAGGCTGATACTAACTCACTAAGTTCCGAAAATATGACAAATATTTAAAAAAAAAAAAAAAAGAAGTAGGACAGAGGATCCATTAATAAACAAAACAAAAAAGTGGGAAAACGTAGGTGGTTTAAAAACCCACAAAAAAAAAAAAAAAAAAAAAAAAAAAAAAAAAAAAATTCCAAATCAACCCACACTTGGAAAAAACAACAACATTATTTGCACATCAGGCCACAATGCGAACAACATTATTTCCACATCAAGCCATACTGGGAAAATCATTATTTCCACATCATCCCACATTGGGAACTAATTATTTCCACATCAACCTTTGTTTGGAAAGCATTTCCACATCAACCCACAGTGGGAACTATATTCTTTCCACAACAACCCACATTATGAACAACATTATCTCCACATCAACTCACACTGCCAACACCATTTCCACATCAACCCACATTGTGAACACCACCATTTCCACATCAGCACAAACTGGAAACAAAAGTATTTTCACATCAATTGTATTCTCTTCCCTCCTCCTCTGGCAATCATTTACTGATAATCAAAAGCAATCATTTGCTGATAACCTAAAGAAATCATTTACCAATGACCTAAAGCAAAGTTATCAGTGGTTTTTAGATACACTTTTCTTGTTTCTTCATGCATTCTTCAACCTAAGATGTGGAGTGTAAAATTATAGGGTAAAAATCAACAACAACAAAAAACAGAAGACAGAAACAACAAAAAGCAAACAAACCTGCTGTTCCGTTCAATTCAATATGGAGAATATGTAACAATACATGAAAGACAAAACCCCTGATACAGTGCATTCCAAAACAGAACTACAGCAGTGTCATGCTGCAGAGAAAAGTTTCACAGAATCTGTCTCTATTACCAAATGTACCGGAGTCACAAGGAATATTGGGGGGAGGAAAGGTAAGTTTCACAGAATATGTCTTTATTACCAAATGTACCAGAGTCACAAGGAATATTGGGGGGAGGAAAGGTAAGTTTCACAGAATGTCTTTATTACCAAATGTACCGGAGTCACAAGGAATATTGGGGGGAGGAAAGGGGGGTGTGGGGGGTGGGGGGGTTGGGATAGTACATAACAAGATACGAACATAAATCAAAAATCATACACAAACACAGATACAGAAGAAATTTGGATACATACAAGTGCATATCAATAAAAAAATTAAAAAAACCAACTTGTGCATACTCACACATGCACACACACACGCATGCACACACACAGACTCACTCAAACACACACACACATGCACGCACGCATGCACACACACACATACGCACACACACACACGTTTGAGCAGAAGCTGCATATTACATATGGATGGGGCTGATGACTAGATCTTCAGGCAGATGGTTGTTGATTGCACAATTCTATTTATCATACTGGGTTTGTTCAAGAGACAGGGCATTGACTGCTTTCATTCATCCGACCAGGTCCAGCAAGAACCAATGCTTCAGCTGCTGCTGAGACTTAATTTCATGTTCATTTATATATACTTGTAATCCCCTTTCCCCCCAAAATGGACTATTGTCTTTATGTCATATCTTTTAGTTCTTAAAAAATAATCCAGGCAAGTGATTGTTATTACTTTCCCAATTATACCTATAAATTGAATAAAACAAGTTTAAAAAAAGGAAAAAAGAAGAATAAATACAAACAAGCAGTAGGTGAAGATTTGTTCGGTGTTTACCACCTCAGCTTCAAGGTGGATCACATTTCTGCACACTTGCTCTCCTCCACTCCCTCTCCTTTTTCTTCTGCATGCAAGGGCTGCTTCTTTAACATGCACTGGTTTGTTGAAGTCAACACTTGCGACATCCCACCACAGAATGAATGTAGTGTCACTGCAGTGGTACCTCATTGACAGCTTAGTGTTTTGTGAAAGACTAGGACTCTCGAAGTCTAGAGGACGCTCAAGCTGTAGGGGGCAAAATTGCACTGGATCTTCATGCTGAAGCCATTGGAGGCTAGTTGGCCTTTGGGGGACCATCCTAACACTGATTGTACTGAAGCCCTCTTGGCCAAGAGAGTGGGGAAAAACTTGGGCAAGACACTCTCCATTGCAATCAAATTCTAGCCCAGAGAGTCGAGACAGCAGCTGCCTCCTCTGCTGTGTTGATCATAGTCAGACATGACAGACTACTATGCATAGAGGCTGGAAGATTCTTTTGAAATCAGACATGGCATGAGCTTCTTTCTCTAAGACTGTACTTCCTGCACACACTATTCTGAAAAAGACTGGTGTAAAATATTTCATTTGTTGAAAGACAGACTGAAACCGATGTGTTTTGAATGCACTTGACACTGATGTCTTTCAGAACTGGCAGAGGACAACAAGAATGGGAAATCAAATCTACAAAACAGCTGCATATCAGTAATCTACACGTTATAAGCCTATTTCTTGCTCTCACGCAAAACAATGAAATACAACTTCCAACTCATTTTACGGTGGCTGGTGACAAATCAGTCTTTTTTTCTTTTCTTTTTTTAACATGTAAAACTTTCTTTTTCTCCTTCTGCTTCTTCCTTTTTTTTTCTTTTTTTTTTTTAAAACCATCCATGTGTATGTGGCCATGCCATGTTTTACAGTATATGCACACTGTTTCTGTTCCAAAACACCCCAGGATTACACTTATAATATGGACCTTTACAGTCGTGATACAACCTCCATGGTCAGCTAGGGTATATGCCAAATGAAGAAACAGTGCGTATTTTGTTATCATCCACATGCTCAAACCACCTTGAAACACCTGGGTCGACAAAACGAACAGAAAAGGATAAAGATCCTGTAGCCTTTTTACAACCATCAAGGCAGTGAATTCTTATTCATTGTGTCAAAGGCTTGGCATAGTGTATGGGAAGGCAGGGCCCAACCTCTCCTTCCACCATTATAGCACTCCCCAGCTGGTCAGGCACCCCACTCACACCTGGGCAGAGAGGAAAATGGAAGTGTCTTTCCCAAGGACACACAAAAAACCATGCTGAAAAAGGGACACTGAACCCTGATCAGTAGTGATCACTGGATCGACGGGCGCAATAGCCGAGTGGTTAAAGCGTTGGACTCTCAATCTCAGGGTCCCGGGTTCGAATCTCGGTGACGGCGCCTGGTGGGTAAAGGGTGGACATTTTTCCAATCTCCCATGTCAACATATGTGCAGACCTGCTAGTGCCTGAACCCCCTTCGTGTGTATACGCAAGCAGAAAATCAGATACGCACGTTAAAGATCCTGTAATCCATGTCAGCGTTCGGTGGGTTATGGAAACAAGAACATACCCTGCATGCACACCCCCGAAAGCGGAGTATGGCTGCCTACATGGTGGGGTAAAAACGGTCATACACGTAAAAGCCCACTCACGTACATACGAGTGAACGTGGGAGTTGCAGCCCACGAACGCAGAAGAAGAAGATCACTGGATCAGAAGTCCAACGCCTAACCGCTTCTGCCAAGGCGGCATAGACTGAACCACGAGGTTGTAAACAACAACAAAAATAAAACAAAACTGCATTTCAACATGGAAGTCAAGTGCTTTTCAGGTAGGACAGAACAGACTCGCCATGTCAGTAAAAAAGCACTCAAATACTCATGTTGATCCATGCCAAGCCCTCCTCACATTGTTTTTGTCCTTAGCAGTGAAAGAGAACATCAATTTCTTTAGTCTACACTAGTTGTTATCACCAGATAAAAAGATTGGTGTGTTATCTCTCTCAGTCAGCCGCTGTACACATTTGTTTTCTCTGTTTCAAAGTAACCTCATGAAAATGTGAAGGTTTCCAAAGGACCTTTCCTCAAACAGTCACCACTATTACTGACTTTTCCCCCTTTATTCCTGCATACATAAAGCAGCATCAGATGATTCATTATCAGTTTGCTTTTTATCTTCTTGTGTGTGTTTTTTTTTTTTTTTTTGGGGGGGGGGGGGGGGGGGGGGCCTATATACCCTTATTTTCCCCGCAGTCTTTTATTTGTCCCTTTATTTTCATTTTCTTGGGGGTTTTTTGTTGTTTTTTGTTTTTTGTTTTTTTGGTCTTATCTTTTCTCTTTTTTTGGTCTCATTTTATTTCTTTCTTTCTTTTTCTTTTTTTCTGCACATATACTTTTCTCTTTTTCTCCCTTTTATTTACATCCATTCACTCACAGTTCTTTGTCTGTTTGCTTCTGTATTAATGGACAATACACTTGCATGCAACATTTTAGTGTTAACTGAGTTTTCACATTGTTTTTGATTGTTCTAATGTATTTTCTGTCAGTTTGCCTTGTCTGTTTCATTCGTCTCTCCCTCCTCAGTCATCCTTTGCTGTGTATTTTCGTATTATCAGCTGTGTTTACTAACACATGGTAATAGTTCACCCTTTATCAACCATTATCATGTAATAGTTCACCCTTTATCAAACAGTATCAGATTTTTTTTTCTGATCTCCTTTCAATATAGGGCACTTAAGTGTCAGATGCTTTCCTCTTTGGGGTAGACATTTCATTCCTTTATCTCTAATGTATTCCTGTCTGGACCAAAGCTAAAATCTTGAATCACTTCAAACATTTTTTTTTCTTTCTTTTTCTTTTTTTTTTTTTTGGTCTTGTTTTTTTCTGCCCAGCTGATGGGGAGAATGTGTGCTAGTTTGTATGTGTTTGTAAAAAATGTGTGTGTGTTTGTGTGTGCATGTGCATGTGTGTGTGTGCAAGCACACATGTGCATGTGCATATGCATGTGCATGTGTATTTGTTTGTGTCTGAGTACATAACTATGTGTGTTTCATATGTGTGTGTGTGTTTGCATTCTTTAGTTAAGCGTCTTTTCACTATTGGTATTGTCGTGTGTGTGTGTGTGTGTGTGTGTGTGTGTGTGTGTGTGTGTGTGTGTGTGTGTGTGTGTGTGTGTATGTGTGTGTATGTGTGTATCTGTGTTTGGGGACAAGGGGTGGAACACTTGCTTCCGAGTTGGGCGCATTACCACTCCATTGCTCCACCAACATGCTGGCGGGTGCATGCATGCATGTGACTGTTCAGCTATCTTAAAAATAATAATAAGGTCTCCATCTTCTTAATGTCTGTTTATTTCATTTAATGTTTTAAAGAAAAGCACCAGAAAGTTGTTTTTCTTCTTTTTTGGTGGGGGAGAGGGGACGGGGGTGGGAGGGTGGGGTGCGGTGGGCGTTTCCAACTTGGAAAAAGCATGACAGGATGCATGCAGTTTAACACATTTTAAACACAGACAGGGTTGTTCTCCCCTTTTTTTTCTTTTCTTTTTTTTTCTCGCTGTTTCGCCCAGCCTCCCCACCACCTACACCAATGGTCACCATGTGTGTGGAAACAGGGAACAATGGGACTGTTGAACTCTTGAACAACCAGCTTCCAAACACTTCCAGGTCCCTCAAAGCAACTGAGCAGATGGAAAGCATACATAGCAACTCAAGCGTGCATGTGTGTGTGTGAGTGTGTGCGTGTATGAACATAATTATGTGTGTGTATAATTGCGTGTGTGTGTGTGTGTGTGTGTGTGTGTGTGTGTGTGTGTGTGTGTGTGCGTGTGTGTGTGTGTGTGTGTCTGTGTGTGTAAGTGTTATATGCATGTCTTATGTTACATGTATGTGTGTGTTGGTGTGTATGTGTGTGTGTGTGTGTGTGTGTGCCGTCTCAGGTGTGTGTGTGTGTGTGTGTGTGTGTGTGTCTGTGTGTGTGTGTGTGTGTGTGTGTGTCTCTCTCTCTCTCATTCACTGTATTTCAATCAGTCACTCATTCCCTCTGACTCTTCTCACTGACTCTGTCTCAATCAGTCAGTCAGTCAGTCAGTCACTCACTATGATTTTCACCCAATCTGTTTCTATCAGTTCCTCACTCACTCTCAATCACTTGCTCATTCACTCCCTCTGTCTTTCTGTTAGTCAGTATCAGTATTGATATCATCACCATCACCATCACTCACTCATTGTTTCTCTCTATCAGTTTCTCTCTCTCTCTCAGTCACTCACTCTCTCACTCTTTTTAACATCAAAGCCGCCCCCCTTGATCCCCGTCCCACCCACCACCACCACCAACACCCACCCACCTGAGCAGGTCTGTGACAGCCCCATCAAGCTCTCACCCCTAACCCTCTCCTATCCCCCCCCCTTCCCCCCAATGACCTGCGCCCCTCCCCCCCCCCCCCCCACACACACACCCACCCCCACCAGCCCATAACCTGGTGAGCTCAGCTCAACACAGGACAAAACAACAAAGGACCAATTACCCACTGAGACATCCGAGACCCATCAGGTCAGAGGCATAGGAAGCAACTGCCCCCCCCCCCCCTCCCCCCACATACCCCCCGCCCCCCACTCTCCCAACCTAGCCCCCAAAACACTTTCTACCCCCCCCCCCCCCCAACAACATGTAACCTACCACACACCTGCCACCACAAACACCACATAACATTCACAAGTCACTGCTAAAAACAACAACAACAGCAACAACCCCCCCCCCCCATCCCCCACCCTGACCCCACCCCTCCCCCAGCACAAAAATGGATACAGCCATCCCTAAATTTGATTGACTACCTGTCAGGCCAGTGTGTGTGTGTGTGTGTGTGTGTGTGTGTACTGTCTAAGGTGTATGCATTTGTGTGTCACTATGTGTGTGTATGGGGGGAGAGGGTTAGGGTGGGGGGGGGGATGTTGGGGGGAACACAGCTACCACAACCTTCTCAAGTCACCATCAGCATGGCCCCACTCAAGAAACAACAAAAACAACAAAGAAACAAACAAAAAATTCATCCCTTCCACATGTAAGTGGATACAGCTGTCTCCTTTTGATCAACTAACTGCCAGTCAGTGTGTGTGTTAAAAAATGCATTTCAATGTAAAGAGATGGTTTTAGTGTTATTTTCTTCAAAATATTCATGTTTCAGTATGCTCTGAGCATGTGTTTCCCTTCTGAGACTCTGGCCTTTTATTCACTCCATGAGTGTTGTTTATACAGTTCAGTTTATTAGCTGTTTTTCATGTTTGTTTTCTTCTTTACCCCAAAAGGAGTGAAAGAAAGTAAAATCTTGAATCTTGTGTGTGTGTGTGTGTGTGTGTGTGTGTGTACACTTGCATGTGTATGCAAGTATTAGTGTGTGTGTGTGTGTGTGGGGGGGGGGGGGGGGGGAGAGAGAGAGAGAGAGAGAGAGAGGGAAAGAGAGAGAGAGAGTGTGTGTGTGTCCATGTGTGTGCATGAGTGTGCTTGTGTGAGCGTGTGTGCACAAGTGTGTGTGTTTGTGTGTGTGTGAGTGTGTTTGTGTGTGTGTGTGTGAGAGAGAGAGAGAGAGAGAGAGAGAGAGAGAGAGAGAGAGAGAGTGTGTGTGTGTGTGTGTGTGTGTGTGTGTGTACTGCAGGGTGGATGGGGAAGGAAAAGACACAGAACACAGAGGTGGACAGGACAAGACAGGAGGACAGGACAGGACAGGCCCCCTGGTGTCATTGTGTCACTCACTCTATCCATGCTCTTCCGCCTTGGGGTTTTTCACTGAATCTGGCAGGGAGACACAGCAGTAAAGATGCTTACTGTCGTTCTCCTGCCAGTTTTTGTGCGACTAGAAATTCACAGTCCATACCAGTTTTTAATCGCAAAATTTTAAAACTCTTCTTTTGAATTACAAGGGTTAATACCAGTTTCTTTATCACAAAATTTCAGAACCATTCGTTTGAATTCCAGGCTCCATACCACTTTTTTAATCACAAAATTTCAGAGCTTTTTTCTTTTTTTTTTTTTTGTTGTTGTTGTTTGTTTTGTTTTTTAATTCCAGGGTACATACCAGTTTTTTCATCACAAAATTTCTAGACTAATTTTTTTTTTCTTATTTCAGGGTTCATACCTGTTTCTGCTATTACACTGATAAAAATGGTAATTTTGGTTGGAAAACTTTTTTTTTCTTCTCAAAATAATGACTTTTGCTTGATTTGTCTTCTGCTAAGCAGATGCCTGGCTAGCAATAGAACCCAACACGCTAGTCAGGCACTGTTTACCTATCCGAGTGGATTTATTCTACAGAATTTTGCCAGAGGGCAACACATACATTGCCATGGCTTCTTTACTTGGGCAAAAGTGCAAGACCAGGATTCGAACCCAGAATCTCATGGACGCTGTATAGGCGGATAAGCGTCTTAACCATACTGCCACCTTCCTCTTAAAAAACCAGAGTGTGTAGAAACTAACCACACTCCATCCTCTTGTGTGAAAGAGGTAAAAAAAAATATATATATATTAAAGTGACTGGGCGAGCAGGAATAAACTGGACAGACAGAGAGAGAAACAGAGAGAGGTGAGAGATAGGGGGTGGGGTTGGAGGGGGGGGGGGGGGAGAAAAGGGGAGAGAAAGAGAGGGAGAGGGGTAGAAAAATAGTGAGAGAGAGAGAAAGCGAGAGAAAGAGAGGGGAAAGAGCGCGAGTTTGTTCATGAGAAAGAGAGAAAGAATGAGTGAGGCAGCAAGAGCAAGAGATAAAGAGAAAGACAGACAGACAGACAGATAGACAAAGACAGAAAAAGACAGAGACAGACAGTGTGTGTGTGTGTGTATGTGTGGACACAAAACCCTGAAATGGATTGCATTTCATCAGCTTCTGTTACATGATATTTATACTGATAATAAAACCCTGCAGAGAAAATGAACTCTCTCCGTAGGAAGGATAAAAGAGGTGATAATGGCAGGGTTACAGTGCTGCTGACATCATTAAAAGTGTTCCAAACGGAAGGTTGTCACATTGAAGAGGTGGGTGAATACCACTTTTTTTAAACACGAAAACTGTCCACTAGATCATTCACCTACCCACTGGATAATATCAGATGGGTTCTCTGTGCGGTAAAGAAACGAAGAGGACTGGTCATCCCAAGTGAGATAATGTATATAAAAAAAAATATATATGTAATATATAAAACATTGTAAAGACTGTGTTTGTAGCTCTACGTAGCTCTGTGTGTGTGTGTGTGTGTGTGTGTACATGTCTTTGTGTTTCGTATGTGTATGCAAAAGCATATATATGTGTGTATATGTGTGTGAAGCTGACAATGCATTACACTGTTACAGTCATTGTGAATAATGACTGTATCATGTTTCATCTGTTCAAGGAAATCTAGAAGCAGACTGTTGCTGGAAGTGCCCGTTTACATACAGCTGTTTATATCCAGCATATGAGAGAGAGAGAGAGAGAGAGAGAGAGAGAGAGAGAGAGAGAGAGAGAGTGTGTGTGTGTGTGTGTGTGTGTGTGTGTGCTGCAATATTCACAACAGGATGAATCAAACAAATTTTCCCACATTCGTCACTCTCTCACTGACAAATCCACATCCACTTTCATCAAAGCATCTAGCCTTCATCATTGTGCAATTCGATGTACTTATGGTGCAATACACATATTTTCCTTGAAGCAGTCATCTTGGTGACAACTGTTGTCGATTCATTTACAACATCCTGTCACAGTACATTGTTGAGAAATGTCCACTGGATAATGTTGTTGTTGCCACATCAGTTGACAGTAGAATGGAGTCATTTTGTTTGCTCTGGGTTTTGGTTCGGTTTTGCTTTATTTGTTGTGCTGGAATTTCTTTTCATTTCTGATTTTATCACAATACAGAGAAATGTGAACATGCTGCATAACTGTACTGCATTGTGCTGTATTGCATCACACTGCATTGCTTTGCATTGTATTGTATTGCGCTGCATTGTGTTGTGTTGTGTAACTTTTAGGCATAACATATTGTATTGTATTTTATTGTATTGTATTGTATTGTATTGTATTTTTGGGGGGTACAGTTTGAGCTGCTCTCCATAGGAAGAGTGCCTCACCACAACATAGAGCCACCCCTTTTTTTCTCTGCATGTGTAACATTACTGATAATGGACATTAATCTAACTCAGTGTGATTTTCCAGAAATACTGCTCAAGGCAATTTACATTTCCTTTCAATGGGTGCAATAGTGGTTAAAGCACTGGACTTTCAATAAGAGGGTTCCCGGTTCGAATCTCGATAACAGCACCTGGTGGGTAAAGGGTGGAGATATTTCTGATCTCCCAGGTCAACATATGTGCAGACCTGCTAGTGCCTGAACCCCTTTCGTGTGTATACACAAGCATAAGATCAAATATGCACGTTAAAGATCCTGTAATCCATGTCAGCGTTCGATGGGTTATGGAAACAAGAACATACCCAGCATGCACACCCCTGAAAACGGAGCATGGCTGCCTACATGGCGGGGTAAAAACGGTCACACACGTAAAACCCACCCGTGTACATGCGAGTGAATGTGGAAGTTGCAGCCCACGAACGAAGAAGAAGAAGAAAACATTTCCTTCCCTACCCCTCCTGCCCCTTCCACACCCCCTACACAGAGAAACACATGCTAGAATACACTTGCACACAACACCTCCACTGCACAACCACCCACCCTCCTACAACGCCCTCCGGAGGACATATCCCTGCAACATACACAAATGCACAGACACTTTCAAGCACCCGGCCACAAACAGATGACAAATGGCTTCCACACCGTAAAACATATGGAACCAGGTCATACCAAAATAGCAGTACTGGAAAATTACTGTTCTTCGAAAAGATGTGTTTTCAAAGCAGGCTTAAGAGAATTTTAGCAAGTCATAATGTTGCAGTTCTTCTGGCAGTTTGTTCCACAATGAGGGGGCCTGAAAAGAGAAAGATCTCTGACCCTGCTGCTTGTTCTTCATGACAGGGATTTTTAACAGCCTGGTATCAGACGCAGAATGAAGGTGACAAGTTGGAATGTAGACTTCATGGAGGTCAAAGAAACAGCGAGAGCCAGAGCTTGTGATGGAAGAAAACATCAGAGCAGAAAGCTTGTTTTCAATTCTTTTTGATGACAGTGGAAGAAAGGACTAACATATTCAAATTTGGAGGATCTGAAAATATGTCCAGCAGCATTATTCTAAACTCTTACTCTTAGTAGTTTGTCAAGTGAATGTTTTTGGAATGCTGGAAACAAGAGTTGCAGTAAACAATCCTGGACAAAACAAAAGCACAGACTAATCTTTTGGTTGCTTCACTAGACAGAATGGAACCATTTCTTCGCAATTCAAGATAAACTGATTTGCAAATGTTAGAAATGTATTGCTGAAAGGACAGCAAGTGGTCAAGACTGACATCAAGGCTCTGCACTGATTCACTGATTGGGAGACCGGTATAACAGTGTCGTTAACTAGAGGAGAACGAGGGAGAGACGGGTGGGTCCTAAATTTCTTGAGACAGACACGTAACAGATCAGTCTTTTCAGTTCAACCAAAAGACCAGCACCCAGACCACCCCTCAAGGTCTGGTGGAGGAGCATGAGGGAGTTAACAAAAATCCTAGGCCGTCTGAAACTCTAACCCCATTGGCCATTCACCTCCTAGCTGGACATGTCTGATCACCAATCTCCATCAACTTTCCCTACCTGAACCACCCCCACCTCCACCACCCCCAAACTTGCCAGCAACTCCCTATTCCCTGCCCCTCTCCCAAATAATGTTCACTTACCAACATCAGCAACAGAGGAGGATCCTGAGAATAGTAGGGATATGAGACAGCATTGTATAATTACCTATTACAATTGAGCCCAGATAACGAGGAACGCTGACCCATATTGGGCACACACACACACACACAAATGTGCACACGCACACACACACACACACACACACACACACACACACACACACACACACACTCTTAATACCAAATACAATAGATTAGCATCCAGACAGACAAGAGAGAGCGGCAGAAGAAGTTGAGGGGGGTGGAAGGGAGGGAAGGTGGGGATGGGGGGAGGGGAGCAGAAACAGAGACACCTGCAGACAGACAGACAGAAAGAGAGAGCAAGTAAAAGAAAGAGAATGAAATGGTACATAAAACTGTGTGTGTGCACATGCGTCTTTGTGCAACTGTGCATGTGTGTGTGTGTGTGTGTGTGTGTGTGTGTGTGTGTGTGTGTGTGTTCATGTCTACTTTCGCCTGTGTGTGTGTGTGTGCGTGAGTGAGTGTGTATTTGTGTGCAAGCGTGCCTGTTTGCGCCTGCATGTACACATACACATGTGTATGAGAGTGAAGAAAGCACACACAGCTGAACTATACGATGTAGATGGTTCACATGACATGTCTGTCCTCACAACGCCACACATGGAGTGTATACACATGTCTGCGACGATTAAGCAACACTGCGAGCGACACCCTAACACACTGCTCTCACCCACAAAACCTCTTCGTGGAATTATAATGAGATGCACATGTAACTGCCAGTCACTGTCACCGTGCAAACCGCCACCAGTGAAAGACTGCTAAAAAAATAAATAAATAAAAAATAAATAAAAAGATAGGAAAAATAAAAGAATTTAATTTCTCACTTTACGCTCTCCTATTCTGACTGTACCATGTGCATACCACCAGTGACTGTCACCTTCAGAATTGCCAAACAGCTCAACAACAACAACAAAAAAAGTCTTTCTGGCTCAAGCCTGAACCTTCCACTGTTGGGCTCTGTGTACGTATGTGTGTGTGTGCGTGTGCACGTGCGCATGCATGTGTGTGTGTGTGCATGTGATCACATTTGCATGCGCATGCGTGCGTAGGCATTTGTGCTTGCGCGCAAGCATGTGTGTGTGTGTGACAGAGAACGTGTCATGTGGACAATGTTCTAGGACCTTCCATTTCTACCGCATGTTTTCTGACTGTTGTGCATACATACATACATACATACATGATAAGCAAGCCATCTGACACTGGTCCAGCTGGAACAAGCCACCGACATATCTTTCCTTCTTTTTATTAACATAATAAAACGCAGCTAAATTTTAACTAGTGTTTATTTTTGATTCTCTGTTGTTGATGGCGGTGGTGGTGGTGTTTTTGTTCAGTTTTTGTGTGTGTGTGATTCTGTTACTGGAGTATCTGGCCAAGGTCCTGACTTAGATAAAGGTACACTTGGTTGGAAAGGTGTCATGTTTAGATCATGTTATCTAAGTTCAATGTCTGCTGCTCTTACACTTGTTTGGCGTTAAAGATATCTGTACAAAAAAAAAAATTATGTACATGTATGGGTTAAAACACGCAAAATTTGTTTGCACCGTGAGTGTATGCATTTAGGTTTCTACATGTGGATAAACAACAGAGGAAGTAATTTTCATAAAGAAGGAAAGGAAAATTTTGGTGAAGCGACACACACAGACACACACACACATCAAGATCAACAACAGCAACAACTTCTTCACATTGTGTACAAAACAACAATAATAAAAACAATAACAACAGCAATCATTTAAAGTTATTTCAAACAACCCCACTTTTTCTGCTGTTGTGTTTTTTTTTTTGCTTTTTTTTTTTTTGGCAGGGGGGCAGGGGTGGGGGAGCGAGGGGCAAATAATGATATGATAATAACAACAGCATGTGTTGTCTGCTGTTGTTGCTTTTTTTTGTGAGTTCTCTTTTTTTTTTTCTTTTTTTTTTTTAAAGTCAACTTGAGAAAACAGACCACTTCAAAGTCGTATGCTACAATAAATCACATCAAGTGGACAAGTCGAACATTTCTTTTGCATTTTCCCTGCACAAGCATTCAGGGCAGAATTCCGGAATGTTTCTCACTGACACATCCACCTAACCTCCTTCCCCCCTTCCCAGGCATACCTCCACCTCCCTTGTGCTACACAAAGGTGTGTGTGTGTGTGTGTGTGTGTGTGGCTGTGTGTCTGTTTGTCTGTGTGTGTGTGTGTGTGTGTGTGTGTGTGTGTGGCTGTGTCTGTGTGTCTGTTTGTCTCTGTGTGTATGAGTGCATGTGTGTGTGTGTGTGTGTGTGTGTGTGTGTGTGTGTGTGTGTGTGTGGCTGTGTCTGTTTGTCTGTGTGTGTGTGTGTGTGTGTGTGTGTGTGTGTGTGTGGCTGTGTCTGTGTGTCTGTTTGTCTCTGTGTGTATGAGTGCATGTGTGTGTGTGTGTGTGTGTGTGTGTGTGTGTGTGTGTGTGTGTGTGTGTGTGTGTGTGTGTGTGTGGCTGTGTCTGTGTGTCTGTTTGTCTCTGTGTGTATGAGTGCATGTGTGTGTGTGTGTGTGTGTGTGTGTGTGTGTGTGTGTGTGTGTGTGTGTGTGTGGGTGGCTGTGTCTGTGTGTCTGTTTGTCTGTGTGTGAATGAGTGCATGTGTGTGTGTGTGTGTGTGTGTGTGTGTGTGTGTGTGTGTGTGTGTGTGTGTGTGTGTGAAATTCACTTACAGTGAACTTCCTCAGGCTTTGACACTCTGCATCAGAAAGCAATACATGTTTGCCCCAAGTTTCTTGGTATTAACAGCTCGTACAGGATGTCAGCTTTTCCATCTCTAACTCTATAGGTGTATATATACGCAAAAAGTGATCAATCAGACCCTACGAAACAGGTCAACTGTTTGCACACCTCTTGTCATTGCATGTCAGCCCCTGCAGTAAATAATCATTAAGAAAAAAAAAAAAAAAGAGAGAGAGAGAGAGAGAGAGAGAAAACATCAGTAATAAATGCTGTGATTTAAATTCTGAGTCATGCCTCTATGTCTAAACATACACAACACAAATTTAGAGCCCTATGACCTCAAGGCTTTCACATTTCAGTCATGACCAGAACGTTACACTTAAGAGTAACCTCCTGAATCATATACGAACGGGTAATGCACAATTAATCGACCATATATACAGACAGATGGGCAGGACAAACAACAAACTGAAAGGAAAAAAATCAATGATCAAACAAATGACAAAATGAATCAGTACAGACAAGAATAATTTTCTTTGTTTTAAAACAGGAATGTGATATACATTTTTTTAAGGAACTCATAAAAAAAATTTAAAAAAACAACCTACCAGGCATAGCCTTTGTGGTTATCGAGACAGACTCGAATGACGTAGAGCAGGCATATCAACACTTTGGCAGCCAGATCAAAGACAGCGCTGTAAATACCTGTTAAGACATATCACACCATTCTGTTTATGTCACACACTTCCTCAGGGAATATCAGTTTGGTAAATTTCTTTCCTAGACACCGATGTCATAGTGATAACACTTTTTAACGCCACCCCCGAAAACGGAGTATGGTTGCCTATATGGCGGGGTAAAAATGGTCATGCACTGTAAAAGCCCACTTGTGTACATACAAGTGAACGTGGGAGTTGCAGCCCACAAACAAAGAAGAAGACTCTTTAACGCCTTGACTGCTGCTGATAAGCATGCTCATCAGTGTAGGGCTGTCACCTCACTGAGATTCCACAGAGCTTATAGGTTTTTCTACTGTGATGGGAATTCACTTACAGCTTAGTCTTTTGTGGAGGACTATGACTCTCAAAGCAGGAAGCAAGACTGCACTAGATCTTATTGCTGTAGCCTTGGTGGCTAGTTGGCTTTCAGGGACTTCTTCATTCGTGAGCTGCAACTCCCACGTTCACTCGTATGTACACTGAATGGGTTTTTACTTTTGCGTGTATGACTGTTTTTACCCCGCCATGAAGGCAGCCATGCTCCGTTTTCGGGGGTGTGCATACTGGGTATGTTCTTGTTTCCATAATCCACCGAACGCTGACATGGATTACAGGATCTTTAACGTGCGTATTTGATCTTATGCTTGCGTATACACAAGAAGGGAATTCAGGCACTAGCAGGTCTGCTCATATGTTGACCTGGGAGATCAGAAAAATTTCCACCCTTTACGCACCAGGTGCCATTATCGAGATTCGAATCCAGGACCTCAGATTAAAAGTCCAATGCTTTAACCACTTGGCTATTGCACCTGTCGGCTTTCAGGGACAATCCCAGCATTGACTGTCCTAAAACCCTCTTGTCTGAGAGAGTGGGGATGTAACATTGAGCAAGACACTATCCACTATAAAGTATAATCAAATTGTAGCCCAAAGAATTGGGACAGCAGTCGCCTTCTGTGCTGCTCTGATGGTTCTTGCTTGACATGACCGACTGCCATACAGGTCAGAATGTCAGTAAACTTTCTTTATTTTGACTTTTCCTCCTGGGACTTGCATTACTACTGATCAGCAAAATCAGTAACACTAGTGATAAGTACAACACAAGGAGTAACTGCACTTCAAATCCACGACACACTGACCTCATTTCACCAAGGTTCAACAGACAAGGGGTTAAAAGTCAACAAAACAGAAACAAGAAACATTTCCTGCAAAATGATTATAAACGACAGACTAGAAAAAAAATCAACCTTGAATGAATAATAAGTTCAATAACATATACTAAAACAACAACAAAAGAAACAATAAAAGCAACAGATTAATCAATACTAACCAAAAGAATGGAAAAAAAAACAAAAACAACCAAAAAGCACTAACAAAGATTGTGTCATCAAAGTGAAAATAAATGGAAAAAAATGGAAAACAGTCTTTAAAAAATAATTTTTATCAATCAAAACTGCAGCCAGAGCATGAAAAAACAAAACAACAAAGACAAAATATTACAAATAAAAAAACCCCAAAGGTTATCATGATCCTGTCATCACAATTTGTTTAACTAAAAATATCTAGTAATACTATGATTCTTTAACCACTTGAGCTGTGTTACATTCCTTACTTAATTGTGATGTGGTTCTGTTTTAAGTTGGACACTGCTGAGTGGTGATACCCTATCAAGGAAGCCAATGACAGCAAAGACCAAATCTACAGCAGTGTGTGCTCTCTTCGCTCTCTCTCTCTCTCTCACATTTGACTATGCATGCAAACTTGCTGGTGCTTTACCCTCTTCCATATATATATATTATCATATCATATTATATCATATCTTATATTATTATTACATCATCATATCATATCATATATCGTATCATATTATATTAATAATACACACTTTTTTTTCTTCTTTTTTTTCTGACGGGCATTTTATTTTAAGTGAGCCTAAAGAAAATTTTCTGTTTTTGGTTGAAGCAGATAATAAAGTATTTTGAATTTGAATTTGAATTTAACACACACACACACACACACACACAAGATCAATACATATGTACACATAAGTGAGCCCTAAATCCATGCCAGAACTGCATAGGCTACTGGTACAGAACCATAATTAGACACATTTAGCATAATTATTCACACCCACTCCCAAAACAGAGCATGACTGTGTAAACTGGAGGGTAGAATCAATCACACAGACCAAATGACGTGGTGCAGAAGTCCACTTATTAGAAAAAACAACAACCAATAATAACAAAGTGAAAGAATGAGTGAAATGGAGACCACAAACGATGAAGAAAATGATCATCGGGCCACATTTGGGACCTGCTGACAGAAATTTGATTTGATTATATTTCATCACCTGAGGTGAAAGATTCGTGTGTGTGTGTGTGTGTGTGTGTGTGTGTGTGTCTGTGTCTCTGTGTGTGGGGTGGGGGTGGGGGGTTGTATCTGTGTGTGTTTGTGTCTGTGAATGTGTGCATGTGCGCATGTGTGTGTGTGTGTGTGTGTGTGTGTGTGTGTGTGTGTGTCAGAGAGAGAGAGAGAGAGAGAGAGGTGTTCATGCACATACATGTGTTGTTGTTGTTTTTGTTGTTGTTGTTGTTTTGTTTTGTTTTTGGTTTTGGGTGTTTTTTTGCTTTGTTTTTGTTTTCTTGATGTTGTTTTGTTCATGGTGGTGGTAGTGGTGTGTGTGTGCGTGTGCGTGTGTGTGTGCGTGTGTGTACCTGCAATTGTGTGCGAATAGGAATGTGTTTGACAGATGCAATAATCACATGTGGTGTTCATGAATTTCTGTTGAAAATTATACCAAAATAATTTACAAAATCCTCAAAACATGATGCACACCTTATAACCAAGAAAGTGAACTAATGAATGGAGGTGAACATTATTATTAACAGCATATGTGTGAAACATACACTTCATGGACAAAGCATAAAACATCACCAATTCCTGCTGAAATTTGCTTTCATTTTAACCTGACCACAAACAAAAACAAAAGGCAAAAAAACAAAAACAAAAAAAAAACAAAAAAAAACAAAAAAAACCCCAAAACAGCAACCAAACAGCAGAAAACATGATGCACAAAAAAACAACAACAACAACACATTTCCATCCTCCTTTCAAACCACAAAATTACTGAAAAATTTATACATCACTTTCCAAGCGGGAGCAAAACAGGTGACCAAGTCATTTTTTTTCTTATTTTAGAGTCTACGGGTAAAGGAAAACACCATGCCACTCACGCGAAGAAGGGTTTCGGATCAGCAGCCTGCGTAGTCGCCCTTTACAGGACCGCTCGTGTGTGAAGAACTTGACTGGCACCCCTCTGTTGGCAAAAAAATAAAATAAAATAAAAGATTAATACCCAACAACAAATGGATCAAAGACACGTTGATATTTTGCATAGTATCTCATCTTATGTCGGGGGAAGGGCGGGAGGGGGGGTGTGGGGGGTGGGGGGGATGCGAGAGGAGAAGAAACTGGAGGTGGTAAAAAAGGGATGGTGGGGAATACCGAGGACAGAATACTTTATTACCTCAATAGATAGAAATTCAGAGAAGGGAGAGACAGAGAGAAGGAGAGATGGAGGGTAGAGGAAGGGGAGAGAGACAGCGGGAGAGAGGGAGAGAGTGGGAGGGAGATGGAGAAAGAAGGGATTGAAAAGAAGAAAGAAAGAGAGTTGGGGTGGGGGGGGGGGGGGGGGGGGGGGGGGGGGGGGGGAGAGAAGAAAGAGAGACAGAGAATGGAGAGGGAGAGAGTGGGAGACAGAGAAAGAAGGAATCGAGGAGGAGAAAGAGAGAGAGAAAGAAAGTGGGGAGAGAGAGAGGGGGGAGAGACAGAGAAGAAAGAGAGACAGAGAAGGGAGAGAGAGAGAGTGGGAGGGAGACAGAGAAAGGGATTGAGGAGGAGAAAGAGAAATAAAGTGGGGAGAGAAAGATGGGGGGTGAGAGAGAGAAGAGAGAGAGACAGAGAAGGGAGAGAGAGAGGGGGGAGGGAGAGAGAGAGAGGGAGTGAGAGAGAGAGAGATGGACAGAGAAAGGGCAAAGGGAGGGAGAAGGTGAGCCAAAGAAGGGGACTGAGAGAGATATGGGGGATGGAGGTATGGGGACAGAGAGAGAGAGTGAGGGAGAGAGAGTGAAGTGGGGGAGGGGGGAGGAGAAAGATGGGGTAATACAGGTGGGGATGGGAAGAAGGGCAGACACAAAGACAAGTGGGGTGGAGGGGATTGGGGGTGGGGAGATTGGGGGTAGGGGGAGGTGCAGGTGGACACCAAAAGACAGGTCAAGAGAGAGAGGCAAACACTGGGAACAAGAGAGAGAGAGAGAGACATCAGGGTGGGGGTGGGGGTGGACACCAAAAGACAGCTCAAGAGAGAGAAGCAAACACTGGGAACAAGAGAGAGAGAGAGAGACATCAGGGTGGGGGTGGGGGTGGACACCAAAAGACAGCTCAAGAGAGAGAGGCAAACACTGGGAACAAGAGAGAGAGAGAGACAGGAGGGTGGGGGTGGACACTAAAGGACAGCTCAAGAGAGAGAGGCAAACACTAGGAACACGGAACATGAGAGAGAGAGAGAGAGAGAGAGAGAGAGAGAGGGGAGGGTGGGGGTGGACACTGAAAGAGAGCTCAAGAGAGAGAGGCAAACACTGGGAACAAGAGAGAGAGAGACAGTGGGGTTGGGTGGACACCGAAAACAGCTCAAGAGAAAGAGAGGCAAACACTGGGAACAAGAGAGAGAGAGAGAGAGAGGAGGGTGGGGGTGGGGTGGACACCAAGAGACAGCTCAAGAGAGAGAGGCAAAGACTGGGAACAAGAGAGAGAGAGGAGGGTGGGGGTGGGTGGACACCAAAGACAGCTCAAGAGAAAGGGAGGCAAACACTGGGAACAAGAGAGAGAGAGGAGGGTGGGGGGGGGTGGACACCAAAAGACAGCTCAAGAGAGAGAGGCAAAGACACCAAAAGACAGCTCAAGAGAGAGAGGCAAAGACTGGGAACAAGAGAGAGAGAGGAGGGTGGGGGTGGGGTGGACACCAAGAGACAGCTCAAGAGAGAGAGGCAAAGACTGGGAACAAGAGAGAGAGAGAGAGGAGGGTGGGGGTGGGGTGGACACCAAAAGACAGCTCAAGAGAGAGAGGCAAAGACTGGGAACAAGAGAGAGAGAGACAGTGGGGTTGGGTGGACACCGAAAAACAGTTCAAGAGAGAGAGAGGCAAACACTGGGAACAAGAGATAATGAGACAGGAGGGTGGGGTGGGGTAGACACTGAAAGAGAGCTCATGGGCGAGAATTAGTTGAAACAAGTTTATAAACAGAATATGTATTATAGTAGATATACACGCATAATATATATATATATATATATATATATATAGAGAGAGAGAGAGAGAGAGAGAGAGAGAGAGAGAGAGAGAGAGACAGGCAGACAGACAGACAAAGAACAAGAACAAAACTTTAATCTCCAGGCCTCCGGCCCCTAGAAAGAGGTCAAAAGTACACAATATGGTGATCACTCAGCCACAACAAAATGTAAAATACGTACAAACTTAAACCTGCAGAACAAAAATGCTTCTTGTGCATAGTAAATTAATTCTAACTTTCATCACTGTTGTCACAGAATTCCTGTCGTACCTTCAGGGCATTAAATATATAAATGCAGAGTTTACGAATACTGTAAACAGAACCATTCTTCAGCAAGTGAACATACGATTGACCTTCAGAGTTCAGATGTTTTTGCCGCAGGTTATTGTAAAGAACACAATTGTTTATAAAATGGTTCATCTTCGATCACATTACAACATTTACATGCGTAATTTGAATTACATTTGAATGTTCTTCTAAAAAATTATCCATTTATTGGGAGCAAACCAAGCCATAATTTTACCAAACAGTCCCTAAAACACTTTTTATTGACAAAGTCAAAATATTGCTCACACTGAAAACCAGTTTTAAACAGTCTGTAGTTATGATATATATCTTTAGACATTACTGACTCGTCCCACTCCTGCATAAATATATCTTTCATTCTTTGCTTAAATAATGACAAAAATGTTTGCTCACAACCAACGCCTTGTTGTAACCAGACATATCCAAACCCAAGTCTAAATAAAGTATTTTTTACTAAAGACACCCAGCATTTTTTTCCCCTTTCATCTAGGTTAAACAACATCAAATATGCCTGTCTGGGTAATTGGTGCACATTCATATTCAGCAACCTTAACCAGTACTTGATACACCTTGTTGCACTATTTATATACAGTGGATAACGTCCTAATTTGACGTATGCAAACTTGTTTGGTACTCTAAGTGGTATGTTCAAAAAACATTTACATGCAAAGGAATGAACCTTCTCAATATTATCAAGTCTGTTAAGACCCCACATCTCAGAAGCGTACAAAAGAATGGGTTGTACCTGAGCATCAAATATTTTGAAAAAACATCCTTTGGAAATATCATTCAGCTTCGTTATATATTTTATACAGTCAATGCATGCATGTTTGCCTTTTGCTGCTAAAATCCCTACTCCTTTGTTTATACTCATTTTTGTCATAAAAACAAACCCTAGATAATTATATTCATTCACTACTTCTAGAGCATTTCCATCAAGATTCCACTTTTCATATTTTCCCCAAAAGCCACCTTTTCGAAAAACCATCGCTTTAGTCTTGTCAGTATTTACATTCAAGAAGAGTGTTTTACATGCATTATTCAGAATATTAATTTGATTTTGCAGACCAATCGCAGTGTTAGATAGCAGTACAATATCATCCGTGAACAGAAGAATGAACAACTCTAATAAATCAGGCAAAAACTGAATTCCATGAATACCACTGATTTCAACTGATGATACAATTTCGTTAACAAATAATGAAAACAATATAGGGCTTAACATACAACCTTGCCTTAGGCCAACGGGACAATCAAAGAGAGAGACAGAGAGATAAATATATGTGTGTGTGTGTGTGTGTGTGTGTGTGTGTGTGTGTGTGTGTGTGTTTTACCAGTCTGTGAAAAGCAAGAAGGGAGACTAAGAAAGTGACAGAGACCAGACAAACAGACAGACTCAGATTCAGGACAGACATACAGACCAAGGTAGGCAGACAAACAGAGAGCTGAAGACTCAAAAGAGAGACAACTTGATTGCTGGTTCAAGTGAAGAACCTGTGAAAAAAAAAAAAAAAAGCACAGAAGAGACACATAAAAAAGGGAAAAAAAAGGAAAAAAAAAGAAGAAAAAAACCCACAAAGTTCTGAAAAGAGAGACAACATTCAATTGAGAGTGTGTGTACTTGTGATTATAGGGATTCGGTGAAAAGCAAAAAAGAAGGGCAGAGAGAGAGGAGTTGGTGAAAAGCCTGAAAGAAGAGCAGAGAGTGAGAGAGAGGAGGAGTCTGATCAACTCAACACTGAACAGAGTCAACATTATGACTGCTTTCATATCATCTACATGAGGACGTTTCTGTGGTTCTTGTTATGGAAAAGCTTAACACAACAGACAGAAAGAGAGACAGACAGACAGACAGACAAAGAGATGGAGAAAGACAGAGACAGAGACACAGAGAGACAGAGAGAGAGAGAGAGAGAGACAAAGACAAAGACAAGACAGAGAGCAAAAGAGACAGACAGGGAGACAGAGACAGATAGGTAGACAGACAGACAAAACAGAGAGGAAAAGAGACAAACAGGGAGACAGAGACAGACAGAAAGACAAGACAGCAAGAGACAAACAAGGAGACAGAGACAGAGAGGAAAAGAGACAGACAGGGAGACAGAGACAAAGAGATGGAGAAAGACAGAGAGAGACTGAGAGACAAAGACAAGACACAGGGCAAAAGAGACAGACAGTGAGACAGAGACAGAGAGTCAGACAGAAAGACAAGACAGAGACTGAGAGTGAGAGAGCAAAACAGACAGACTGGAAAACAGAGACAGAGAGAAGAAAGAGATGGAGAAAGACTGAGAGAGAGAGAGAGAGAGAGAGAGAGAGAGAGAGAGAGAGAGAGAAAGACAAGACAGAGAGCAAGAGAGAGAGAGACAGAGAGGTAGACAGAAAGACAAACCAGAGAGACAGAGACAAAGAGGTAGACAGAAAGACAAGACAGAGAGGTAGACTGAAAGACAAGACAGACAGCAAAAGAGACAGACTGGGAGACAGACAGAGAGGTAGACAGAAAGACAAAACAGAGAGACAGAGACAAAGAGGTAGACAGAAAGACAAGACAGAGACACAGACAGAGAGGTAGACTGAAAGACAAGACAGACAGCAAAAGAGACAGACTGGGAGACAGACAGAGAGGTAGACAGAAAGACAAGACAGACAGCAACAGAGACAGACTGGGAGAGAGAGTCAGAAAGACAAGACTGAGAGCAAGAGACAGACACTGAGAGAGGGAGACAGAGAGAGGCATACAGAAAGACAAGACATGTTCCCCTGACAGAGAGCAAAAGAGAGAGACAAGACAAGACAAGACAAAATCCTTTATTTTCGAGGATAATAGATAAGCGCTGTAGTGGGTTTTTTTCATCCAGTCCCTGCCCTGAAACAGGGTCTACACTATGCAATACTACATTATATATATATATATATATATATATATATATATATATATATATATATATGTGTGTGTGTGTGTGTGTGTGTGTGTGTGTGTGTGTGTGTGTCACTGCATGCACTACACATTGCTACATAAAGTCATAAGTACACAATACTATATAAAGGCATAAGCATTGTAATACTAAGACACACACACAATCACACACATTGGTGAGAGAGAGAGAAAGAGAGAGAGAGAGAAAGAGAGAGAGAGAGAGAGAGAGAGAGAGAGAGAGAGAGAGAGAGAGAGAGAGAGAGAGAGAGAGAGTTAGATGTGGTGGGGAGAAGGGTTCCTGTCTGCATTCCGGTCAAAAATGTATCATCGCTCTTGACAATGGTGTAAAGCCAGACCGAAGCACCATTTTCATTTCTTTGGTGTTGTTTTTTTATTTCTTAATGTTCTACTTACTGCCAGTCTTCCTTGAAAATCCACTTCTTTAAACTGACGGAGAACACCCAAACTATTCCACTGTTCTTAAGTATTTCATGTGTGTGTGTGTGTGTGTGTGTGTGTGTGTGTGTGTGTGTGTGTGAGAGGGAGAGAGGATGGATGTGTCTGAGGATGCCTCATATTCTTTGGGGGAGAGATGCAGAGAAAATGTCTTTTTAACATGTGTGGCTTTTGGCACCTCTTGCAATAGGGTTTGGAGCCCATGCTACAAAATGTGTGTGTGAATGTGTGTGTGAGAGAGAGAGAGAGAGAGAGAGAGAGAGAGAGAGAGAGAGAGAGAGAGAGAGAGTGTGCGTGTTTCTATTTACCTATTTTTGTAAAGCGCCAGAGCCCTATTAATTCAGAGATAAGGACCAATATAAATCCACATTAATGTTACTATTATCATCATTACAATTTTTGTCTAGGATTACTTACAACCTAGGACTACGTGTCTCTTCCAACAGTGCAATTTGCTCCCACATGTCTCTGGTGTAGTCTGGGCAACATCCAAAGTCACTCCACCACCTGTTCTGAGTGTTTTGTCAGGCAGCAAGTATCCGTATCAGCAAAATCAATCGGGTGCAGAGGTCAGTGAATCATAGATCCACAATGACCACACGATCGCAGTGCATTCAACAACAAGTTTCACTCATCCTTCCAAAATAACGCAGCACTGTGTGTCAGCAGTAGAACGTGTCTACTGGCTATGTACACGTGTGTCGCCCATGCTGGGACACCTAAGTCAAGTGTCATCCACTTCACGCACAAATCTATCCTGTACCTCTGAGGGTGCTGCTTGAATTATCTCACCAGTGTAAGTGTTTGATGGACTCCAGCACGTGTGATTATTCTGAGAGGAAGAAAACTGCTGAGCACACATACTGTCTTGAACTTGTTCTTATTTACTGCCTCAAAGTCAATACCTGAGAGTTTGGCTTTCTTATCAGGCCCTATACAGACGTTCTGTGCGTGCTGCACACGTTAAGAATGGTAAAAGAGGAGATGGTCCCAGACTGCATTACTTCTAAAAATCCAGGTGATACAAGCCACAATATCTTTTTGCTTATATTCATTCACAGGTGTATGGGTTATTGTTGTTGTTTTTTGGGGGGTGGGGGGGTTGTTTGTTTTTCATTTTCTTTCTGTACTCTCTTCATTGGGAAATTAGCTGGAACGACATATAAAGTTGTCAATTTCAGCAATGTTACAACAGCACACAACACTGACCGCATTGGTGTTTTACAGTGCAGGCAATGATAACAGCCCAAACAACTCAGTGTACTTTTTCATAAGGATGGCATCAAGAGACATTCATCATAAAGATTTTTTTTAAAAGAAGTTGAGACCCTCAGACATTCTACTGTCAAATCCGAGGGACCTGTGGGAATTTAATGCTGCTCCTGAAAAGAAAGTCAATATATATATGGGGCTGTCCCGCTCACACAACTTCTGCTTATCAAAGTTTGTTCTCATTACTCTTCATCACATATGCTTCTCCTCATTCAAGATTATTCCCTTTACTTTCATCACCAACAAAACAAAAAATTAGCACATTCTGTTGCTCGTCATTTGTCCTACTTTGACGCCACTGTTAAGTGTCTTTTGTGTCTGACATAGTTCAACATGCTCTGCTCCATTTTCAAGCTGCAAACCCACAGTGTAAGTGAATACCAAGGTCACTGGTCACAGTAGCACTAACCGATGAGTTCTGTCATTGTAAGAATGTGATGTCATTTTCTCCATTTCAGGTGAGTAAGTTTTTCACTCCAGCTTCATGGTGAGCCAGTAAAGGTGGCCATGAGAGGCAAAGTAGTGTCCTGTGCAGGCTGACACAACATAAGCCACAGCTCAGAATGTCTATTGTCTGCAGAGAGGATTGAGTTTTTTCAGTTCTCTGGATTGGGTTATGTCCATAGTTAAATAAACCACTTGACCCGAGATTGAAAGTGACAGCTTCATGTAAGCTGCTAGTTCTAGCACTGTTGCTGCTACTATTGTGGATGTAGTGTCCGGGATGAATAAAGTGTGTGTGTGTGTGTGTGTGTGTGTGTGTGTTTCTGTCTGACTGTGTCTGTGTATGTCTGTGTACTGTGTACATGTGTACTGCATCTGTCTGTCTCTGTGTGTATAAAAATATGTGTACACAAATATATAAGCATGCACTCAGGGCCTGACAAAGTGCATTGGGTTATGTTGCTGGTCAGGCATCTGCCTAGCAGATGTGCAAAATGGTGAGTCTTAATCACTTAATGGCATACATTTTGAGCCAGTCATTAAGGCTAGGACTGGAGTAAGAAAATTATATATATATATATATATATATATATATATATATATATATCAATTAAATAATTACAATGAAAAAAAAAATCAACCACAACTATATATTTTCCTCTTCAGAAATATATTACCATTGAGTAATTGATAAACATGTTTATAAACAATGTATTATTCAGAAACTCATCAATTTACAAGAAAGACAGTGGAAATACTTTTACTCAGGTACAACAGAATGCTATGACTTTTACTTACATGCTAATTGAATTATGAGTGAATTAGTGAGTCATTCTACACACACGCGCGCGCACAGAAAGCCTTTCACAACAATCATTCACTTCAAACTCATTACATTTTCTTCTCAAGCTTTCTGTCCTCTCCTCCTCATACTAATTTAGTAATCAATGCAGAATCTTAGGCAGGGGTTCTTTTAATAAATCATTAAATGGAAGGATTATTAATCATAAACAGGGATTATGTTTGAAATAATTGCCTGTCTTACAAAGAGCAACACTAGCAAAGCAGTCCTTGTTTGATATTTTTCATCGCCTTTCGGTCACACGAAAGCCAGTATGATCTCTGTATAACTATCAATTATAATGTCATCTTAAGAAGCTACTTGAGTGTATTGATGGGACTTGGAGTAGTTCCCTGTAGTTTGTGAACAACAGGGAAGAGATCAGACAGGCCACTGCTTGGCAGTAACCGAACACTGTGTAACCTCCCCTAGGCCCATGATTTAGGGGCACTGAGAGTGTCACAGAGCATCCTTTCTTCTTCTTCATTGACAGACTGAAATATAGGTCCATGGTCTACCTCTCTCTTTCTCTCTCTCTCTCTTTTTCAATAACTGCATACACCCAGGTCACTTGAAGGTGTAAACAAAATCGATGATGTGACTAAAAGATTGAAGATTGTACCAGTGAACTTTTGAATGGATGACAATTTTCATTCTGTCATATGTAGGTAGCTATACTCAATTTTCAGGGGTAAGCATAGATCTATATGTTCATTTCCATAACCAACCAAACGCTGACTAGAAATAGGATTATGGGCGTACTGAATTTTCTGCATGTAGACACACACACACACAGGGCCAGGTATAGCACCTATAGCATGTCTGCACATATGTGGACCTAGGAGATTAAAAAAATATCCACCATTAACCACACATGCACACACACACACGCACACACACACATACACACACACAAAGGGCCAGGTGTAGCACCTATAGCATGTCTGCACATATGTGGACCTAGGAGATTGAAAAAACATCCACCATTAACCCACCTGGTGCATCAAAACAGGGATTTGAACCCAGGATCCTAAGACTGAAAGTCAAACGCCTAAACCACTGATTGTCTGTTAAGCCTATATATCATCTAGAGTTTGTTAAATTTGGTTATGACTTTCTTTCACTGGATGTCTTAAGTCTCTTTTTTTTTTTTTTTTTTAAATTGTTGTTTTCAGATCAGAAGCCATTTATTTACACACTGTCAATTTTCCCACTTTCAATCCCTTATCTTTTTTGATCATTCTTTTTGTGGTGGCCAATGACTGAGAGATGGAGTTAAGAGACTCATGTTCACACACACACACACACACACACACACTCACACACAGAGTGACAAACAGGAATTGTACAAAGGAAAACATGAAAATCAACTGTATTAGGAGAACTAAAAAACCACAAATGAATGCCTTTTTTGTCATTCTGACTAAAGATTAAACAGAAATTAAAATTCTGATGGTATAAATTTCTTCTGTGGAAACAATATAATTCAGTTGACTTCTTTATATAATGTAGCTGCTTTGTAATATTCTTTGAAATTCCTGCCAAAATGTTGGGCTTTTTGGTGGTTGTTTTTTGTTTTTTTTTTAAATGCTTAGGTATTCTGTTTGTCAGTGGACCTAAACTAAGACTTTTCTGAGACTACCATTTCTTTGATGATAATTCATTCATCCCATATAATATGAACTACAATATGTCAAAATATTTTTTCTTATATGTATCTCTATATGTATCAAAGTTGGGATTTTTCATTACTATTTTAGCATAATTGATTTGGTGTCAAATATGAAAAATTTGTTTCAGTATACTCTTATATAGATTATAATTGTAGGCACACATGGGTACTGAAACAACAAAACAAACCCACAACTTTAGATTTTGTTTTAGTTACAAAGTCAGGTGATAAATCTTTTTTTAACAGAAATATCAGGTTGTTTAATTATCATCCCAAAAGTGGTGGGGAAAATCATATTAATTATATGTAAATAATGTAATATTTAAATTATAATTAATACATAAAAAAAATATACATCTTGCATGCAATTTATGCAAAATTTTAAAATACTCTTATTCTGGTGTCAGGAGATGTGCAACATTTTCTTGATGAAAAAAACCGAAGACGCAAAAAGGCTGGTACATGGCAGGCTAAATTAACAGGCCTGTTTTTCACAGATTCACTGGCAGCAACACAGAGATCAAAACATCTGATTCACAAACCTACAACCGACCCAGACAAGCCTCTGTAAACCCCAGTCTGTTTTAAAAACATTCTAAGGCCAAATTTCCTGCTACTTACAAGTGTCGTCTGCTTAATTGTGTTTGCCAGAAACCGACTTCACGACATATTGAAATGAAAGGACGATCCAGTCTCTATGCTTGATGAGAACAACAGATTGACATCATGTACAAAAATTGTCACGAAAAAAAGTTTTTATTGCAGTCCAGGGATGACCAGTAACAATTCTGATAAAATATGATATAACCCAAGTATTGTTATTACTCAATAAACGTGAGGCTTGTTTTCACTGTTTCGAACGCGCCAAAACACAGCACACAAGTTTAGAAGTTGCGACGGACGAAGGGGGGGGGGGGGGAGGCCAAGTCTCATGCGCATTGGAAGACAGAAGTTAATCGTGATAATCGATGGTAATGAGCTAATCAAGCGCTGCTCTCGCCTTCCAGCCAACGAAAACCCGAAAGTAGAGTGGGACAAGGAGAACACCCCAAAAAACCCCAACAACTCACCCATCTCTGTCAACTTCTTCGTCGGTGTCTTCGTCGCTCGATTGTTGCATCCATTCCAGATCTATTCCGTCACAGTCGCCTTGCTGCATTGTGGCGCTCTTCACAGTTGTTTCGATTCGACGACATTGAACAACAACCGAACACAAGTTACTTTTACCCCATTGCGTGTTTCACCGAAACTGTGCCTGACCGCTTTCAACCACTTCAGCTGGGTTGTCACTCTACACTGGTACAAGCGCTAACGCTCAGCCCTTTTCTTACGCTTAGTTTTCTTTTTCAATGTCACCGCCAGCGCCTGTGCCATAAATCATCCGCACACGCAGCGATGCCTAAAAACAGTGAGTCCAGCAGTGCCTTTGCTGACATAGTCACTCGACCTTGTGTCTTTTTATTTCTCCGCGGCGTTCTTGCTGTGGGTTGGCTAGGCCTGTTTGGGGACAAATTTTCTGGGGAAGTGAAAGGTGCAGGACACAGGCAACGACCGGGGAAGGGGCTACACTGAGACTCCGTGATGAAAACAGCTCACATAAAATCGTCAGCCTTCATCAAACCAAGGGCCTTGAACTGAACTCTCTCTCTCTCTCTCTCTCTCTCTCTCTCGCTGTGCGCACGCATAAAATCCAGTTTGTTATTGCTGGTTGAAACAGAACTGTGGATGTGTAGTATGCACCGTAAAGCCTATTATATACATATCCACGTCAAAACTCTCTCTCTCTCTCTCTCTTCGAGCGTTGACTTTCCTGTCAAATTTGAAGTCTAGTAGATCCTGAAAGTAATTGACAACTTCAAAAACAAGGCAGCTTCCTTGGTGTGGCAGAGATGGCCCGCCAGTGTGGACGAGGAGGGTGAGAGTGCTGAGAGGGGAGGGGGCGATCTAATACATGTGTGTGTGTGTGTGTCTCTCTCTCTCTCTCTCTCTCTCTCTCTCTCTCTCTCTCTCTGTCAGTGTGTAATCATAATCACAGAGAAAAATAAATGATAGGTGAATAAACTAATGATCGGTAGGGGCAGGCGCGCGTGTGCGTATGTGTGTGTGTGTGTGCGTCGACTCGGAAGCCGCCGTCCAATGGTTGACAACTGAGGATTTAATTGACTACATAACAATCCACATAGTGCCCCCACCAACCCATCTCCCAACACTTGCACACCCCGTGCACCCATCTCCACCATCACCCTCTCCAGCCTCCTCCACCACCCTGACCCGGCTCCGAAAAAACTTATCAGGACTGACTGACTGAAAATGCCGGGTTGGAGAAAGGGCTGTATGGCATGCATGTTATGATTGATGAACGTTATGGTGGAAAGGATCAATCGATATGACGACGTCAGACGGAGGCGAACTCATTGAGTCAGTGCTTTTTGCACCGACATAACGCGAGTCCGATGTAATAACCCTGTATTTCGGCTCCAGTGTGTGACGCACAATGTCACAATCTAATTGCAGTAATTTGTCAGTGTAACACCTCAAAATTAAAGATATCCGAAAATCGACTGATCTGGATCTATTTTTTTGTTGGCCGGAGAACACGCGTCCGACGGATCGGCCAATCAGAATTTTGACGAAATAACTGGACCTGCTATTTATATATACTAACTGCTTCGTTTCGGTTTCATTTCGTTGTCGATTTTTTAAAGCAATCGAAATCGCACGTTAATGGGGTTCAAGGTTTGTTGTTGTTGTTGTTGTTTCAGTTTACCCGGACATTCTTGGGTCAGTCGACCACCGTTTTATTTTGTATATATATATATATATATATATATACATTACACAATCAACCAAACACCTTGGAAATAATCAAACCAATACCCGGCATTCCATAACAATGTCAAAGTAATCAATAGTTTCGTTTACTGATTTTGGGCTTGTTACAATAATATGGAAGGAAGATGTACAATTACGTGTACAAAACTTCAGCATCGCTTCAATCACTTTAACTGCACTATTTAAATGTATTAGGAATGTCATTTGATGTCAGTGTTTGGTCTTCACACATATGGAATACCAAGTGGTAATCTTTCCATGTAATATGTATACATGTGCTTCATTATTCACTTGTGCCGACATGTTGTGCTAATGACATTTGTTTGTGTCATTCCAGGCACTGTCTTCTCTTTTTATCTTCTCTTTCTTATGTTATCTTCTTAGTTTTCTTTTCTTATGTTCTTATAACTATTGTAAATAAAACAATAGAAAAACCCCATTTGTGACTGGCCTCTGTATGTTCCTGGCCTGTGCGTGGGATCTTGTCTATCCTTTCAATTAATCACATTTAGTTAAGTCTTTTGTGCCGTACCCTATTAGAACCACTCGGAGCACGGCTACATATTTATTTATTTATTTTTTATTTTACACATTTCCTTTTTTTTTTTTTTAGGAACAAAAGATGTTGTTGTTTTTTTTTTACTGAACATTTCAGTGTTGTTGTTTTGTTTTGTTTTTTTTTTTTTTTTTTAACATTAGCGCTGTCAGCCCACACTTTCCCGAAACTGAGCTCCGCTACACCAGGTTTCGTTCGGTTTGGGGTTTAAGTTGTAGTTGGTGGTGGTGGTGGTTTGTTTAGGAGAAGTGCATTGATTGGTGTTTATGCGCTTCACAGTGGTGATACTAGCGATGTACACAATGTTAACAACAACAATACTAATACCACCGTTATAATAATAATAATGTTGATAATAATACCACCACGGCTACTACACTGACTACTGCTGCTGCAGATCAGCCTTTCTTTTTCTTCTCCTTCTTCTGCGTTCGTGGGCTGCAACTCCCACATGTATGACCGTTTTTACCCCTCCATGTAGGCAGCCGTACTCCGCTTTCGGGGGTATGCATGCTGGGTATGTTCTTCAGTGTTTCTATAACCCACCGAACGCTGACATGGATTACAGGATCTTTAAGGTGCGTATTTGATCTTCTGCTTGCATATACACACGAAGGGGGTTCAGGCACTAGCAGGTCTGCACATATGTTGACCTGGGAGATCGGAAAAATCTCCACCCTTTACCCACCAGGCGCCGTCACCGAAATTCGAACCCGTGACCCTCAGATTGAAATTCCAATGTTTTAACCACTCAGCTATTGCGCCCGGTCCATCTCAGTCCTGTTGCTGATGCTGCTGAAAGTACTGTTACCATGCTGCAACTCAGTACTACTACTGCTACAACCACTACTGCTGCTGTAAGAACATAGTATTTCTGTTCCTGCTACTACTACTAATGCTGCAACTGCTTCTGCTGCTGCTGCTGCTGCACTGGCAACTACTGCTGTGTTGCAGCCACTCCTTCTGCTACAATTACTGCTGCTGTTACAACAACTACTACCCAGACTACTATTGTCGCTGTTGTTGCAACGACCGTAGCAGCTGTTGCTAACACTCTCACTACTGCTGCCGTTGCTACTACTACTACTACTACTACTCAGTGTTGCTGCTACAACTACTACCGCTGCTTTCGCTGCCGCTGCAAGTGAACTGCAAATACTTCTGCTGAACAACAACTACTACAACAAGAACTACTAGTACGTCTCCTACTGGTGCTGCAGTATAATGGGTTATCGGACATCAGTAGTACCTATACGTATCCGAAGGCTATGGCCACGTGCTTTCAGTTTAGCCCCCCCGCACCTCCCCCCTCCATCCCCTCCTCCCCGAGTCCACCTGGGCCCCACCCCCACTCCGCCACCCCCAACATACGCACCCACACCCCCGGCCCCCTCCGCTCTCTCCCTCGATCCCCGTCTCAGTTGCTGGTGTACGTGTATACATCAGAGATATTATACCTACTTCCATGGGCAGCCGTACCTACGTGACTTGCATTATTACAACTAGTTCATCAACGTCTCGAGTGGCCTATCAGCCCTGGCATGGCTTTGTACGCTCAGCTGGACTGTACATAACAACTGGTGACCCCCCACCCCCACCCCCACCTTAAATGAAAAGAAAGAAAAAGGAAAAAGAAAGAAAGAAAGAAAGAAACACACACACACACGCACGGACACACACCGCTACCCCCCCCCCCCATCCCCCTCCACCACCAACCCGCCTCCCCACCCCCACCCACACACACACAAACATGCATGCAAATAAACAGAAAGAAAGAAAAAAAAACGCACATTCACAGACACGCATACATACACGCGTAAACACACACCACAAACATCACACACACAAACAAACAAAATGTATTGATAGTGTGTGTTGCCTGTATTGTCTATGGATTAGTTTCATTACGATTCTCTCTCTCTCTCTCTCTCTCTCTCTCTCCTCCCTCGCTTTCCCTTCTCTCCATCCCACCCCCCCTCTCAGTCAGAGCGATATAACTTGATGGACTCAATTCTGTCTAGCCGGGGTCTTTGAGTGCGGCAAGGTTTCACTTCAGGTATGAGAGCGCATGGAGATGATCCCCCCCCCCCCTTTTTTTTCATGCATGCAGTTTTATTTGTTTTTCCTATCAAAGTGGATTTTTCTATAGAATTTTGCCAGGAGCAACCCTTTTGTTGCCGTGGGTTCTTTTACGTGCGCTAAGTAAGGCTGTCTAAATGGAGGCGGTGGAAACGGTCGCACACGTAAAATCGCCGACTCGCACAAACGAATCATTTGACAGCTGTTGCACGCACGAGGAAAAACAACAACAAAAACCAGAAGAAAATGAAATAAAAAGTCTGTCTCACGGAGAAGGGGCGTAATAAGAGTTCTGGCGGTTGATGTTTAGAACCATGATAAATTAGCTGAAAACAAAGTGCAAAATGCTTTAGGCAATGATACCCCAGTCAGTTTCACATGAACATTGACGCACACGTACAATCACATACTTTACCACTTTCTTGTAGATCTATACCCTCATTTGCCCAACCCTCCATTCATCCACATCTCCCACCCCTTCTAACCGATAATACTCAGATGTATTCATAAATACTTTAACAAAATGTCTTCAATCACCGATATGTGTGACGGGACATTAAACAAAAAAATCCTCCTTGTAGATCTATCATTTCTTTCTTTCTTTCTTTTTATTCACTAAAAAAAAAATTTAATTGTTTAATTATAATATCTTTAAGAATTATTTACCATTCAACAAGTAGTTTCTGTCTGCAGTATGTGTGACGATAATGTTCGGCATGGTACCCGAAAACCGTACACAAGCTACAGTTTTGTCCAATCAGGTTCGTCCGCCAGTAAGCTGAATGATTAATTAAAAACGTCACACAATGACCTTTGTCACTTTACTCGTCATGATGCGCGCGTGGTGTGCGTCATGACATGACGTTTGCGTCACAGTGAGCTAAGCAGGGGCCCTGTCAGGTTTGGATGTGATGCATTTCTCGCGGCAGCCCAAGTGAAAAGAAACTAAAATGGGGCACACAACTTTAGGAGTGGAGTGTCATGGAGTGATGAGGGACTGGGTGTGTGTGTGTGTGTGGGGTGGGGGGGTCGGGAGAGGGTAGGAATGAGGAATTGGGCGGCACGGTTGACAGGTGTGTTGGCTGGGGATGGGAGATAAATGACAATGTCATCCTGCTTCCTTCAGAGGCTTGACATAAAGCTGGTTCTGCTGAAGTCATGAGTCCCGACGTGAAATTGACTCTGTGTGTGTGTGCTTTAAACAGTATTCTATTCAAAGAAACAACACAACAGAAGCACGTAAAGACAAAAGGCAGGGGTATGGGAGGGTGAGGGGGGTCATCAAGCAGGGCTTACTTATTTAAGCCCTACCCCCCCCCCCTCACACCTCCCTCCCCCTCCCCCTCAAAAAAAAAAAAAAAAAAAAAAAAAAATCAAGAACAAGACTTATGCGGACAAGTCAATCAAAGGAATCCATGTAATTATCATTACATTGACAAGTACGAGGCAAACCAATACATAATAAATACAAAATCACAAAGATAAAGTACGAAAAAATAATCTTTTTTAAATAGAAAAGGAAATAGTATGTGATGTGAAAGAATGAGAGGGAGTCGTGGAGGCGATGTGCTCACTGAAAAAAAAAAAATCTGCTTTGCAATATTAATTTGCAGGGCTAACGCTCCATCGCAGAATTGTCATAAGAGAAAACAGAATCGCCCAGATTTCAAAAACAAATTCATGTACAATTCTGAAAATGTTGACATTTTCATCTAAATTTAATAATTGTGCACTTCCAAACAGCAGAATTGTTGAACTTCTGAGTTCCAGTGGGAGAGTGTTAACTGTTTGGAGACGAATGATAAAAATTAATTGCGGTCACTACAAGCACATCATGGGTCAAATATCAGTAGATGTCTTTTGTGTTAAGGTTACACATGCCCAGTCTCAGTCTACAATGGATAATTCGTTGCGCTCTTTTTCTGTGATAGAGGTGAGCAGGAACGACTGGATCTACAGAAGAGAGATAATGTTTAAGCTGACTTTGTGGATGTACTGGTTTGTATATATTCGGGGTAGTTCGTTCCTTAGTCTGCTCTCTCTCTCTCTGTGTTTGTGATTGTCCTTGTATGTGTGCGTGTGTGGAAGGGGTGGGGGCTATGTGTGTATGTGTGTGCGTGTTTGTGTGCGTGTGTACTTATGTGCATGTGTGTGTGTGTGTGTGTGTGCACGAGCGTGTTCGTTGTGTGCGTACGTGCGTTCGTGTTTATTTGCACCCGTTTGCCGGTGCGTTTTTTGATCTGTCGGGAGTCCTAGTTTGGTCTTTATTAGCGATAGGTGGTCTTCTTGTAAACAGAGAGGACCGGATTCTCATCAATTTTCAACGAAGCTGACTTTCCCTTCCGCTATTGCCCTTGTGGTGCTGTGGGCAGTGACGGCTGATTGAGACACCCCCACCCCGATCCACCCCACCCCACCCACCCCCATCACTCCCAGAATTGTACACCACCCACACCACAAAACAACAACAACAACAACAACAACACACACACACACACACACACACACACACACACACACACACACACACACACACAGGTAACACAAACAAACACGTATTAATTAAGTGGCCGACGACGATGTAAGAAAAACCTATCCACACATTCCTATGAGCTTTCAGTGTAACTTGACGTTTCGAGACACCCATTTGGGGGTTCTGGTCGGTCAGTGGGTTGGTTGGTCGATTGGCTGGTGGTTGTTTGTTTGTGTGTGTGTGTGTGTGTGTGTGTGTGTGTGTGTGTGTGTGTGTGTGTGTGTGTGTGTTTCTTTTTTTCTTTTTTTTTTTCGCATTAAAACAAACCCCATCAATCTTCATAGAATCAGGGTTAGTCAGTCAAGGTCGAACTTTTAACTGTCTGTCTGTCTGTCTGTCTGTCTCCTATCCCCCCCGCCCCGCTCTCTCTCTCTCTCTCTTACCTCTCTTTCTTACTCCCTCTCTTTCTCTTACCCCCCTTTCTCTCTCTTACCCACCTTCTTCTCTCTCTTACCCCCTCTCTCTCTTACCCTCTGTTACCCCCCTCTCTCTCTCACCCCCCTCTCTCTCTGTTACCCCCTCTCTCTCTTACCCCCTCTCTCTCTGTTACCCCCCCCTCTCTCTTACCCTCCCTCTCTCTCTCGCTCTCTTACCCCCCTCTCTCTGTGTCTTACCCCCATCCCCCGCTCTCTCTCTCTCACCCCTTCTCTCTCTCTTACCCTCTCTCTCTCTCTCACCTCCCCTCTCTCTCTCACCTCCCCCTCTCTCTCTTACCCCCTCTCTCTCTTACCTCCCCCTCTCTCTCTCACCTCCCCCTCTCTCTCTTACCCCCTCTCTCTCTTACCCCCTCTCTCTCACCCCTCTCTCTCTGTTACCTCCCCCCTCTCTCTTACCCTCCCTCTCTCTCTCGCTCTCTTACCCCCCTCTCTCTGTGTCTTACCCCCATCCCCCGCTCTCTCTCTCTCACCCCTTCTCTCTCTCTTACCCTCTCTCTCTCTCTCACCTCCCCCTCTCTCTCTTACCCCCTCTCTCTCTTACCTCCCTCTCTCTTACCCCCTCTCTTACCCTCTCTCTTACCCCCTCTCTTACCCCCCTCTCTCTTACCCCCTCTCTCTTACCCCCTCTCTCTTACCCCCCTCTCTCTTACCCCCTCTCTCACCCCCTCTCTCTTACCCCCTCTCTCTTACCCCCTCTCTCTTACCCCCCTCTCTCTTACCCTCTCTCTCTTACCCTCTCTCTCTTACCCCCCTCTCTCTTACCCCCTCTCTCTTACCCCCCCTCTCTCTTACCCCCCTCTCTCTTACCCTCTCTCTCTTACCCTCTCTCTTACCCCCTCTCTCTTACCCCCCTCTCTCTTACCCTCTCTCTCTTACCCCCCTCTCTCTTACCCCCTCTCTCTTACCCCCCTCTCTCTTACCCCCTCTCTCTTACCCTCTCTCTTACCCTCTTCTCTTACCCCCTCTCTTACCCCCCTCCCTCTTACCCCCTCTCTCTTACCCCCTCTCTCTTACCCTCTCTCTCTTACCCCCCTCTCTCTTACCCCCTCTCTCTACCCTTACCCCCCTCTCTCTTACCCTCTCTCTCTTACCCTCTTTCTCTTACCCCCTCTCTTACCCCCCTCTCTCTTACCCCCTCTCTCTTACCCTCTCTCTCTTACCCCCTCTCTCTTATCCTCTCTCTCTTACCCCCCTCTCTCTTACCCTCTCTCTCTTACCCCTCTCTTACCCCCCCTAACTCTTACCCCCTCTCTCTTACCCTCTCTCTCTTACCCCCTCTCTCTTACCCTCTCTCTCTTACCCCCCTCTCTCTACCCTCTCTCTCTTACCCTCTCTCTCTTACCCTCTCTCTCTTACCCCCTCTCTTACCCCCCTCTCTCTTACCCTCTCTCTTACCCTCTCTCTCTTACCCTCTCTCTCTTACCCCCCCTCTCTCTTACCCTCTCTCTCTTACCCTCTCTCTCTTACCCCCTCTCTTACCCCCCTCTCTCTTACCCTCTCTCTCTTACCCCCCTCTCTCTTACCCTCTCTCTCTTACCCCCTCTCTTACCCCCCTCTCTCTTACCTCCTCTCTCTTACCCTCTCTCTCTTACCCCCCCTCTCTTACCCCCTCTCTCTTACCCTCTCTCTCTTACCCCCTCTCTCTTACCCCCTCTCTCTTACCCCCTCTCTCTCTTACCCCCTCTTTTTCTCTTACCCCTTTCTCTCTCTTATCCCCTCTCTCTCTTACCCCCCACCCTCTCTCTCTCTGTGCCTCTGTCTATGCCTGTCTTTCTGTCTCTGTCTCTCTCTCCCTTCCTCTCCTTATGTCTGTCCGTCTGTCTTCTCTCGCTCTCCACCCCCCCCCCCCCAGACCCCTCACTCTGTGTCTGTCTGTCTGTCTGTCTGTCTCTCTGACTTACCCCCCCCCCCAACACACACACACACACACCCTACCACTTTTCCTCTCGGCGATCAGATCAGCTATACGTAATGTGATTACATTACTAATTCATCATGTGGCTGATTGGCTGGTTTATCATCATATAATTTTGCTTTATTACTCTTTCCCTTCAGGGTGCTTTTTTATTTATTAAAAAAAAAAAAATTTCTTAAGCATTTAAAGGCCACAGGTACACTGGACGTGATTACAAAAAAAGAAGAAGTAATATCAAAGAATTTTTAAGAAATTAAGGAAACAAAAAACCTAACCCGAACCGTCATAATGAGAAAACGACTACAGTGAATTCCTAAAGTACCACCATACCCACGGATATTATTTTTCATCGAGATATGACCAGGGAGACACCTTTACTTTTTTTTTCTTTCTTTTTTTTTCTTCGGTTTCTGCGTTTGTTTGGTTTTACTTGGGGTGGAAAGAAACAAACAGATGCACATATCCGTTTCAGGAAACACGAGATGAACTAGTGAAAAACGTGTTCTCAAAAGCTTAGTTGGGGCTTATGTACGGAATTTTAGGAGGGACACAGAAACGCGTGCACACACACACACATACACACACACACACACACACACAAACACACGCAAGCAAACGTACGCACAGACACGCACACACACACACACGCACGCACGCACGCACGCGCGCGCGCACACACACACACACACACGCATGCACGCACGCCACAAGCACGCACGCACGCTCACACACATACGCACACACACCCACACACACACACACACACGGTGCAGTGAGTGAGTGAGAGAGAGAGAGAGAGAAGGGGGGTGGGGGGCCCTTGGGGGTCGGGGGGGGGGGGGGGGGGAGGCGGAGGGGCGGCAGGTAGGGGGGGTTGGGGGTCAGAGGAGAGAGAGGGACTGTTTCTCCCGCTGCACACTAAACTTTTAGTTTCTCTGTAGTGAGCTGCCTACAATTGACGTGAATGAGAGACAGTTACTGAGCTTGATTTTGTATACGGGCTGTTGACAATACACGTCTACAAGAAGACGGAGAGAGAAAGAAAGACTGAAAAAAGAAGAAGAAGAAGAAGAAGAAGAAGAAGAAGAGGGTGGCGCTTTAGTGTAGCGACGCTTTCTCCCTGGGGAGAGCAGCCCGAATTTCACACAGAAAAAAAAGGGCGGCGCTTTAATGTAGCGACGCTTTCTCCCTGGGGAGAGCACCCCGAATTTCACACAGAGAAATCTGTTGTGAAAAAACAACAACAAACAAACAAACAAAAAAAACAACTACAAAAAACAAACAAACAAAAACCAACAAAAAACAACAACAACAACTACAAAAAACAAACAAACAAACTGCTTTTGACAGTATTGTTCGTCACCAAAGTACACCAGTAACAATAGAAGAGAAACATAAATATACTACTCAAAATAGAAACGAGGAAGACAAAGTGGTTTCGACATGCCAACACGCAAGGCCGAAGTCATGCAGACAAATTTCCAACAAGAAATCCCATAGCGACGTTCTAACAGGAGATGTTTATTCATTTGCACTTCGTGAAACTGATAGCTTTCCCGAAAAAATCCCAACCCAGTTCAAAACTAATCACCCAATGGCATAGATAGCCCGTATCTTTTTTCCTGTTTGGTCAGACTGTGTAAGCCGAGGTCAGCGACAATGATTGTGATTGCTTCATGACTGAATGACAGTTATGATTATCGCTTCATAAACGCTGGTTATAATTGCTTTATGAACAGTGTTTGTATCGCTTCATTAATACTGGTTATGAGGAAGAAAATGACAGAATGGGTTAGACGCTTTTCTGCCGATACAAGAACCTGGGGGGGGGGGGGGGGGGGAGTCTGAGTTCGAATCCAAGTCTTGCCCTTTCTCCCACTGAGTTTGAACATCAAACTGAGCGTCGACGGGCGCAACAGCCGAATGGTTAAAGCGTTGGACTGTCAATCTGAGGGTCCCGGGTTCGAATCACGGTGACGGCGCCTGGTGGGTAAAGGGTGGAGATTTTTACGATCTCCCAGGTCAACATATGTGCAGACCTGCTAGTGCCTGAACCCCCTTCGTGTGTATACGCAAGCATAAGATCAAATACGCACGTTAAAGATCCTGTAATCCATGTCAGCGTTCGGTGGGTTATGGAAACAAGAACATACCCAACATGCACACCCCGAAAACGGAGTATGGCTGCCTACATGGCGGGGTAAAAACGGTCATACACGTAAAAGCCCACTCGTGTGCATACGAGTGAACGCAGAAGAAGAAGAAGAAACTGAGCGTCTAGTCATTCGGATAAGATGCCGGTAAAACCTAGGTCCCGTGTGCAGCACGCACTTGACGCCCTGGGAAAGAAGTCATGACATCATAAGTGTTGTTTTCTGGTAAAATTGTGTAGAAGGAATCCACTCATAGTGCTGTGGAGTGATGGCCAAGGGGTAACGCGTCCGCCTAGGAAGCGAGAGAATCTGAGCGCGCTGGTTCGAATCACGGCTCAGCCGCCAATATTTTCTCCCCCTCCACTAGACCTTGAGTAGTGGTCTGGACGCTAGTCTTTCGGATGAGACGATAAACCGAGGTCTTGTGTGCAGCATGCATTTAGCGCACGTAAAAGAACCCACGGCCACGCAGGAAAAAAATGGAATTGAAAATGTGTTCACCTATTGAACAGACATGTAAAAGAATGCGATTCTTCGTTTATACGCTGTCAATACTGCTGCTTGTAGTTAATTTACTTATGTATATGTATGTGTGTGTAGGTGTGTTTGTATAATAGGTATATATGAATACATATATACATATCTGCATGTATATGTGTTTACGTGTGTGTAACCGTATGTATGTGTGCATATATGGATGTATATGTGTGTATGTGTATATGTGTATATATCTCTATTTATTTATCTATATTCATGATTATTCGTTTATTTATTTTATCGTTACTCCTTTGATGTTTCTACTTTAAAGGAAACCTTGCATTAATATATTACAATGATAAATTGTGCCAAATTGATTGTGAAATGTATTCCATTTATTGCAAAAAAAAAAAAACCCAACTTTCTCTGCAAGGCAAAAGAAAAAAAAAGAAAAAAAAAGGAAGGAGAAGAATAGAATTTTGAGGATGTTTCGTTGCTGTTTGCTGTTCTTGTTGTTTGTATTGTCTACAAACCAAGACCCAGACCTCCCATCCCCCCTCCAACCCCCACGATCCCCCCTCAGCCCCCCACCAGCCCCCTCCAAACCTCCCCACCCCCGTCCTGTCACACACACACACACACACACACACACACACACACACACACACACACACACACACATCCTCCTTTCTCTAAAACAGCTCTTTCAAAGCAGCAGAGAGACAGACAACAGGGATACCACTCAACCAAACAAATGAATGGTTACAAACATTGCATTGTATTGTATGTAGGTTTTTGTTTGTTTGTTTGTTTGTTTTGTTGTTTTTTTTTTCGTCATCACAACAGACTTCTCTGTGTGAAATTCGAGCTGCTCTTCACGGGGAAAACAGGTCATCACAGTGCAGCGACATAGTCCCTGTTTTTCCCTTCTTTCTTTGTGTGTTCAAGTATATTTAAGTATATATATATATATATATATATATATATATATATGTGTGTGTGTGTGTGTGTGTGTGTGTGTGTGTGTGTCTGTGTGTGTGTGTGTGTGTGTGTGTGTGTGTGTGTGTTTAATCGAATTTCTCCTATTGCCAGGGGTAAGCCTTTTTGTTGCCGTGGGTTCTTTCAAAAAGTGCGCGAAATGCACAGAGAAAACAATGGATCTCTGCTGTTTATCATCTTCTCCGAAAGACTAGCACCCATACCACCACTCAAGGCATAGAGGAGGAGTGGGGTTTGGAGGGTGAGGAGGAGCAACACACACACACACACACACACACACACACACACACACACACACACACACACACACACACACTCATCCTGGTCTGGTGGCGGCGGTCTCCACTCTGGAGGGGACGCTCACTCAGTCTGGCTCCGCGACAACGCTATTGTTATAATAGTGTAGGAGGCTTTGTAGGTGGTGTCCTGTCATTGTGTGAAATCAGAACAGGCACTGATGAACACCGCCGAAATGACTCGGCAGCTGTGCAGGGTCTCCTCTGGTGTGTAGCTTCCTGGCGACCTAGCACCTATAGTTCCCTGTGGACTGCTGGTGCAGACGAACCCGTGTGTGGCTGTGTGTGGGGGAACTCGAAAGGAGTGGTGTGGGAGTAATGCCACTGAAATGGTGCATATGATGGGGTAGCAAAAAACAACACAAGAACAAAAACAAACAACAAAAAACAACAACCAACCAACCAAACAAAGATCTGTGGTTCACAAGGTCCCATGATCATCGGGGCAGTGACCTCATATCTATACAGTGTCGATGACTCAGTATCGGAAGGCGGGGCCCAAATCATCTCCTTCCGCAGTTCAATCTTCAGGTATCCCACCCGTTCACACCCGGGTGGAGTGAGGAAAATCGGGTTAAACTGCCTTTCCCCAACGACACAACACCATGCCGAAACGGGGTCTCGAACCCTGATCACTGGTGAACACTGGATCACAAGTCCAACGCATGTCTGACTCTGCCATAGCGCCTCCTGGTCGTATTAGAGTGAAACAAGAGAGGCAAACCTTCAAGACTCACTTTTGATACACACTTTATCCAGTTTAACCCTTTCACCGCCAAGCTCGCATTTTTACACAGGCGTGGTAGAAGACCCATGTCACTGAAAGGCGACCATTCACTGGTCTGCTATCCAAGAAACTACTGCTCTTAATGTTCGGTGGTAGGATAGGCCATATTTTTTCTATACATCGCAGGGAGAATCTTAGCCACTGTCTTTTCTGTGTTTATACCACAAGGGAATTTCGTACTCTGAATTGACTGGCAGTGAAAGGGTTAAAAAAAGAAGAAGTTAAAATGTGTTCTGTATTTGATAATATTAAGCTTTGGGGCAAAAAAAAAAAAAAAAAAAAAAAAAAGAAAAAAAGAAAAGAAAAGAAGAGTATGTTAGCAGATTCGAACAAGCACATTCAGTTCGTGAGACAGTGACTAACAGCGCCACAGAGCACATGCCAACGACGTTAAAAATTTCGTATCTAACCGTTTTTTTTGTTTGTTTGTTTTTCGTCAAAAACCGATTACGGTATGCTAGGTGATAACGCCGTTTGAATTATATCATTTTGGTATTTCTCGATTATTCAAGAAATTCTTTTCTTTTAAGTCCGCAGTATGACTGTGAAGATTTTTTTCCCACTATGTTTAACCCAAATTTGGGTGTTGGCAGAGAAAGTCTTTCCAGAGAAAAAATGTCAAGTTTGCCACGGACACACACACACACACACACACACACACACACACACACACACACAGAAATTACGGTATTCTAGGTGATAATGCTGTTTAAATGATATCATTTCGGTATGTCTCGATTATTCATAAAATTCCTTATTTACAGTCCGCAGTAAAGGAGACGTTGCCATCGCCTCAAGCACACAGCAACATGTAGCCGTTATCTGGAGATCTGCGTGTTCGACAGACAAAAACTACACCAGGGTCCATTCAATTTCTCTTTAATGTTCATTCCAGTTAATTCAGTATCCGCTTTCAAATATTCATATGCAGCAAACACGTCGATGTTGTCGTCAGTATCTCTGTATGTGTACTGTCCAGAATTTGCATTTCTTTTCTTCTAACTGCGAACAAGACAAACGAGCTCAGACCGTCTTCAAACCAAAACCATAAATTGTGAATTCTGTGGATTCCGGTCCGCATGGAAATAAACCGTTGATGATAACAGAAATACAGCTTAATCTCTGGAAGACTTACAACCTATTATAAGTTTACCATGGACACACAGACACACAGTCAGACAGACACAGACAGACAGACAGACACACACACACACACACACACTCACACACACACATACTCACACACACACACACACACACACACACACACACACGCACATACACACACCTCAATCCGCTCACACACACACACACACACACACCTCTATCCGCTCACACACACACACACACACACACACACACACACACACACACACACACATAAACACACCTTAATCCGCTCACACACACACACACACACACACACACACACACACACACACACACACACACACACACACCATCACCCTACCTTTTCAACACCCAATATCCTCTTTCCCCGCCTCCTCCCCACTTCCTTCCCCAGTGGACACCCTCCCCCCACCCCCTTTCCCCTTCCCCCTCTTCCGGCCCCCCATCAAGGAAAACACGAGCATCTCCATTTGTAAACACAATAAACCGCTCGAGGCAACACCATAAGAGCAAACCGCTTTAAAGAGAGAGAGAGAGAGAGAGAGAGAGAGAGACACAGAGACAGAGACAGAGAGACAGAGAAAGAGAAAGAAAAAAGAGAGACAGAGAGAGAGAAAAGAGAGAGAGAGAGACAGAGAGAGAGACAGAGAGAGAGACAGAGAGACAGAGAGAGAGAAAGAAAAAAGAGAGACAGAGAGAGAGAGAGAGAGAAGAGAGAGAGAGAGAGAGAGAGAGAGAGAGAGAGAGAGACGTAAACATAGCAACCTTGGTACCCTTGTATAGGGTGTCAGAAAAGTGAAGGATCACTTGGGAACTTGTGCAGTTTCCGTCTCTACTGTGACTTACTGACTTACGCCTCTTGAAGCATAAGGCTGCTACAGCACTCTTCCAGCGGACTGGGTTTTGGGCTGTCCTCTTCAGCCAGGCCCATGTCCATCCAGCTGCCTTCATCTCATCCTCCGTGCCTCTTCTCCAGGAGCCAGTTGCATTGCTCGGACGGAAGAGCCTAGTGTGGTCGTAACCCGCTACTAACTGTGTGTAGTATGGAACTGACCAATGGCGTAGTTGGGTCAACGTAGGCATTTAGTCACGTGTAACTGTCAGAAAGTTTGAACCAAGCAATGCAACTGGCTCCAGGTCTGCTTTGGTCTGCCCACTCTCCTCTTTCCGTTCGAGCACCTGTCTTATGGTGTCGTCTGGAGGCTTTCTTTCTTTTTTTCTTCTTCTGCGTTCACTCGTATGCACACGAGTGGGCTTTTACGTGTATGACCGTTTTTACCCCGCCATGTAGGCAGCCATACTCCGTTTTCGGGGGTGTGCATGCTGGGCATGTTCTTGTTTCCATAACCCACCGAACGCTGACATGGTTTACAGGATCTTTAACGTGCGTATTTGATCTTCTGCTTGCATATACACACGAAGGGGGTTCAGGCACTAGCAGGTCTGCACATATGTTGACCTGGGAGATCGTAAAAATCTCCATCCTTTATCCACCAGGCGCCGTCACCGTGATTCGAACCCGGGACCCTCAGATTGACAGTCCAACGCTTTAACCACTCGGCTATTGCGCCCGTCGTCTGGAGGCTTTCGAAGGGGTGTGGCCTATCCAGCCCCACTTCCTCTTCCTGATCTCCTCCACTGATGGGCACGTGGTTGGTTCTTCTCGAGAGGCAGGCGTTTGATGTGGTCTCTGTAGTCGTGGCGAAATGATGCCGAATCTTCCGGAAAACAGGTAGGGGTCTGTGCAGCCAGTGTTATCATTGTCAGTAGCTCAAAGAGGCGTCACTGCGTTCGGTCAAATCCATATACGCTACACCAAATCTGCCAAGCAGATGCCTGACCAGCAGCGAAATCCAACGTGCTTTGTCAGGCCTTGAGAAATAAAAAGTGGAAAGCTAGTGTAAAGAGTGAACACCACTCATATAACAAGAGGCGCTTTCTCACGTGTGCACATCCTTTTTATCTATCTATCTATCTATCTATCTATCTATCTATCTATTTAATTTAATTTAATTAATTAATTAATTTATTTATTCATTTATTTACTTTTAATTTTTTTTATTCATTGATTGATTAATTTATTTATTTCTGTTACGTCGGAAAACCATAGCTACCGTCCATACACTGTTTTAATGACTGTCCATTTCTGGCTTGAAACACAGATTTTTTCAAGCGCGTTTCTTTTTTTACAAGCTGTTCATGGAATAGATATTATGTGTTTCTGAAACAGCCGTCGTCAGTGTAATCAACGAGAAGTCAGTGTTGGGCCAAACACAGCGTGAGTAATGTAAAGCAACTCTTAACAACACACACACACACACACACACACACACACACACACACACACACACACACACACACACACACACACACCAAAACAAGAAAAAAACAAACAAAAAAACCAACAAAACAACAACAACAAAACTGTATGAAAAGGAAAATACACCTCCTCTTACGAAGTGATTCTTATAATTATAGTTTCTCAACTTTCTGGTGAAGTGTGTAGCTCTAGATACATAATACTTGTCACCAGCACAACAACAGCCGCGAGCTGTAGATGATCTCGATACGCATGACTGACGCTCTGTCAAGCGTGGAGACAACAGACACAGGTAAGTCAGGACAGGTGGTCAGGGTGGTGGTGGTGGTGGTGGTGGGGCGGTAGGATGGACTGTGGAAGGATGGGGTGGGGTGTAGGGGGGGGGGGTACTGAGGATTGGACACGGATGTATGTTTAGTTTGGAAGAAAAGGGTGTCGCGTAGGACTGTAGTGGGGATACAACCCCCCCCCCCCCCCCCCCCGCCCTCCGCACTCCCCACCCCTCACCCACCCCTCACCCACCCCCAGGTTCGAAAACGTCGGTATCAGTCTAAAATCATCAACTTAGATGAAGAGACTATAAATAGCTAAACGAAACCAAAATGTCGGTCAACTGGATGTTTTTCTTCAACCTCCATGACTCTTATCCCTCCGCCCTCCCCCTCCCCCCACCACCCCGACGTCCCCCCCCCTCCGTTTTCTTCTCACCTTCTCCTTCTCCTCCCCCTCCTCTTTGCCATCTTCCATCCTCCCTTTCCTCTCTCTGACACCCCCCTCCTCCTCCACCCACTCCCACCTCCTCCCTCCTCGTGTAAAATAACTGCACGTAACTGGACGCGCGGCTAAAGAAACAATTCATAGTTCGTCAAATCAGATGAAAACAAAACAGTTTATTTCCTCCCCCCCCCTCCCCCCCGCCCCCCTCTCTCTCTTTGTGACCTCGCGTCTGGATTACTGCACTTTGGCACCATTGGGTCTTCCAGCTTATCAGATCAGTCGTTTGCAGAAAGTTCAGAACAGTGCAGCTAAACTTGTGCGCGGAAATCCAAGCGTGAGCATGTGACACCTTTGTTCAAAGAGCTGCATTGGCTTCCGATTAAATTCCGCATTCAGTTCAAAACTGCCACGCTTGCATTGATGGTACACTCCCGCAGTATCTATCTTCTTCACTCACAACTTATCAGTGTGCCTGGTCACTTCGATCTTCAGCTGAAAGATAACTTCGGGTGCCGAACACTAATCTGAAAACCTTCGGTCACCGATCATTTAGTTTCTCAGCCCCAACTGTCTGGAACTCATTGCCTGCTGACCTGCGAATGGCCCTTCCCTGGACTCTTTCAAGTCCAATCTGAAAATTGAAAACGTCTTGTCTTGCATTCTGAGTAACATTTGAGTCTAATTTGGTTCTAGTTTGCTGTTATATGAGGGGTGTACTATTTTTTTCCAGTGTTGTGTGTGTGCATGTGTGGGTGGAGGTGCTGCTGCTGCTGCTGCTGCTGCTGCTGCTGCTGCTGTGTGTGTGTGTGAGTGTGTGTGTGTGTGTGTGTGTGTGTGTGTGTGTGTGCGTGTGTGTGTGTGTGTAATTAGGACGTATAATCTATGTGTACCCCCGAAAACGGAGTATGGCTGCCTACATGGCGAGATAAAAACGGTCATGCACATAAAAACCCACTCGTGTACATACGAGTGAACGTGGGGGTTGCAGTCCACGAACGCAAAAGAAGAAGAAGATTACTTTATGTGTGTAGGAAACTGTTGATGCAGACATGTATCTTATTTGACTCTCTCTCTCTCTCTCTCTCTCTCTCTCTCTCTACATTTTAAATAGAAGATTAACTAAATGGGCTGAACGAGAAGAAAAGATTATTGAAGAGCAAGCTGGATTTCGATCAGGTTACAGCACCATTGACCACATTTTCACATTGTATGCAATTGTACAAACACATTTATTAAAAAATAGAAAATTGTATGTTGCTTTTGTAGATTTTCAGAAGGCCTTCGACTCTGTGAATCGAAATAGTTTATGGAATGTGTTACGTAAAACTGGTGTTGATGGTAAGCTTTATATGGCACTGCGTGGTGTATATGATGCAGTTTTAGCGTGTGTGCGTGAGAAGGGTGTATATTCAGATGTATTTGATTGCCCACGTGGCGTAAAACAAGGATGTCTGTTGAGCCCTATGATGTTTTCGTTCTTTATTAATGAACTGGCAGGAGAGATAACGAAAAAAGGAAGACATGGGATTCAAATGATCCCTGGGGCTGTTGAACTGTTTCTCATGTTATTTGCAGATGATGTAATTCTTTTGTCTGACACGGCCATAGGACTTCAAAATCAGCTGAACATATTAAAGCAAGAAGCAGATAGATTATTTTTAAAAGTTAATCTTGAGAAAACAAATGTAGTTGTGTTTAGAAAAGGTGGTTACCTATCTAGATATGAAAGATGGCACTATGGAACTGATGAAGTGAAAGTAACTAATGCTTATAAGTATCTTGGTATGATTTTTACATCTAAGCTGAGTTTGACAAGGACAGTAGCAGAGATTTGTAGAAAGGGGAAGAAGGGGGTTATAGAAATCTTAAGGTGTTTACGTAAGTTAGGCTCGATAGATTCATATATATTTTGGAAACTTTTTGATACTCAAATAGAACCAATGATAACATACAGTGCCGAAATTTGGGGACTTTCTGATAACAAAGATTTGGAAAAAGTACATACATTAGCTATTAAACGTTTTTTTAAATGTTCCATTACATGCTTCAAATACTGTATTATATGGAGAAAGTGGTAGATACCCATTATACATTAAATCATGTGTGAAATGTATAAAATATTGGTTAAAATTAATAAGGCTACCCACATCGAGATTATGTAAGCAGGCGTATGAAATGTTAGTAAATGAACATGAGAGAGGGAAGGAAAACTGGGTATATTTTGTAAAGAAGACATTAACTGTAAATGGATTTGGGATTGTGTGGATGTGTCAGGGAGTTGGATGTGTAGAAGGATTTGTTTCAGAATTCAAAGATAGGCTAATTGCTTCATATAAACAGAATTGGCACTGTAAAATAGAAAGCACTGAGAAATATAGATGGTTTTATAGTTTTAAAAGTATATTTCAAACAGAAAAATATATCACAGTCGTGACAAACAAGTGGCACCGAACAAGTCTCGCCAGATTTAGAACGAGAACGATTGGTTTGAATACTTATGAAAAGTGGTTTCAGACTGAGCCCTCGTTACTCTCCCCTTGTCCGATGTGCGGTCATTCAAGGGAGGATGAATTACATTTTTTGTTTAGTTGTAAAGCCTATGACGATATTCGAGAAAAATGTGTTGTATTTAAAACAAATTCAGCAAAGAATGAAGATATTTTTGGAGTGCTTAATCTAAATCAGGAAACTTCACTACAGTCACTTGCAAAATATATTGCAGAAGCGAATAACACGCGACGAAAAAAACCTCAACAATAATAAAATAGTATCAGGTGTTGCTCATTGTGAAAAGTGAAATCTGTGTTGTCATTCTCATATGGAAAATATTTATGTTATACATTTATATATGTTTTTGTTTTTATTTCTCACTACATGCCATTACTTTGAATGAATGGTCGAACTGCACTTTGTTGCACAGATTGATTGATTTCGTTTTGGCTTTGGTTTTCATCAATATTATTACTATTGATGCATGTTGTTATTTGTATTATGAACCCCCATGTCATTAGGGCTGTAAAGCTATTGACATTAAAGTGTTCAGTGTTCAGTGTTCTCTCTCTCTCTGTGCGCGCGCGCGTGCGAGCACACGCGGGTGTGGTGTGTGTGTGTGTGTGTGTGTGTGTGTGTGTGTGTGTGTGTGCGCGCGCGCGCATTTCACCCCACCTCACCTCACACACGACTGTTGCCCAGTCTGTGTGTGTGCGTGCGTGCGTGTGTGTGTGTGTGTGTGTGTGTGTGTGTGTGTGTGTGTGTGTGTGTGTGTGTGTGTTTATGTGTGTGCGTACTTGCGTGCATGTGTGTGTGTGTGTGTGTGTGTGTGTGCGTGCGCGCGCGCGTATTTCACCCCACCTCACCTCACACACGCCTGTTGCCCAGTCTGTGTGTGTGTGTGTGTGTGTGTGTGTGTGTGTGCGTGCGTGCGTGTGTGTGCGTGTGTGTTTATGTGTGTGTGTCCATGCGTACGTGCGTGCATGCGTGTGTGTGTGTGTGTGTGTGTGTGCGTGCGCGCGCGCGCGCGTGCGTGCGTCTGTGCGTGCGTGTTTCACCTGACCTCACCTGAGCTACGCCTGATGCCCTACTTGAGACATGGGCCGCCAACACTGAATCGCTCTCCAGCCATCCTGTACCCCCCCCCCCCCCAGCCCTCCCCCTCAGCCCCCCTCAGGTGTGCAAAAGTAAGGTCGCGTGAAGTGGGTACAGGTCTGAGATGGCCTGCCCATCACCACAAGGTGAGATGATGGACGAGAGAGAGAGAAACCCGATATCAAAATCCGACCCCCTTACCTGGGTTACTGCTAATACATTTCAGGCATAGTATTATTATTATTATTATTATCATCATCATTATTATTATTATCATTGTAAGAAGCTTTATGTCAACGCTGCAGAAATTCAGTTTCAAAATTCCCTTCTCCTGCTGCCCATTTTTTATTTTATTTTTATTAAAAAAAAAAAAATTCCAGCATAGTAGCCTACCGTGAACTTTGTCAACCCCTAATCCCCCCCCCCCCCCCCCCCCGCCAGCCCTCCCGGCCGCCCTTCACCCTTTTTTGTTGCTGTATTTTTGATCCCTTGTCAGAAACACCCCGGAGCATTCAGGGGTATGATGAAACAGGACCCGAGGATCGTTCATCCTCGGCCTCCTATATGTCATTTAAAAACAACAAAACAAAAAAAAAAAAAACAAAACAAAACAAACAAAAAAAACACCTAAAAAAAACCACTTATATCTATTAAAAAACCAACAAGAAAAAACCTCCACTATAAAGAACTTTAAAAAACTATATAACCCCCTACCCCCCGCTCCCCCCAAAAAACAAAAAAAACTATTAAAAAAAAAAAACACACCTAAAAGAACACTAAGAAAAACCAGAAAAAAAGAAGAAGAAAAAACCCAAAATAAAAACAACAAACCCCCCCAACTAAATAAAGTTAAGATCCTTTGGAATGTCCACAGGTCAGGGTGAAATGAGATGTGCCAAAGTGATACATGATATTCACTTAACGCTCTGTCTCCCCCTCCCCGCCCCCCTCATCCCCTGAGGGTTTGAAAAGCCCGATGTTGTAACATGATAAATCCTTTTATTCACGCTCTTGTTTGAAAGCGACACGTCTCTGGTGAAAAGGCGAACACTCACGTGACGAGTTGCGTACTCCTTGACTTTAACCCCCCCCCCCCTCCCCGGCTCCCCCGCCCCCCCGGCTGTCTTTCAGTTAGTTGAGAGAATGTTTTACACCTTGCGTGTCAAACAGAGAGAAAAAATATTGAAATATAAAAAAATAATCCAAGAACAAAGAAAGGAAAGGAAAATGACACCTTTCTTTTTCTTTTCCGTGTTTTCTTTTCTTTTTTTTTTCAGAAATAAAAAAAAATAGAAATAAAAAAATAAAAACAGAAATAAAACAAAACAAACGAAGAATGCTACACATCATAATTATGAGCAAACGTTTGCGATTTAAAATAAACGTTAAGAATTTTTTTTATCATCAGCTATTCTCTTGATTTATAAGGTAATTATTCAGTACGGGTATGAAACGGGCTCTTTTAATTCTTTGTATATCAAACAGCCCCGTTTTCAAATCAGAAACCGATGGACTCATGTCTACACAGATGGCTCTGTTGAGAGCGCTGTAAAAATGGTGGCGGGAGTCATCTCATTAGATTCCCAGACAGCAGCCGTGTCACAAAGTCCATCCCTACCGGTCAGCTGTCCACTAACTACAGAGCGGTCATCCAGACGGACTTTAAATCAGTACTGCAAAGTCTCCTTGCAGGAGAAGAAAGCCAGATCCTGGAAGACATCAGGCAGGCACTGGGGACATTGAGCCAGAGGACAGTGCTGACCCTTCAGTGGATCCCATCACACTGAGGAGTCAGCGGAAATGAGGAGGCTGACAGGCTGTCAATGGTGGGCAGCAAAATGGAACAGACTGTCCATCCTGTCTCCTAGAGAAAAGCACGAGTTATCCTGAAGAGTCAGTTCAGAGAGCAATGGAGAAACAAACACCAAGCTGGATCGGACAAGGATGCTGTCTGGACATTAAACAGACCACAGCAAGTAGCTCTCTTCCGAATGAGATCTGGACATTGTAGGCTCCCTTCACACCTCTGAGACTGTCCGCCTACTGATGAATGCGCATGCTGCACGGGTTCACAGACACCAGAGCACTTGCTACAGTTCTGCCCAACGTTAGGTGCACTGAGGAGGAAAACCCTGCCCTGTGCGGTGGATCTCCACGAGAAGCTCTGGGGACCACCTTGCTGCACTGCAGAGGACAGCAGACTTCACGTTGCAGACCGGATTGACCATCTGACAGCATCACCTGGGAAACGCAGATGGAGATGAAATCAGAGACACCCCCCCCTCTTTTTTTTTTTCTCTCTCTCTCTCTCTCTCTTTCAAACTTGTTTGCATTTGTATTTCTTTTTATCACAACAGATTTCTCTGTGTGAAATTCGGGCTGCTCTCCCCAGGGAGAGCGCGTCGCTAAACTACAGCGCCACCCTCGTTTTTTGTATTTTTTTCCTGCGTGCAGTTTTATTTGTTTTTCCTATCGAAGCGGATTTTTCTACAGAATTTTGCCAGGAACAACCCTTTTGTTACCGTGGGTTCTTTCACGTGCGCTAAGTGCATGCTGCACACGGGACCTCGGTTAATCGTCTCATCCGAATGACTAGTGTCCAGACCACCACGCAAGGTCTAGTGGAGGGGGAGAAAATATCGGCGGCTGAGCCGTGATTCGAACCAGCGCGCTGAGATTCTCTTGCTTCCCAGGCGGACGCGTTACCTCTAGGCCATCACTCCTCCAGGCCATCACTCCTCTAGGCCATCACTCCTCTAGGCCATCACTCCTCTAGGCCATCACTCCTCCAGGCCATCAACCCTCTAGGCCATCACTCCTCTAGGCCATCAATCCTCCAGGCCATCGCCTTCAATCCTCCAGGCCATCACTCCTCTAGGCCATCACTCCTCTAGGCCATCACTCCTCCAGGCCATCACTCCTCTAGGCCATCACTCCACTAGGCCATCACTCCTCTAGGCCATCACTCCTCCAGGCCATCACTCCTCTAGGCCATCACTCCACTAGGCCATCACTCCTCCAGGCCATCACTCCACTAGGCCATCACTCCTCTAGGCCATCAATCCTCCAGGCCATCAATCCTCTAGGCCATCACTCC
>NC_134891.1:11045568-11053068 GCF_041734735.1 Babylonia areolata | reverse complement strand
ACTACGACGACAACAACAACGGCAATAACTACAAGAAGAAAAAGAAAAGAAGCAGAGTAGAAGGAGAGGGAGCGTATCGTTGTGCCGCCGACCCGCTATGCCGCCGACCCGTTGTGCCGCCGACCCGCTATGCCGCCGACCCGTTGTGCCGCCGACCCGCTATGCCGCCGACCCGTTGTGCCGCCGACCCGCTATGCCGCCGACCCGTTGTGCCGCCGACCCGCTATGCCGCCGACCCGTTGTGCCGACCCGTTTACGGATTGTCTTTTGTCACAAAAAAGTTTGTTTGGGACAAACATTGGTTGTTATGATCTTTTATTTCTTTTTGCGTGTGATTGGGTATGTGTCTGTGTGTGTGTATGTGTGTGTGTGTGAGAGAGAGAGAGAGAGAGAGAGAGAGAGAGAGAGAGAGAGAGAGAGAGAGAGAGAGAGAGATTGTTTGACAATGGGTCTGCGGTAATATGATTTTATTCCCTTTCGGTACCAGGGCATTTTACATTTGCAGTACATTGGAAGATTGTTTCCGCCATTTCCTTGTTTTGGGCTATAGATACTAGTGGAGAAATGATCTGTACAAGAAACTTTCCTTTAAAATTCGTTTCTAGCACACTTTTTTTTTTTTTTTTTTTTTTTTTTTTTGCTTGTTATTGGTTTTGTTTCTCATTAAAAATGTAGAAAATTGAAAGTATTACATTTGTCCTGAATACATATTTTTTATCATTTAGTTTGCATTTGCACGAGCCCGCCTCTAAATGGCGAGTTTTAGTGTCATTCAGTGTTTACATCATAATATACGTCATTTGTGAAAACTGCTACTGTCATATATCACTTTTCACGCGCATGTGATGAAAAGCGAAAGGGAATAAAGCGCGATAGCGGCATAGCGGGTCGGCGGCATAGCGGGAGAAACAAGAGAGGCAAGGCCTTCAAGACTCACTTGTGATACACTTTTAAAAAAAAAATCCAAGCTTTTTATGTATTGAGTATAATTTCAAAATGTAATGTTTAAGATGAGAAAGATCAGTTTAAAGCAAATTAACTCCCCTAGCATTAATTACAGAGTAATTTCCCTTTTTTTACCATCTGCACCAAAACGTTTGCAAAATAAATAAAACTTCCAAGCTTAGCAAAAGAAGTTCCTGTTTGAACAAAAAATGATAATTATGACTGCTCTTGTTGTTGGGTCAGATTATCAGATCAAAATGCCAAGTTTAGAGAATACAAAAAATATAGATATAACAGTAAATGCAGTTTGCATATAATTAGACTTCTTTTTCTTTTTTTTGTGCCCATCCCAGAGGTGCAATATTGTTTTAAACAAGATGACTGGAAAGAACTGAATTTTCCCTATCTTTATGCCTAATTTGGTGTCAACTGACAAAGTATTTGCAGAGAAAATGTCAATGCTAAAGTTTACAACGGACACACAGACACACAGACACAGACACACACAGACACACACACACACACACACAGACACACACACACAGACACACACAGACACACACACACACACATACACACACAGACAACCGAACACCGGGTTAAAACATAGACTCACTTTGTTTACCCAAGTGAGTCAAAAATGAAGAAGACCAACAGCAACAACGATAGCAACAACTACCACACACATAAAAAGAAGATGTGTGTGTGTGTGTGTGTGTGTGTGTGTGTGTGTGTGTGTGTGTGTGTGTGTGTGCGCGCGCGCGTGTGGAGTACGTCAAATTTGTCTTCAGAATATGACCGACCGGAGACTGCAATTCCAACATTTGCTCGCGTCGACAAGTAAAGTGTGCGATCGGATTTGAATTTCGTTTTTCTGACCCTGCCATTTAGGCATCCATACTCCAGTTTCGGGTACATGTATGCATGCTGGTTATCAATCGATGTTTCCAGTTTGTCGCTCTGTCACAGATAAGACAACTATTTCAAGGGGTACATTTTCAAGTCCAATCGCCACAAATCGCCCTAAAAGTTCTCGGAAAAAAACAAAAACCCAACAGGATAGCTCTGCATCTGTGGAGGCTAAACCACAGCTGGGAGACCTTCGCCTATTGCTTCCCGGCGAAGGCCAAGTTGGGCAGCCATCCCCCGAAGAGGTCACTGGCCGAGACAGAGAGAAAAGGGGGCTTCAGACACAGGCAGACAGACAGACAGAGAGAGAGAGAGAGAGAGAGAGAGAGAGAGAGAGACAGAGACAGACAGACAGACAGACAGACAGACAGACAGACAGACAAATTGAGATACGGAAGCAGGGTTGCTGTTGTTGTTGTTGTTGTTGTTTTTCAACTTTTTTTTTTTCAGTCGTGACAAAGTCTCCCTTGCTCCCCCCCACCCCCTCCCCCCCTACCCCCCTACCATTAATTAATTTAATACGTCAGAACCAGCACCCTTGCTGCGAGAGGAGACAGCCGTTTAAATCCTGCCGCATGAGGCACTTGACATTAGGCCCAACTCATCTTACCTCGCTCATCTCGTTCACAGGAGGAAAAAAATAAAAAAGGAAAAAAAAAGAAATAAAGGGAGGAGTGGTGGCTGGAGAGGCCGGGTGGGGGGGGGGGGGGGAGGGGGGGGGGGGGGGGGGGGGGGGGGGGCAGTGGGGGGGGGGGGGGTAACAGCCCGCTTGACGGGTGCAAGTGGCTGAATGGTTAAAGCGCTGGATCCTCTTCCGATTTCCCAAGAGTTCGATTCCTGCTTTCGTCCCAGCTGGTGTGGCTTGAGGGTTGGTTTTTTTTCTCTCCTCGATCTTACATGTCAACATGAGGTGCAGATCTGCGAGTACCTGAACCCCTACGTGTGTATACGCTTGCAGAAAAAACAACAACAACAAAAACCGCACGTTAAAAGACCCTGTAATCCATGTCACCGTTCGGTGAGTAATGGAAACAAGAACGTACACAGCATGCACACCCCCGAAAACGGAGTATGGCTGCCTGCATGGCGGGGGAAGAGGGGGGGGGGGGGGCGTCGGGGGGTGGTGGTGGTGGTGGTGGTGGTAAACACGGTCATACCCGAGCCCAGTCGTACGTGTATGTATATGATTGAACATTGGAGTTGGCGCTCAGGAACGCAGAAAACCAAGAAGAACAAGAGGAAGAAGCCGTTCGACGACGACAACGACGACGACGAAGAAGAGGAAGAGGAAGAAGACGAGCAGCCAGCAGTGTGTGGTGACTCAGTGGACAAAGTACCAGGGGTGGGTTGCGTGTGTGAACTTAGCAGCTCTAAGTTTGCTTATCGTTAAGAACGTTCCTTACTCCACGGTAAATTCCATATACTTTAGCGCAGCAAAGATTGCATCATGCAAACCCCGGCCCAGGAGCCAGTTGCATTGCTTGGTTCTAACTTTTTGACAGTTACACGTGACTAAATGCCTACGTTGACCCAACTATGCCATTGGTAAGTTTCATGCTACACACAGTTAGTAGCGGGTTACGACCATACTAGGCTCTTCCGTCCGAGCAATGCAACTGGCTGCTGGTCAGTAGGAGCCAAGTGTCCTTGTGTAACAGCCTTTATTTCTCCCCCCCCCTCCCCCTCCAAACCCCCGCCTCCCTCCTGACTGGGTTTCACCACGAGGTAATTCTGGGCTCGCCTTGAATGTTGGCCTAGAGGTAACGCGTCCGCCTGGGAAGCGAGAGAATCTGAGCGCGCTGGTTCGAATCACGGCTCAGTCACCGATATTTTCTCCCCCTCCACTAGACCTTGAGTGGTGGTCTGGACGCCAGTCATTCGGATGAGACGATTAACCGAGGTCCCGTGTGCAGCATACACTTAGCGCACGTAAAAGAACCCACGGCAACAAAAGGGTTGTTCCTGGCAAAATTTTGCAAAAAATCCACTTCCATAGGGGAACCCCCCCCCCAAAACAACTGCATGCAGGAAAAAATACAAAAAAAATGGGTGGCGCTGTAGTATAGCGACGCGCTCTCCCTGGGGAGAGCAGCCCGAATTTCACACAGAGGAGAAAAGAAAGAGAAACAGCCGTATATTTGTTGAGATTTTTTATTCATTCGTTCATTCATTAATTTATCTTACTTCATTTTATTTTATCTTATTTCATTTTATTCTATTGTCTGCTATCCAATCATTAGCACAGTTTTTTTTGTTTTTTTAAAAATTTTCTATAGTGACTTTACTCTCACGCCGCTCATTCCGAATTCTCCGCCCCCCTCCCCACCCCCCGTGGTTCGTCCCTCGCAGTCCCAGCGGCGTCGGCAGTCCACAGGGAACTATCGATGCTAGGCCGCCAGGTGACCACACACCAGAGGAGACCCTGTACGGATAGTGAGTCGCTTCGGCCTGGTGGTGATCAATAGTGCCTGTTCTGATTCGAATGAACGATGAATGGTATGGATACTTACATAGCGCCTATCCTCGGTCGGAGACGAAGCTCTAAGCGCTTTAAAAACACGGGGTCATTTGCACAACAGGATGTCTACCTGGTTAGAGCCGACTGATGGCTCCCTTTGGCCACTCATCAGTCGTTTCCTGTGTCACTCAATCAGATTTCAGGCACGCACACATACACACTTAGAAAGACATGTAACATTTTACGTGAAATAACGCACAAAAGACACCACCTACTAAGCCCAGCTGGTCAAGATTGACCCCACTTCCTCAGCTGTAAATTACCCCCTTTCACCCTGGTCAATCACGACCTTGAAAAAGGGAAGGGTGTCGTTCTGAGCTAAGAGTTTTATTGGAACCCCTCCCCCTTCCCCCCAGCCTCTTCATCTCCCTTCCACTACAAAGTTACGTTATCAAAAGGCGGTGTAGTCCTGCAGTGACTGCCTGCACTGAAGCTCCCCACTACAGATGATACATGGTGAAAGCAAGGAAAAGGTGTAAATGAAACGATAAACGAATAACTAAATAGAGAGATAAATAGATAGATAGATAGATAAACAAACAGATAAATAAATAGATAAACGAATAATCTAACAACTAACTAACTAAATGGATACATAGATAGATAAATGTACAAATAAATGAATGAATGAATAGATAAATGAATAAATGAATACACAAATAATTAAACGAACTGATAAATAGATAAATAAATAAATAAATAAATAAATAAATAAATAAATACGTTCAGTGTATCAGAAACAGTGAGGAGGCGAATGTCAAAGTCACTCCTGTGATACCCCCAGCTCTGTAACGAACCTCCCCCCAAACAACAACAAACAAACAAACAACGACAACAACAACAACAACAACAACAAAAACCACAAAAAAACAAACACACACACCAAGAAACAAACCCAAACAATCAAACAAGCAAAAGTAAACTTTTTCTGGGTCTATGTTCTTCCACCCGGTCCCCCCCCCCCCCCCCACCCCTCCCGGGTCTGTGTTCCTTTGTTCCACACTGCATTAAAACGTCTTTCAACCTGCTTCGTGTCCAATGTAACGTCTGTGCAGAAGCGCCTGCGTCTTTTCCTTCGTATTGGCGCGCGCGCGCGCGCGTGTGTTTGTGTGTGTGGTGTGGGGGAGGGGGTGGGGGGAGGGCTTTACGACTCTTGTCCAACAAAAGGGGAAGACGTTTACGACTTTTTTTTTTTATTTTTTTTTTTTAAAGTGTTTGCGCGGGGCTTAAGCGTTTCACAGCTGCTGCTACTTTTTTTTTTTTGTCTGTCGGCGAAGCGAGGGTTTTGGAGAAATGCCATGTGTTAAAACTGCCAGGACCCGTGTTGGAAGTAATGAGCTGAGACTGTCTTGTCTGTGACTGTTCAGTGTTTAATTTGTTTTGTTTTGTCAAGGGGGCGATGGGGGGGGGGGGGGGGTGGGGGGGGGGGGGGGGGGGGGGGGGGGGTCTGGCGTATGGTGTGTTGTTATGATTACTGTACGTTAGCAACTGGGTGGATTCTTGTATCCCGTGCAGGCTTTTGCGCATGTGACGACATGAATGTTACTACGTGTATGTAACCATGAGTATGTGATCACACGTACGTCTACGTCCTGCGTGTGTTTCGTGCACGTGTGTCCACACACACACACACACATGCACACACACAAACACACACATGCACACACACACATATTATGTATGCGTGCGTGCATGTGTGTGTGTGTGTGTGTGTGTGTGTGTGTGTGTGTGTGTGTGTTCGCGCGCGTGTGTGTATATACATGTATATATACATATATACACACACGCACGCACACACACACACACACACGCATGAACGCACGCACGTCAGTGCGCGCGCGCACACACACATGAAATATATATATATATATATATATGTGTGTGTGTGTGTGTGTGTGTGTGTGTGTGTGTGTGTGTGTGTGTGTGTACACACACAGACACACACACACAGACACACACACGCACACATTATATATATATATATATATATATATAATGTGTGTGTGTACATACATATAATGCCATTTCTCCACACACACACACACACACACACACACACACACACACACACACACACACACACACACACGCACGCACGCACGCATGCATACACACGACAGTATAAAGATTTAGCACATTGTTGTTTAAGGAGCATATTCCTTGATGATTTGTGGTATCAGCATCGCTCCATGCTTCTATTGCACGCTCGCGCGCGCGCGCGTCTCTGTGTGTGTGTCTGCGCACGGGCGCGCGCGCGCGCGTTTGAAACAAAAAAAAACAAAAACGAAACAAACAACATCAACAAACAAGTACTGTGATGAACGTTTTCCATTTTGTAAGACAAAAATTTAATCCTAAAGGCCCTGCGACAAGACAAGACGAATTGATACATTATCCACCGAAGTAGGATTTCCCATATAGTATTTCTTACATCTCCCATGTGACATCCACCCCATACAAGTTATCCCAGGGAAAATCTATCCCATACAAGTTAAGTTATCCCAGGGAAAATCTACCCCATTCAAGTTATCCCAGGGAAAATCTACCCCATACAAGTTATTCCAGGGAAACTCTACCCTATACAAGTTATCTCAGGGAAAATCTACCCCATACAAGATCTCCTATTCAGAATCTATCCACATATAGTGTGTGTGTGTGTGTGTGTGTGTGTGTGTGTGTGTGTGTGTGTGTGTGTGTGTGTGTGTGTGTGTGTGTGGAGAGATGGCATAGAGGTAACGCGTCCGCCTAGGAAGCGAGAGAGTCTGAGCGCGCTGGTTGGAATGATGGCTCAGCCGCCAATATTTTCTCCCCCTCCACTAGACCTTGAGTGGTGGTCTGGACGCTAGTCATTGGGATGAGACGATAAACAGAGGTCCCGTGTGCAGCATGCACTTAGCGCACGTAAAAGAACCCACTGCAACAAAAGGGTTGTTCCTGGCAAAATTTTGTAGAAAAATCCACTTCGATAGGAATAACAAATAAAACTGCACACAGGAAAAAAAAGAAAAAAAGAAAAAAGAAAACAAAGTGGGGCGCTGTAATGTAGCGATGCGCTCTCCCTGGGGAGAGCAGTCCGAATTTCGCACAGAGAAATCTGTTGTGATAAAAAAGAGAAATACAATACAATA
>NC_134891.1:11038068-11040568 GCF_041734735.1 Babylonia areolata | reverse complement strand
TACATACATACATATATATATTTGTCTGTCTCCGTCTATCTATCTCTCTTTTTCTCCCCCCCCCCCCTTTCTCTCTCTCCAACTCTCTCTCTGTATGTGTGGGTGGTTGGGTGTGTGTGTACTGTTTTCATGTCTTTCCTTGATTTTCAAGAACTGGATGTTAAAAAACAACAACAACAAACAAACAAAACAACAACAACAACAAAAACAAGAACAAAAAACCAAAAAAAACAAAACAAAAAAACACAAAAAAAAACACACAAAAAACCCCAACAACAACAAACAAACAAACAAACAACAACAAACAACAACAAAATGAAGATGAAGTATATATTGATAAACTATATATCGCTGCAGGAGTGAATGGTCGCGTTTAACTGCATTATTCCGTTTTAATTACTTTTTGTTTGGTTGTTTTTGAAGTACTTTGAAAAGTCTGTCTGTCTTATCTACCCATGGCCAATCATGAAGACCAGCTGACAGGACAGCATCACTGACCAAGAAATCCTGGCAGAGCTAACACTACAAGCATCGAAGCCAAGATCCACCCCCGAAAGCGGAGTATGGCTGCCTAAATGGCGGGGTAAAAACGGTCATACACGTAAAAGCCCACTCGTGTACATACGAGTGAACGTGGGAGTTGCAGCCCACGAATGCAGAAGAAGAAGAAGCCAAGATCCTCCGGGCCCAGCCTTGATGGTCTGGCCTAGTCATCCATTTCCAGAATTAAAAAAAACAATATTTTTCTTTTCGCTGCCCCATCATCTGCACCATTTCATTAGCATTACTTCCATGGCACTTATTCGGGGTCCACCATACACGGTCACACTTCGGGCTCGTCTGTCGCAGTCACAGTTTCGGCATCCCACAGGGAACCATTGCTGTTAGTTCGCCAGGAGGCCACTCACCAGACAATACCCTGCACTGCTGCTGAGTCACTTCAGTGGTATTCAGTAGTGCCTGTTCTGATTTAACGTACTCAGGACACCACCTACTAAGCCCCTGCTGACGGCAATAAAGGCTTAGTCGCGGAGCCAGACTGAGTATTTCCCCGCTTCCAGAACTGCCCAACAACCTTTGTGTGTGGGGATCTGGCGCATGGCAGCCACAACCAGGAATGCCCAGAGAAGGTCTACTAGGACAACCTCGAGGCCAACCTCAAATGGGAAAAACCTTCAGACTTGGCAGCTTGACACTACTGCTGTTGACAGAAGAAGCTCACGTGCCCTCACAAAATGTGCATTTGAGTGAGACTGCTGACAGCACCTCCCCACTGCTCGAGATTGGTGAGACAGAGCTGTGTCTGATCCTGCCCTGCCCTGCCCTGCCCAGCCCTGCCCTGCCCTGCCCTGCCCTGCCCTGCCCTAGCTGCTGGCGTTCCATACCCCCTTCTAGCAATATAAGATAAGATAAGATAAGATAAGATAAGATAAGAAGAACTTTATTAATTCATGAAGATAAATTACATCGGGTGCGGCAAAGCAAACGTAGTCAATTACTCAACACAAAACATTAAACATGACTTAATTAAAAAGAATCAATAACATATAAGACATTCATGTAAAAGTATTGTATATATTCACATCATCAAAATGTTGTAATTAATCATTATCGTAAACATATTGAAATACACCAAGGTTAACACTGCATGTATTTGTATTTCTTTTTATCACAACAGATTTCTCTGTGTGAAATTCGGGATGCTCTCCCCATGGAGAGCGTGTCGCTACACTACAGCGCCACCCATTTTTTTTTTTTTTAATATTATTTTTCCTGTGTGCAGTTGTGTGTGTGTGTGTGTGTGTGTGTGTGTGTGTGTGTGTGTGTGTGTGTGTGTACAGCAAAGAATATTTTTACTTCTGACTCCCTTGGCCAGCTGTAGCCAGTCATCCCGCTGTTATCAAAGGACGCGAAAACATAGCGGCTTAGACCCACTCCCTGAGCCTGACTCTGACCAGGCAGTAAAAAAAAAAAAAAAAAGAAAAAAAAGAAAAAAAAGACCTCCACCCCACCCCTCAACCCCCCCCCCCCCCCCAAAAAAAAAAAGAAAAAACCCCAAAACACACTCTCTCTCCCTCTCTCTCTCTCTCTCTCTCTCTCTCTCTCTCTCTCTCACACACAAACCGTCACAAATGAACAAGAAAGAGATATTGCTATAGTAAAATATTATTGCCATTCTGCGCAATATATCACACAGCCACTGCTACGTTAGAAGAAATTAAAAAAGAAAGAAAAGAGATAGATAGAGAGAGAGAGAGACAGAGACAGAGGCAGAGAGAGAGATTCAGACATGCAGACAGACAGACAGACAGACAGATAGACACACACACACACACACACACACAGAGAGAGAGAGAGAGAGAGAGAGAGAGAGAATCAGACATGCAGACAGACAGACAGACAGACAGACAGAGAGAGAGAGAATCAGACATGCAGACAGACAGACAGAGAGAGAGAGAGAGAGAGAGAGAGAGAGAGAGAGAATCAGACATGCAGACAG
>NC_134891.1:11030568-11033068 GCF_041734735.1 Babylonia areolata | reverse complement strand
CAAATCCTGACAAGAGCTGTTTCTTACAAGGTGTTCAGTGATAGATTTCTAAATGATTCCTGAACCGACTTACGTCGGATAGGTCGCAAAAGAAAGAGCTCAACACCTACTTTCTAATGAGTATAAAATGAAGTGTTGATTATCTAAGATGAATTTATAATCTTAATTTAAGTCACCTGAAAAGGGTCAGTTTTAGCGAGCTCATTGCAGAAAATTACAAACTGTGTTAAATCAACTTAACGTAGGCAAACATAAATGGAATAGATTTAAAGATGGAATTGCGACGGTTCTGCCAGTATATAATACTTGTAGTTTACTGATCCAACAAAAGAGATATTAATTAAATACACTGCATCAGAAACACAGATTACAGCTTTCCCAATCGCGTTCCGCAACACGTAAGTTGGAGTGGTTTGTGGCGAGACAAAATGACGTAAGCTTAGCGTCAGTTGAAATCTTTAGACTGACAAATGATTAAACTGAAATCAAGTATGCTTCTAACTGATTAAAGTGTGTGTGTAAGCGAATGATACAGAGGCTTGATTTAATAGGTGTTTAGAGAATAAGTTTAGAATGAGCTTTGCATCAAACTGGGAATAGCGTCACACATTCTGCACAGGTCTTTGTAGACTGGCAAGTCAGTTGCAAAAACAGCGTCTGCTATAGCTGATGTGTGAAGCAGTTTTTGAAGCAAGCATAGCTCTTGGTTACATATCTATTTGTTTGTTACTGCAGGTCAGCGGCAGAGACAGCACCGACCCTTCTTGCTCCCTCTTGCCATGTAGGACGGAGATCATGACGTGAAGAGAAACTGCCGTCGTTGGTTTCTGCTCTTTGATCCTCAAGCTCCGTTTTTTTCCCCCCACCCCACCCCCTCCCACCACCACCAACACCACCAAGTTGGTCACAAAACGTCGTTGTCGTCACGTCAGCTGACACATCACTCGCACCCACCAGAGGCCATTGTAACGTCAACGTTGAAGAGTCAACTAACTCTTCATCCACAATCATCACAACTAGTGTAACGTCACCGTGTTACAGTCAGCGGACACATCACCCAGAATCACCAGAATTAGAGTAACGTCAACGTTGAGAGTCACCAGAACTAGTGTAACGTCAACGTTGGAGAGTATCAACTGACTCATAACACACAATTACCAGAACTACTTTAACATCAACTTTGGACAATCATCTGATACATCACTCACAATCACTCAGTTTCAGTTTCAGTAGCTCAAGGAGGCGTCACTGCGTTCGGACAAAACCATATACGCTACACCACATCTGCCAAGCAGATGCCTGACCAGCAGCATTACCCAACGCGCTTAGTCAGGCCTTGAGAATCACTCAGAACTTGTGTAATGTCAACGTGTTACAGTCAACAGACACATCACGCACAATTACCAGAACTAGTGTAACATCAACGTTGGACATTCAAATGACACTTCACTCACACCCATCAGAACTAGTATAACGTCAACGTTGGGGAGTCAACTGACTGATCATCCACAATCACCAGAACTAGTGTAACGTCAACGTTGGGGAGTCAACTGACTGATCATCCACAATCACCAGAACTAGTGTAACGTCAACGTTGGGGAGTCAGCTGACTGATCATCCACAATCACCAGAACTAGTGTAACATCAACGTTGGACAATTAACTGACTCATCATCTACGCTCACCAGAACTAGTGTAACATCAACGTTGGACAGTCAACTGACTCATCATCCACAATCACCAGAACTAGTGTAACGTCAACGTTGGGGAGTCAGCTGACTGATCATCCACAATCACCAGAACTAGTGTAACGTCAACGTTGGGGAGTCAGCTGACTGATCATCCACAATCACCAGAACTAGTGTAACGTCAACGTTGGGGAGTCAGCTGACTGATCATCCACAATCACCAGAACTAGTGTAACGTCAGCGTGACAGGTGAAGATGGGAGACAGTCCAAAAAATAATGTCGGGCCTGTTCCTCCACCAAGGCCAACAATCATTCCCAGTGACCTGGTTAGTACAGTTGAGCAACTACAAAAAGACGTGGGAGAACAGAAAATCTTGCATGAAAAACTGTCCGCTGACCATAAAACCCTGCAAAAGGATCACAGCGAGCTCAGACAAGACTTCTCAGCGATGAAAAACCACAGAGCCACTCTTGAAACGGACAATGCATATTTGAAACACGAGATCGGTATTCTGAGGCTGTACCTTAAAACATTCCAGGAGCAGGACCACAGAAGGCTTCTGGAAGTGCACAGCCTTCTTAGAGAGGATCAGGTGGGTCTGAAGAACGAGATGGACAACATCAAAGCCGTTCAGCAGGCGCACCAATCAGCCTTCAGTCGGTCAGACACACTTCAAACGCAAGTGGCAAGTCTGCAGGCGGAGTACAGGCAGCTGGCAGGGAACCTGGACAAGGTGAAGGCTGACGTTGCAGATCTTCAGATGGAGCGCATCAATGTGGTTGAACACCGCCAGCTGCAACAGAGCTTGGGC
>NC_134891.1:11023068-11025568 GCF_041734735.1 Babylonia areolata | reverse complement strand
ACTGCTGACCAACACTGACCACTTCTTCAACAAAATTTCTCTGGAAATACTTTGTCTGACAATTCCAAATTTGGGTCAAACATTGTAGGAAAAAGTCCTTCACAGTCATACCAATAATAGCTTGTAAATCTTCCGAATTAAGCCCGTATTTCCGGATCATTAACGGTTTATTTCGTTGACGCTCGATCCCGATCCAAAAATTCCATAATCCCACTTTCAAGTTGCCAGAACGTAGGCTATGGTTGGGAAGACGGCACGACATCGTTGTTCTTGTTCACAACTACAAGAAAACGAATACTAGTTCTCGACAGAACACACACACACACACACACACACACACACACACACACACGCACACACACACACACACACACATATATATATATATATATATATATATATATATATATATATATATATATATATGATAGTCAGTCGTGTCCGACCATGACCATCAGAACAGCAGAGGAGGCAACTGTTCCAACTATTTGGGCTAGAATTTGATTATAGTGGAGAGTGTCTTGCCCAAGTACATCCCCACTCTCTCGGCCAAGAGGGTTTTCGGACAGTTGGCGTTGGGATGGTTCCCAAAGGCCAAATAGCCTACAAGGCTGCAGCACTAAGAGCCAGTGCAATTTTGCCTCCTAGTTTGAGAGTCATAGTCCTTCACAAAAGACTAAGCTGTAAATGGTTTCCCATTGACTGGAAAAACCATTGATAGAACACAGTACAGTGACACTAACCACACCATTGACGTGTTTACTGCATGTGGACGGTCTAAAGTGGATACTGAATTAACTGGAATGAACATTAAAGAAAAAATTGAATCGAACGTTTCTTTCAGTTTTGGTCAGCCTGTTGTCGGACTGTTTCTGCAGATCTAAACATGTTGTAGTGTGCCTGAGGCGATGTCAACGTCAACTGAGATTTAAAAAAAAATCAACAACAACAAAAACAACAACAACAACAAAACACATGATTTAAATGGTGTTATTACGTGGTTACTGAATAAGCTGGAATGAACATAAAAGAAAAATCGAATCAATCATTTCTTTCAGTTTCAGTCAGCCTGTTGTCAGACTGGTTTGTGCAGACCTATACATATTGCAGAATGCCTGAGGTGATGTCATCGTCTCCCTTACGGCCAGATTAAAAGAATGTCTTAAATAATGGAGATATGTCAAGAAAACAAGGTTTAAATGGTGTTATTACCTCCAATGCAATGATAGTGGAGTGATGGCCTAGAGGTAACGCGTCCGCCTAGGAAGCGAGAGAATCTGAGCGCGCTGGTTCGAATCACGGCTCAGCCGCCGATATTTTCTCCCCCTCCACTAGACCTTGAGTGGTGGTCTGGACGCTAGTCATTCGGATGAGACGATAAACCGAGGTCCCGTGTGCAGTACGCACTTAGCGCACGTAAAAGAACCCACAGCAACAAAAGGGTTGTTCCTGGCAAAATTCTGTTGAAAAATCCACGTCAATAGGAAAAACAAATAAAACTGCACGCAGGAAAAAAAAAAAAAAAAAATGGGTGGCGCTGTAGTATAGCGACGCGCTCTCCCTGGGGAGAGCAGCCCGAATTTCACACAGAGAAAGCTGTTGTGATAAAAAGAAATACAAAATACAAATACAAAATATTTTTATGACGCTGAATTTGGTCGATTGATGTCAGACGCGGCATAGCACTGGCGATGACACTGTTTCCGAGCAGAACGTCCGTGGTTCCATCCCGTTCGCACACCTTGGTTTTTTAAGCTTATAAATATTTTGATACAGGACCCATTTTAACGATGTTCTAATCACTTTTTCTTCTCTCTCTCATGGTTCTTTACTGGATACAGCGCGTGCTACAAGTGAGTCCTGAAGGCCTTGCCTCTCTGGGTTTTTTTGTTTGTTTTGTTTGTTTTTGATTTTTTCAGTGTGCGAGGATATGTTATTTTTACTATAAAAGTTTATTTTTATTTTTATTTATTTATTTTTTTAAGCAGCATGTTGCTAAGGAAGTTGAACGTGTTCTGAATGAGTGCTTCACACGAAACATCAGTGTAAGGTTTTATCTGAACAGCTAGCACCCAGACCACCACTCATGCATACACACACACACACACACACACACACACACACACGCGCGCGCGCATGCACACACGCACGCACACACACACAAACATATGCACGCACACACACACGTACACACCACAAACACACACACACGCACGTACACACACACGTACACACACACACACACACACAAGCACCCAAACATTACGAAGAAACAAAAAAATCAAAGAAAACACAACACAATGAACTTGCCCACACTTTTATTTCTAACCCCCACAAAAAAATATTATCGTGAGGAGCTGAATTCAAGAAACTTAAGTTTTTGCTCTTGTGGTCAAGCTCTTGTTTTTTCTTTTTCGCCTTGTCGCGATGGTCAATGGAATTATTCTTTGGTGTATCTAGTTTTTGTAGAAGAACAGGGTAGTTGCACTGAGTTCTGGGT
>NC_134891.1:11015568-11020568 GCF_041734735.1 Babylonia areolata | reverse complement strand
TCCCTCCACGCCCCTACACACACTCAAACACACGCACACACCCACACCCAGTTCCCGCTCCCCACCCTCCCCCGCCCCTCCCACACACACCTCCACACCCACACAAACACCCCCCACCCCACCCCCCTCACCCCCACACACCTTTCCATCCCCACACGGTGTGTACTCTTGGGGCAGGACGTAGGCACAGAACCCCGGGTTGTCGGGGATGGAGCACAGCATCCCGTAACACAGCGTCTGAAGGCCCCCGACTTGTGCCGACTGCTGCAGAGTCTTTGTAAACCACAAACACACACAGACACACACACACACGCACGCACACACACACACACGCACGCACACACACACACACACACACACACACACATTCACACACACACACACACACAAACCAAATAATAAATATTGAATATTACGACAATACAGCACAGGTTCAGAACAAAGAGTGAATACATACACACACACACAGACACAGGCACGCGTACAGAGGGTAGACAGACAGATGGATACACACACACACACACACACACACACGCACCCGCATACACACACGCACATACACACACGCTCTCACACACACACCCATCCACTCACAGACAGACAGGCACACATCCACACACAAACACACCCACGCACACACACAGACTGAGACACACACACACACACACACACACACACACACACACACACACACACACATACACACACACACACACACAATTATATATTTTTTTCTAAACACACGCACATGCACACACACACACACACACACACACACACACGCAAATACCCCCACCCCCACCCGCCACTCACACACACTATATACTGACATCACAAAACGTGCTGCTGTCATTCAGGTAGCGGAAGGCGCACTGCTCGTCACGTGACATGGCCTGCCCGGCCTGCAGGCCGCTAGAGGGCAGCGCTGTGCTTCCGGTCGTCTGCCCGTCGGCTGCTGTGCAGCTGACACTGAAATGGATGAAATTGGTTAATCCGAAAGTATGAAACAAACAAACAAACAAAAAAACAAAACAAAAAACAACAACAACAAAAAACCGAGAGAAATAAGAGGTCGGGAAATTACTACTGACACTACTGCTGGTGGTGGTGGTCAATACAAAACTAAAAGCGAGTCAAAAAACGAAAGAAATAAGAGGTCGGGGAATTACTACTAATACTACTGCTGCTCCTGATGGTCTGTACAAAACTAACAGCGGGTCAAAAATGACTGAAATGAGGTCGGGAAATTACTACTAACACTACTGCTGGTGGTCGTGGTGAATACACAACTAAAAACAAAACAAAAACAAACAAACAAACAAACAAAAACCCCACAAAAAAAACACGAAAGAAATAGGAGATAAAGAAATTACTTCTAATACTGGTGCTGTTGCTGCTACTACTGCTATTACTGCTGTTGCAACTGCTACTGCTACTATTACTGCTGTTGCTGCTGCTACTGCTGCTGTTAGCTGCTGCTACTATTACTGCTGTTGCTGCTACTGCTACTACAATTACTGCTGTTGCTGCTACTACTGCTACTATTACTGCTGTTGCTGCTGCTACTGCTATTATTAGTTGCTGCTGCTGTTGCTACTATTACTGCTGTTGCTGCTGCTACTATTACTGCTGTTGCTGCTGCTACTGCTACTATTAGTTGCTACTACTACTGCTACTATTAATATTGGTGCTACTACTGCTACTATTACTGCTGCTGATGCTATTATCACTGCTGTTGCTGCTACTACTGCTACTATTACTGCTGTTGCCGCTACTACTGCTACTATTACTGCTGCTGGTGCTATTATCACTGCTGTTGCTACTACTACTACTACTATTACTGCTGTTGCTGCTACTGCTACTGCTATTAGTTACTGCTAGTACTGCTGCTATTAGTTGCTGCTGCTACTGCTACTGCTGCTGCCAGTACAAGTACAAGAAGTAGAAGAAGCGGCAGTTTCATTCTGCTACTTCTCCTCCTCCTTATCATTATCTGTATTTATTTGTATCTGTATTTCTCTTTATCACAACAGATTTCTCTGTGTGAAATTCGGGCTGCTCTCCCTAGGGAGAGCGCGTCGCTACACTACAGCGCCACCCCGGCCATTTGTTTGTATTTTTTCCTGCATGCTGTTTTATTTGTTTTTTCCTATCGAAGTGGATTTGTTCTACAGAATTTTGCCAGGAACAACCCTTTTGTTGCCGTGGCTTCTTTTACGTGCGCTAAGTGCATGCTGCATACGGGACCTCGGTTTATCGTCTCATCCGAATGACTATCATCAGATAACATTATTATCATTGTTGTTGTTGTTGTTGTTACCATTATTATTATCATTACCATTATAATGTCCTTACCACACGTTGCTCATGCATGGACAAAATTACAAAAGCTATTGTAATCAAAGAAAGATCAAAACAAGAATGCATCTGAGGCAGACGCGAACAAATACATACGCCCCCCTCAACCCCCACCCCCACTCCTTCCCGCACTTTCAATACATGTGCAGACCTGCTAGTGCCTGAACCCCCTTCGTACTACGCACGCATGCAGAGGATCAAATACGCACGTTGAAGATCCTGTGATCCATGTCAGCGTTCGGCGGGTTATGGAAACAAGAACATACCCAGTATGAACATCCCCGAAAACTGAGTATGGCTGCCTACATGGTGAGAGGGGTGGGGGCGGGGGTGGGGGGTGGGGGTAGGGAATGGGGGGCATGAATAAATTTTAAAAAAGAAAAACAGAAGGCCATACACGTAAAATGTTACGTGTCTGTATGAGAGTATGTGTGCATGACTGAAACCTGACTTAATGTCACAGGAAACGAATGACGGGCACCCAATGGCAGCCGTCAGTCGGCTCTACCAAGGTAGGCTACCCACCTGTTGTGCAAAAATGAGTTCGTGTTTGTAAAGCGTGGTCTTCGACCGCGGATAGGCGCTGTGTAAGTATCCATATCATCATCATCATCATATGGTGAAACTAAGTAAGGGAAATGTGTTTTAGCAATACGTAAAGTATAGTACCTAGTAAAGGCCACCCAGCCCCACCCCCACCCCTCTTAACTTTAGGGTGAACTTTTTGTAAAGCGGAGGATAGGCCACTATTCTAAAATTAGATGGATAGCTCATTGGCCAGGAAAGCTGAAACCAGCACGACGCCATACTGACACTCGTATCCGGTTGTCAGTCCGTTGAGAAGTCGTCTGCTAACTGGTGGTAGTTTCTGAGCTATAACCGTGTATCTTCGATGAAATGTTGTTACGCTTGCTCCCACAACATGCCAACTGTTGTGTCTTGATTGATATCTGCCAATGGTTTATCTACCAAAGTTATTACAGGAAAACAGTGCAGTGACACGTAGCGCGAACTTGCTGTGGAGGCACACACAGGAATATCAGTTTAACTATCGCCGCGAGCAAGTGAAAGCTTGCTTTGAAGCAGTCATCGTAGCCAGCTGAGCGCTCGGCTACATATAAGTTGGCTGATTGAACACTTCCCCTGGCTTGAGTTAGCAAAGGGGCTCAAAGAAGGCATGCGCTATCCACCCTTTTTTTTATATATAGATCAGTGGGGATGGGCGCTTTGCAAGACAGTTGAATCGAAGCACATCTCACCCATCCAGGTAACTCTTGAAACTCTCCACCGTGCAGCTGGAGAAAAACCAGGGGTTGCTCGTGCTGGATGACGTCACTGGCACACGCAGCGATGTCGTCATCACATACTGGTCGTTGTCGTCACAGCCTGCGGTGACGTCATGCTGGGCCGACAGGCTGTGTGGGTGGGTGGTGGGGGTGTGAAAGGAGTGCAGTGATTAATCATCATTTGCATTTGTCTCGTCTTCATCGTCATCATTATCGTCGTCATCGTTATCATCAACGTCACACACGTCATGATTATTATCTTCTTTGAAAAACCCTTCAGTAGTCACATAGCCATTATCAACATCATTATCAATATGTGATGATGACGATGGTTCTGGAGAGAAGGAAGAAGAAGAAGAAGAAGAAGAGGAATAAAAAGGAGAAGGTGATGATGATGATGGTGATGGTGATATTGATGGTGATGGTGGTAGTGATGATGATGATGATGATTCTCGTCGTCAGTTGCTTCTGTTATCATTGCTTTTATCACCCTTCTTTTGTAGTGGCGCACTGGGGTTGCCGTTGTGGTATATGTGCGTGCGTGTGAGCAAATGCGAACACACACACACACACACACACACACACACACACACACACACACACACACACACACACCATAATATATGTGCGTGTGGTCTTGATGATAAAAATATACATGTCCAAAAGAATGCAACTTCAGCAAACAGTTCTGTACACTCTATATGGATGGGTTGCTGATGTGTTGTCGCTGTTGTTATTGTTGTAGTTGTTGCTGTTGCAGTAGTAGTTGTTGTAGTAGTTATTGTAGTTGTTGTTGTTGCTTCTGTTGTTGTAGTTGTTATTGCTGCTGCTGTTGTAGTTGTAGTACTTGTTGTTGTTGCTGTAGTAGTAGTAGTAGTAGTAGTAGTAGTAGTAGTTGTATTGTTGCTGTTGTTGTTTTTGTTTTTGTTGCTGTTGTTTGTTTTTTGGGGTTTAAAAAGAAATCTCTCTCACTTACTTTCCCTTTTTATAACTTCATTCCTTCTTTTTCTTTCTTTCTTTCTTTCTCGCGTCCTTCCATTCGTTTTTGTCGTTTTTGTCCATTATTACCTTTCTTCCATCCTTTCTTTTTTCATTTGTTTTCCCTTCCTTTCTTTATTTCCTTTTTTTTTTATCCCTCTCTTTTTTCCTTTCTCCATTTCATGCTTTCCCCTTTGTTCCGTTTATTTCTTTCCTTCATCCTTCCTTCCATTTACTTCTTTCCTTCTTCCTTCCTTCCATTTATTTCTTTCCTTCTTCCTTCCTTCCCCCTTCCTCCCTTTTAGTTCCTTCCTTCCTTCCTTTTAGTTCCTTCCTTCCTTCCTCCCTCCCTTTTAGTTCCTTCCTTCCTTCCTTTTA
>NC_134891.1:11008068-11010568 GCF_041734735.1 Babylonia areolata | reverse complement strand
AACCACACACACACACACACACACACACACACACACACAAACCACACACACACACACACACATACACACACACACACACACACACACACACACATACACACACACACACACACACACACACACACACACAAACACACACACAAACCACACACACACACACACACACACACACACACACACACAAACACACAAACACACACACACACACATACACACACACAAACCACACACACACACACACAAACACACACACACACACACACGCACACACACACACACGACGTGGGTTGAGGCACTAACAGGTCTGCACATTTGTTGACCTGGCAGTTCGGGGGAAAACAAATCTCCACCCTTTACCCACCAGAATCCATGACCGGGATTCTTCTTTTGCTTCTTCTTCGTTTGTGGGATGCAGCCCCCACTTTCACTCGTATGCACACGAGTGGGCTTTTACGTGTATGACCGTTCTTAACCCCGCCATGTAGGCAGCCATACTCCGCTTTCGGGGGTGTGCATGCTGGGTATGTTCTTGTTTCCATAACCCACCGAACGCTGACATGGATTACAGGATCTTTAACGTGCGTATTTGATCTTCTGCTTGCATATACACACGAAGGGGGTTCAGGCACTAGCAGGTCTGCACATGTGTTGACCTGGGAGATCGTAAAAATATCCACCCTTTACCCACCAGGCGCCGTCACCGTGATTCGAACCCGGGACCCTCAGATTGAAAGTCCAACGCTTTAACCATTCGGCTATTGCGCCCGTCATGACCGGGATTCGAACACAAGAACCTGAGATTGTTGAAGGTCCGATCGACTGTTGCGCAAGTCAAATAATAATGGAGCAGTGATCCCCAACTCATTCATAGCCTGTCCAGCCTAAGACTTTTTCCCTGATCTGGGTAGCATCAGCAATCTTAGCATCATTTCGCGTTCATAAAATTAATATCCAAACTCCATGCTTATTACCCAGACGTGGGGGACACACCTTAACCCCTTCAGTGCCATAGAACGTACTGCTACTACTACGTGCCTAGTGACGTCACTGATGACATCAGCAAAAGATCGAGCAAAATAACTCTGGAAGGCTGAAAACACACATTTTGATCAAGATCTTCTTTTCTTTTTTTTCTTTTTTTTTCTTCCTCTCTCTCTCTGTGTTTAGCAGATTGTTCTGGATATCGATTTATCACTTGAGGCATCGCTTTCTGCTGCTTTCTCTCCCTCCGCCCCCACCCAACCCCTTCCCCCTCTCCCCCACTCCCGACAATGAAGGAGGGGTTAACGTTGAGCGATCGTTAGCGCTGTCGAGATCGCTCATACTTCTTCTTGGTTCGTGGGCTGCAACTCTCACGTTCACTCGTATGTTCACGAGTGGGCTTTTACATTGTTTGACTGTTTTTACCCCGGCTTGTAAGCAGCCATACTCCGTTTTCGGGGGTGTGCATACTGGGTATGTTCTTGTTTCCATAACCCATCGAACGCTGACATGAATTACAAGATATTTAACGTGCGTATTTGATCTTCTGATTGCGTTTTCACATGAAGGGGGTTCAGGCACTAGCAGGTCTGCACATATGTTGACCTGGGAGATCGGAAAAATCTCCACCCTTTACCTACCAGGCGCCGTTACCGAGATTCGAACCCGGAACCCTCAGATTGAAAGTTCGACGCTGTTAACCACTCGGCTATTATTGCCCCTGTCAGATCGCTCATACAACCCTGCGACAAGCTTTGGTCAGTCCAAGGTACACTCACACTTGGTAATCACTGAAGTCGACGATGAAGGCAGTCTCCAGTACATGGCTGGTCACTGCCTGACGCTTGTCACGCCCTCTTCGACCTTCACCCTGACCCTGACCTTGACCTTGACCTTGATTTTCTCCCGCTGATGGCTGCCCCCGGCGGCCATATTGTTCCTGGTTGCGTGTTCCCTGTCCTGTATTTTGAAGGAAAAAAAAGAAAAAAAAAAAAAAAAAAGAAGAAAAAGAAAAAAGAAGCAAGAATTATAATTATGGTTTTAAGAAACCCGACCGATTTTAGTGGCCAAGTTAGTACATTCACTGAGCGGGAAAGGTGTGGGTGTGGGGGGTTGGGGTGGGGTTAAAATCCCAGTCAGTCCGGTACATTGGCTTCTTATATACACATACATATATACACCAAAAAAATGCAAACATCACAAATACATGTGTCTAACAATCTAAAATTCTGTTTGGATGACTGTCTTATAAAATTACCACTCCCTCAGGAGTAGGTAAATCTTGAAATCTGTTCACTCTTCCTAACCAATAAGTGCAGATAGAGTTTCCTCCCATTGCAAAAATTCTACCTAATAATGCCAACGTGGTGACAAATTCAATGCAGAAGCAAAATTTTACTCAATGATGTCAACGCGGCATCGCGTGAAGAAACCATTCGAAAACAGGTTTAAGCCCTCGATGCCAGTAAAAAGAAAAAAAGAAAGAAAAAAGAGAAGAAGAAAAAGAAGAAGAAGAAGA
>NC_134891.1:10998068-11005568 GCF_041734735.1 Babylonia areolata | reverse complement strand
TGCGCTATCCTGAAACCCAAAACATAACTGTACACTGCGCTATCCTGAAACCCAAACGTCACTGTTCACTGCGCTATCCTGAAACCCCCAAACATCAATGTACACTGCGCTATCCTGAAACCCCAAAACATCACTGTACACTGCGCTATCCTGAAACCCCAAAACATCACTGTACACTGCGCTATCCTGAAACCCCCAAACATCACTGTACACTGCGCTATCCTGAAACCCCAAACATCACTGTACACTGCGCTATCCTGAAACCCCAATACTTCACTGTACACTGTGCTATCCTGAAACCCCAATACTTCACTGTACACTGTGCTATCCTGAAACCCCAATACTTCACTGTACACTGCGCTATCCTGAAACCCCAATACTTCACTGTACACTGTGCTATCCTGAAACCCCAAACATCACTGAACAGTGCGCTATCCTGAAACCCCAAACATCACTGTTCACTGCGCTATCCTGAAACCCAAAACATCACTGTACACTGCGCTAGCCTGAAACCCAAAATGCCAGTCATTAATTTGAGGAAATAAAACTATCATTATGATTATATTCATCTTCCACTGACCTCCTTGATAGAAAAACAACACAAATAAATAGCAGCGAACAACCAATCAAATTTAAGACACAAAATTCAACAACAACAAACCATTGATCTTTTGCAAATCAAACAAATATCGGCATCATTTCCAAACCAACATTGCGCAAATTTCTTCAAAACGGAACAGGGTCTCTGTGGGCCTTTCCAGGTGCAGTGGACTGGGCAACACACTAGACGCCACGTTTTTTTTTTTTTGTTTTTTTTTGGCATCAGAGATCTTTTCCCATCCCTCTTGCGGCCGGTCGGTGGCGGCCTCTGTGCGTGTGTGTTTGTGTGGATGTGTGGGTCTGTGCTTTTGGGTGCGTTTGTGAGTGCGCGAGAGTGTGGGTGTGCACGGGTGTCGGGAGGGATCTGTGTACGTGTGTGTGTGTGTGTGTGTGTGTGTGTGGGTGTGGGTGTGTGTGTGGGTGTGTGTCGGGGGGTGGGGGTGCGGGGGGAGGTGGGGTGGAGGATGAGGTGTGTGAGTGTGCGCATGCCTACACTGTGGGAGCAACAGAATATTGGAACGTATATATGTGTGTGTGTGTGTGTGTGTGTGTGTGTGTGTGTGTATCTTTGTATATATGTGTGTGGGGTTGGGGGTGGAAGATATGGGCGTATGTGTGTGTGCTTGTACAAGTAAGTGTTCATCTCTGTGAGTGTGTGTTTGTGTGTGTGAGTGTGTGTGTGTGTGTGTGTGTGTGTGTGTGTGTGTGTGTGTGTGTGTGTGTGTGTGTGCCGTGGAAGCTGCGATACGTAGACTAGAAATGAGTGTGTGGAGGAGGGGGGTAGAGGAGCGTAGACTAGAAATGAGTGTGTGGAGGAGGGGGGTAGAGGAGGTGCAAGGTAGTGTGTGTGTGTGTGTGTGTGTGTGTGTGTGTGTGTGTGTGTGTGTGTGTGTTGGAGCTCATGTGCGTTTGTGTGTATTTGACTGTGCTTTCATATCTGTGAAACTGCATGTTTGGTGGATTTCTGTTGTGCATGTGTGGGTGTGTGTGTGAATGTGTGTCTTCGTGTTTTACATTTATTCGCTTATTTATCACCATTGTTGTCTTATTTATTTATTTATTTATTTTATTTTTATTTTTATTTCTTCTTTTTTTTAATTATTATTTTTATTTATTATTTTATTTATTTATTTATTTATTTTATTTTATTTTATTTTTTTTAATCATTTTATTAGTATTACTATTATTATTACTACTACCTTTTTCTATATTATAATTATTATTCATTTATTTATTTATTTATGTAAGCTTATCTAATATTTATTCCCCTGGTGTTTTTTTTTTTTTTTTTTTTTTTTTTTCTCAAGGCCTGACTAAGCGCGTTGGGTTACGCTGCTGGTCAGGCATCTGCTTGGCAGATGTGGTGTAGCGTATATGGTTTGTCCGAACGCAGTGACGCCTCCTTGAGCAACTGAAACTGAAACTGAATTGTTCTTTTGCGGAAGAAACTGAAAGCGAGCTACACTGAGACACATCACTACCAAATCCGAGACTGAAAACCTCGGGGACAAAAATCGATTCTTACAGTCGAAATGTAATCTCTTTTGGTCGCACGATTCTGCTTATCTATCTATCTATCTATCTATCTATCTATCTATCTATCTATCTATCTATCTATCTATCTATCTATCTATCTATCTATCTATCTATCTATCTATCTATCTATCTCATGGCCTGGCTTCGCTGACGAAGATCTAGGAAGGGCGTTGTCCACGTCTGATGCAGGCACGCTCATGGCTGACAAGGCCAATGCGGGAAAAGCAGAGTCGGCCGCAGCGGTTGCAAGGGAAAGTCTGGTCTGGGTTCGCGGCTGCAGCGTCGTGGTTCTTCCTCCTTCTGCGTTTGTCCTCAAGGCTGGCCCTGCGGTTGTTTTCGAAGGAGGAGACAGCTTGGTGGATGGTGCGTCGCCAGGTCTCTCGATCAGCGGCTACTGCGGACCACTGGCGATGGTCAATGTGACAGGCACCGAGAGCTTTCTTCAAGGAGTCTTTGTATCTCTTCTTGGGTGCTCCTCTGTCACGGTGGCCAGTGGACAGTTCGCCATACAGCGCGATCTTGGGCAGGCGGTGGTCCTCCATCCTGGACACGTGCCCTGCCCAACGTAGCTGGGTCTTTAGCAGCACTGCCTCGATGCTGATAGTCTTTGCCTGCTCCAGGACCTCGACATTTGTGATGTAGTCACTCCAGTGGATGCTGAGGATGGTGCGAAGGCAGCGCTGGTGGAAGCGATCAAGCAGTCGTATGTGGTGCCGGTAGGTGACCCAGGTTTCGGAGCCATACAACAGGGTGGGCAGTACAACAGCTCTGTACACGCTGATCTTTGTGTCTTTCTTCAGGTGTTTGTTGTTCCACACTCTCTTGTACAGCCTGCCGAATGCGCTGTTTGCCTTTGCAAGTCTGTTGTCGATCTCCTTGTCGATCTTGGCGTCAGACGAGATGGTGCAGCCTAGGTAGCTGAACTGGTGGACCGACTTCAGCTCTGTCTCACCGATGTTGATGTGAGGAGCGTGGAATTCTTCCCGTGGGGCAGGCTGGTGGAGAACTTCCGTCTTTTTCAGGCTGACTTCTAGGCCGAAGAGCTGCGCAGCCTCTGCGAAGCAGGACGTTATACGCTGCAGGGCCGCTTCTGTATGGGCGACGAGGGCAGCATCGTCGGCAAACAGAAGCTCTCTGATGAGTTGCTCCAGTGTCTTGGTGTGGGCCTGTAGCCGCCTCAGGTTGAATAGGCTGCCATCAGTGCGGTATCTGATGAAGATACCGTCGTCGTCGCCAAGATCTTCAGTGGCCTGTTGGAGCATCATGCTCAAGAAGATCGTGAAGAGGGTCGGCGCGAGGACACAACCTTGTTTCACTCCATTTCCAATTGGGAAGGGCTCCGAAAGGTCGTTGCTGTGTCTGACCTGTCCACGCTGTTCCTCATGTAGTTGGATGACCATGCTGAGGAATTTTGGGGGGCATCCTAGACGTTTCATGATCTCCCACAGACCTTTTCTGCTCACGGTGTCGAAAGCTTTCGTGAGATCGACGAATGTCGCATACAGTCCTTTGTTCTGTTCCCGACATTTTCTAGTTAATTAGTTATTCATTCATTCATTTATCAATTTATCAATTCATTCATCAGTTCATTCATTCATTTGCTTATTTGTTTTTTTAAAATCTATTTATTCAATTATTTATTTATTTGTTTGTTCGTTTATTTATTTATTCATTTATTCATTCAATTGATCAATTCATTCATTTATTCATTCATTTCCTTATTTGCTTATTCATTCTTTTGTCTATTTTATTATTCATTTCTTTATTTGTTAGTTTATTCGTTTATTTATCTATCTATTCATTCATTCATTCATTCATTCATTTCTTTCTTTATTTGTTTATTCATCTGTTCATCACCAACCACTAAGTTAGATGAAAACTCCGAAGCGGTCGCCGATCCCTTTCCAAGCAGCGTAGGTCGCAGTAGGGTCGACTGTTCCAACCTCAAAAGGACTTCAGCAGGAGCAGCTGCTGCTGCTGCTGCTGCTGATGATGATGATGACGCCACTGATGACGACGATCCTTTCGGGGCTTTGGTCCTCGACCTCGTTGTCAGCGAGGACACGCGTAGAACCAGTGACGTCGGCATGTCAGTGACGTCATCATCACCGGCGGCCCGTCTCTCTCGCTGCTGCAGCTGCCCCTCTCTCCACCCCTTCCCATAGCTCTCCCGTAGGACTGTGACGTCGACTCGCTCTGCGGGTAGGTAGGAGGGTAAGTAAGTGGGTAGGTAGGTAAGCATGAAGGAAGTAAGTGGGTAGGTAGGTAGGTACGTACGTAAGTACATACGTAGGCAGGTAGATAGCAAGGTGAGTACGTGGGTAGGTAGATAGGTTGTTTGGTTGGTAGTAAGAGTCAGGATGAATAGAGTGGTGTGTGTGTGTGTGTGTGTGTGTGTGTGTACAGTCAGAGACAGACAGAGATGTCTAAAGATAGATAGATGGATGGATAGATAGATAGATAGATAGAGATAGAGATAGAGAGAGAGAGAGAGAATATTCCCCTACAGCAACAACCACAACAACAAAACCGAAACAGTAATTGCTTTAAACTTCTTTGGACATTCGAACATACATACCTATTCACCTTCTCTCTCTCTCTCTCTCTCTCTCTCTCTCTCTCTCTCTCTCTCTCTCTCTCCAGAAACATACAGAGATACTACAGTAATACTTGCTACTGGTGCTGCTACTACTACTACCACTACTGTTGTCGATAACTGCGTGGTCGAAGATATTCGTGAAGGTCGCATCAGTTTAGTCCTTTTCGAGCGCAAGCTCACTGATGATTTATGATGATGATGATGATGATGATAATAATAATGATAATAATAATAAGAATAATAATGATGATGATGATGATGACGACGACGACAACAACAACAACAATAATAATAACAATGATAGTAATAGTAGTAGTAGTAGTAGTAGTAATGATGATGATGATGATGATAATTATTCACAATATAAACAGCAATAATAAACGATAAAATAAATCGATCAATCAAAATAAAACCAACAACTGACCTGCGTGTTCGAAAGCCGAAACTGTTAGCGTTACAGCCAAACAGAGCACGACCTGAGAGAGATTCATTTGGCCTCCTGTTCTTTTGTCTATCTGTTACCACTATACTTCTCTCGACCACTACTACTGCTACTACTACTGCTACTACTACTACTGCTGCTGCTGCTGCTGCTGCTCTCGGTCTCTCTCTTTCTCTCTGTCTGTCAGTTCCCCAGACTTCTGTGCTGGATCTTGGAGAGTTTCATTGACTAAGTACTATCGACACACCCAGAGGCTTTTTTAAATCAGCTTGTAACGGCACGATCATCTTATGAATTGTTCTATAAATACTCCCTGCATGGTTGTGAAACTCAGTCCTTGGTCACGTTTGTAACTGTTATGCTTGGCGCGTATAACCGCGCGCGCTCGAGTGGGATGAGAAAAGAACAGTGCAAGTTTATGCAGTGCGGCTATCCCACCCGCGCTTAACCGGGTAGGCCTATGGTCCTTTCAGCATTGCTGACCCATTCACCCGTACACACACAAAACGGGCAGTGAGAACGGGTGGAAGGAAGGGTATTATGGACACGTCGTGAGGGGTTAAGTTCTCCAAGAGGGAACGGCGGGGAGGGTGGGGGCGGGGGCACAGGGGAGGGGGTGGGGGGGGGGGGCTCGGGGAGGGGGGGAGGGGGTTGCTGATTCATTGGGGTGGGGTGAGGGACCAGTTAAGGTGCAAAGCTCTTGTTTTGGCAGCCGTCTGTGCAATGCTAAGTTGTTCCAACACGATGGTGTTTGCAGTTCATAAAAAAAGAAGAAAAAAAGAAAGAAAGAAAAAGAACAAAAAAAGGAAGTCGTAACAAGACGTAAATCCTTCATGGCTTGCTTTGTCATTCCTACTGATTTAAACACACACACACACACACACACACACACACAGATTCACACATTCACACCACATCCTTGCGTACACTGGCCATACGCGCGCGTGCGCACGCACTCGAGCACGCACTCACAAAAACACAGAGAGAGGGACAGTGACAATCCACACTGGAACAAGAAAGACTCCCATTCATTTGTGAGCACTGATCAACCAAAAAACCAAAAACAACAACGACAACAACAACAACAATGACAACAACGCAAAACAATTGTCGCTGGTAAAGGTAACATACAGACAGAATTGTACACGAGTGAGAGAGTAAAAAAGAGTTGAACTTGTTTCGTTCTAGTAGACCTACTAAAAGAGAGGGGAAAAAAAACAACAATCGAAAAGAGGGGTGGGGTGAGGAGAGGGGTCCTGGGGGAGGAGGGGGGAGGGGGTGAGAGGAAGGAGGGGAAGGGGGGGGGGTTGGAGAGGGGGGGTGAAAAGGAGGGGGGTTACCAGGGTTTTTTGGGGTTTTTTTTGTTTTTTTTTAATAGAAAAACAATTCCAGTTCTTTCGCCAGAATCACGATCGGTGGATCGGACGCGAGTTCTCCAACGTAGTGTATAGGTCGACGTCATAGTTTTATACCTCACCTGTTTTCATCACGATTTTCTAGCTGCGATAGATTGCAACAAATCAATGCTCTGCGTTAAAAACAAAACAAAAATAAAACAAAACAAAAAACAACAACAACAAAAACAAAAAACCAAAAAATCACGTATTTTCGGTGGTCTCCTATTTTCAGGTTTTATGGGCCTTTTATTTTCCTTCTTTGTATGAAAAAAAAAGAATTATTGTAGTTATATGACGACTCCATGATTTGAACCAAATCGAATCTGTGCAGAGCTAAATGATGCGCTGTTGTGTGTGTGTGTGTGTGTGTGTGTGTGCAGGGGTCATATCCGTCCCTTCAACCCACACAATAACCCCACCCCCACCCCCGCCACCGACCCCCCACACCTCCGATTAAAAACACAATTGAATCTTAGTTCACGACATGTGGGGGTGGGTGAGAGAGAGAGAGAGAGGGAGAGAGAGAGAGAAGGGGTGGGGCGGGGGATGGTCATGTCTGTCTGTTTAATTTTTGTTATTTTTACTTTTTTTATTTATTCTTTTTAAATTGTTTTTTGTTCTTTTAAAAATTTGATTTATTGATTTTTTTTCCACAGGGCCTGACTAAGCGCGTTGGGTTGCGCTGCTGATCAGGCATGTGCTTGGCAGATGTGATGCAGTGTATATGGACTTGACCGAACGCAGTGACGTCTCTTTGAGCTACTGATACTGATGCTGTCTGTTGAACCCACCCACCCACCCATCCCCTAAAAAAGCTATGACCCCAGTTCGCGACGTGTGGGGGTGGGTGAGAGAGAGAGGAGATGGCTGTGGGGCCGGGGGATGGTTATGTCTGTCTGTTTAAACCCAAGCCAACCCCTAAAAAA
>NC_134891.1:10985568-10988068 GCF_041734735.1 Babylonia areolata | reverse complement strand
ACATCAATGCCTATTGTGAAAATAACAGGCACTTTGGGATCGGTGTGTGTGAAAACTATTACTTTAGTTTTATCTATGTTAATTCTTAGATTTCAGTTTTCACAATACAAATTGAGTTTATCTAGCTTCCTTCGTAATCCTATCTTTGTCGTGGACAAAATTACTAGGTCATCAGCATACAGTAAACACGAAACACAATCATTTTTGTCAATGTCTATGGATGGCGAGTTTGTTTTCCGATTCGTTGCACCAATAAAAGTTCGTCTACTCATTCTTTTCAACGTTTCTTCAACGCCGGGCTGTCTGAGGGTAAATGTGAATGAGCAAGTCTAATTGCAAACGATGGACTTGGGTACACGCGGACAGTAAAAACAGAGTAAGCACGTTTTGAACTATGTTAGACATTATATATTATTGGAACATCGCACCAGACTGTTATACGTTAGCAGTTGTTGATTTGAAAAAAAAAAAAAATGAAAAAAAAGACAGAAAAAGCACATTATACATGCCGGCCTTTCAAAAATATTTTTCATTGATACATAAAATCGCAGAACACTGCACAATGACAGCACGGAACCCTTCAACCACTTTTTTGTCTTTTGTCTTTTGTCTCTCTTCTTTTAATCAGTGGTAAATGAAATTTTTTTAACACTAACAGATGTCAAAGACACGTGAGTTTTCAGGTGTTTACAAATACACCACCTCTTGCACATAATTTAAATAAATCATAAGAGCACAAACGTGTGTGTGTGTATGTTTGTGTGTGTGTGTGTGTGTGTGTGTGTGTGTGTGTGTGTGTGTGTGTGTGTGTTTATGTGTAACCCCTCTATATGTGTGTGTGTGTCAGACGATTGTTTGTGTCTGTGTGCGTGCACGCGCGTTTGTGTGTGTGTAACGTGTGTGTGTGTGTGTGTGTGTGTGTGTGTGTGTGTGTGTCTGTGTCTGTGTGTGCGCATATGTGTGTGTAATCTCTGTGTTTGTGTTTAACCTGTGTGTGTTTGCGTTGCATGTGTAAGCTGTGCATGTGTGTGTGTGTGTGTGTGTGTGTGCGTGTGTCTGTGTCTGTGTCTGTGTGTGTATGTGTGTTTGTGTCTGTGTGTTTATGTATAAACCCTGTATATGTGTGTGTGACAGTTGTGTGTGTCTGTGTGCGTGCATCCGTGCACGCGCGTTTGTATGTGTGTAACGTGTGTGTGTGTGTATGTGTGTGTGTGGTGTGTGTGGTGTGTGTATGTGTGTCTGTGTATGTGTATGTGTGTGTGTGTGTGTAACGTGTCTGTGTGCGTCAATTTCAGTGACGAGGAGGAGTTTGCGAGCGTGCATGTACACAAGCCAGAGAAAGAAAATGGGAGAGAGACAGAAAGAAAGAAAGTAAGAGAGAAAAGAAAGAGAGAAAGCAGAAGAGAGAAATAAAGACAAAAGACAGATGGAAAGAAAAGAGAAAGAGAGAGAGAGAACAAAAGAGAAAGATAGAGAAAATGATAGACAGAAAGAGAGAAAGGATCAAGCAAATGTTCTCACTCATACACACGTGAACATCATAGACACACACAGGTGTAGAAACACACACTTCTTTATTCATTTACAAATTTACACACCTCACTCTCATATTCAAACGATTCTCACAGGAACACAATTCGAACACAACGAATATTCTCAACCAGAAAAAAAAACCCACAAAGAATCACATGTCCGTCATTGAAGAGAGCAGGTGGTTGCATTGGCCGGCAGGGCAGCTGGATCTTTTGAGACGAACCCCCTGCTGCTCCAAGGGTTCCAGTGATGTGTAGGGGTAGAACCCGTGCCAGCAGTCCGTGTGTGTGATCACTGGCGTGAAGGATGAAGATGCTGCAGGTCCGTCTTCAGCTGCCGACTGTTTCTTACACTTAAGGACCACCAGCACAGGGTTGGGAGCCATGTGATGGGCTCTCCAGCAGCACGAGTCCCCGTCATCACAGCCTGGGGACCAGCACATCTCAGAACGCTCCAGCCACTTGCCAGAATCTCCGTGGCCGGCGCGACAGAGAATTAGTTCTTTCAGCGAAGACTCCAGCCATATATCTATCACTTCTTTGAGGTCACGCTGGTGTCTGATTAGACCCCTACTGACAGTCATTAGCTGGGGGTAAACCATCAACATCTTCACTAAGAACAGATAGAATCTGGCATCGACTGCCCCCGAATCCAATATATAGCGTGTGAAGCCTTGGGTGATGCCTGACGAGTGTGTCCATGACAGAAGGTGACATTCCAGCAGACCCGTTCCCCGCGATGTCCAGAAAACTCCAGGGCAGGAAGCGGGTGGAAGACGAAGGCAATGAACGGCCACTCTGCAGCAGGGTGGAGTGTGTGGCCACTCACGTGCACATCTTCCCGCAGACTCCGCAGGGACACAGACTTCAGCTGTCTGCAGTTCGTCACCAGTGTCTCCACGGATGTCTTCACGTTGGTGAACAGTGCAAAGGACAGATCCACTGACACCAAACTGTGGGCGCAGTTT
>NC_134891.1:10965568-10983068 GCF_041734735.1 Babylonia areolata | reverse complement strand
AATTTGATAATCGTTTTTTTTAATATTGTTGTAGAAGTCTAATCTGTTGTATTCAGTTTTTCTCTGTTTCCAGAATTGTACATATCTATTTCTTAGTTGTTGATGTAATGTGAATTTAAGTCTGCTGTTACTAAATGTCGACTGATTATTCCAAACATGACCTAATCCTATATTGTGAAGAATATTCTTTAGAAATAGTATCCGGGGGGTTTCAATTGTGTCTGGTTAGTTCATCATCGACATATAGACCTTTTTGATATGGCTATCATCACGTGCATCCAGAATATGAGTCCGTGGTCAACAGCTCCACATGCAATATGAATTCCAATTGGAAATCTGCCCAGTTCTGCTAGAGTTGGCAGATTCATTGCTTTAGAATGTACCCCTAGGAGCAGTTTCCAAATTTTACATGCGTTTGTTCATGTGAATGTTTCGAAGAAATACAGTTTCTAAAGAAATCTGTGATTCCTGTATTGAATGAATTGGTAGTTTTAGTTTCAGCCCATGGGAACCAAATGTCAGATCCATATGATAATATAGGTAAACTCTGACAAGCGAATCAAAAAGCTGCTATACAATATCCAAACGAACATCTTGCTTTCTAACGATTCGTTGGAGGGAATGTGCTGCTTTTGATGCCTGTTTGGCTAGGTGCTCTTCAGCAAATGAGAATGTTCCAGTTTTGTGAAATAATATACCCAAGTACTTGTATTGATCAGTTGTCTGGATTACATCAATGCCTATTGTGAAAATAACAGCACTTTGGGATCGGTGTGTGTGAAAACTATTACTTTAGTTTTATCTATGTTAATTCTTAGATTTCAGTTTTCACAATACAAATTGAGTTTATCTAGTTTCCTTCGTAATACCTATCTTTGTCGTGGACAAATATTACTAGGTCATCAGCATACAGTAAACACGAAACACTATCATTTTTGTCAAGGTCTATGGATGGCGAGTTTGTTTTCCGATTCGTTGCACCAATAAAAGTTCGTTTACTCATTCTTTTCAACGTTTCTTCAACGCCGGGCTGTCTGAGGGTAAATGTGAATGAGCAAGTCTAATTGCGAACGATGGACTTGGGTACACGCGGACAGTAAAAACAGAATAAGCAAATTTTGAACTATGTTAGACATTATATATTATTGGAACATCGCACCAGACTGTTATACGTTAGCAGTTGTTGATTTGAAAAAAAGAAAAAAGACAAAAAAGACAGAAAAAGCACATTATACATGCCGGCCTTTCAAAAATATTTTTCATTGATACATAAAATCGCAGAACACTGGACAATGACGGCACGGAACCCTTTAACCGCTACAAGTTCAGAACAATGAAACTCACTTGAGTCGATCAGAGAGCCCTGCCATAATATCTGTAACGAATGTATGATAGAAGTGTTTATTATTTGAGAGACTGTTTTCATTGTTTTGTGTTTGTAATACCTAAATTTTTGTGCACAGTTCTCTGTCACTGCGTTGAATAATTATTTCTGTAATATTTTGCTCTATTTTTTATTTTGCAGGGTGTATGTGCAAGTGTTTGGAAAATGTTAAATAATCCAGTTTGTTGCTATTTAGCTTCTTTTTCCCCACTGTTTTTCATTACAAACGAAGAACATTTTTTGTGAAATTTGAATTAAAAAAAAAAAGATGATTAAACAAAAGCCAGATTAGCCTATAGGAACTGTAGACGAAAATTAAGAAAAAAAAAGAGATACAAACATTCTGAGAAATTCCGAAAAATTTTTGTGCGGTAAAACCGAATACTTTGTGCGGTAATACCGAATACTGCCTTGATCATATATATTCATTTATCTGTTTGTCTGTATATCTGTATTCATCCTCATGTATGGTTTCTGTTTAAAGGGTGTGTTTTTTCTTTTTATTTCAGTTTATTTCATTGTCCGGGTGGATCAGTGATGTGGGTGGCTTCAATTTGACTCTGAGTGTCCCTCCTCAGGTTTACTATAGCACAAGTTGGGGAGCCCTCGTGAAGGTCCGTGGAAAGACGGCTTTGTCAACAGGTAGGGGAGGAACAAACCGGTCTTTTCTTTCCATACCTGATGAAGAACACAATACGGGAGGAAAAGCATGGCAAAGGGGAACAAAACAACGCTACACAGGCCGCATGTGTGAGCCCTCACGTGGGGTGATAACAGCAAGTGGAAATATTACACTGTGATTACCGATAGAAAACAGGTGGGAAGGCTATCTCTTTATCCCGATTACCGAGAGTTAATGAGGGCATATGACACTGTGGTTTAAGATGAACGGGACGGGTGACAGATAGTTTACTGACGATGACACGGGAAAGAAAGACAAGGGACATGATTTGTCACACAAAAAGAAAACAACGCCTTGTTGGATAACCACCCGTGTTCAAACTTACAATGTTCACTAAGACATTCTTCTTCTTCTGATTCAAACTTGTTTTTTTTTTTTCAATTTCAAGAAACGATACAAAAATACAGCGTTCAATAAAGAAAAAAAACCAAACAAACAAAAACATGAGGAACAAAAGCCTCAGCTCATATCATGGCCTTCCGTGTGTAACGATCAATCCACAAACGCAATGGTGATGGATAATCTTCTTCTTCTTCTTTGTCTACCTTCTCATCTTATTGCCTATTCACTAAGAGCTGATTAACACAGACTCATTTCAATATACACAGCGCAAAACAAAAACAAACCTCGGATGGTTCTGCTACTTTAACCCGAATAAAGTCACACACACACACACACACACACACACACACACACACACACACATAACGCACACACACACACACTCACACATAATGCACACACGAGCGTTGATCTTGGTCACCTCGCTGCCGGTATTACAGATAATTGGCAGAGAATTAAAGTTAATAAAAACAATTTAGACCAAGGACACTTGATGTCAATACAGAGCTCGGAAGAAACGGGCTGAAGCAGTCACTTCCCATAGAATTAATTAATGTCTTCATTCAACAGGATAATTGCATATGTTTTGTTCATTTGGTTGAGTAATGTGTTTCCGGCTGCTGTACACGAATAAAAGGCATCTCATCATGTGTCAGTTAAGGCGTGTGCCTGGAACGTGTCTGTATGTGAGAGAGAGAGAAAGATAGAGATACAGACTAACTGTCAGTGTCTGTGTGTGCGTGCGTGCGCGCGTGCGTGCGTGTGTGTCTGTGTGTGTGGTGTGCGCGCGCGTGCGCCACGTACTAAGTGTATTTATTACAGTGCGCGAGCTGGTGCCTGCTGATGTACTTAAGCTGTGGGGGTGTTCTGAACAAAGCCAATGACCCAGTCACGAATAAGAGGCATCTCATCATGTGGTCAGTGAGGGACGTGTGCTCGAACGCGTGTATGTATGTGAGAGTTCTAAAGATAGAGGCATAGACTTTAGTGCTGGTGTGTGTGTGTGTGATGTGTGTGTGTGTGTGTGTGTGTGTGTGTGTGTGTGTGTGTCGGCGTGAGACAGAAACAGAAAGCTAGAGACGGTTAATATCAGTGTGTGTGTGTGTGTGTGTGTGTGGTGTGTGTGTGTGGTGTGTGTGTGTGTGTATGTGTGTGTGTGTGTGTGTGTATGTCTGATGTGCATGTATGTGTGTGTGGATAATGTTTATGCATGGTCATCTGCACATGTATTGAATTCCATTGTTTTTGTATTATTACTTTTGTCACAAAATCCCTTTCTGTATGAAATTCGGGCTGCTTCCCCTGGAGAGAGTACATCCGCACAGTACAGCGCTACCCAGTGTGTGTGTGTGTGTGTGTGTGTGTGTGTGTGTATTTGTTATGCGCGAGCTAGTGCCGTGTACTTAAGCTGTGGAGTGTTCTGATCAAAGCCATTGACCCAGTCACATTTACTCAAAACACTGAGCAATGAAAACTATAATTGTGGAACAGAAAACATGGAACAATGACAACAGAGAGACAAGTAATCAACTTTGTGCAACGAGATGTCCAACCCACTTGGGAAGACGTATGGCCCAGGGGAGGGGCCTATGGAGAGAGACAGACAGAGAGAAGAGGAAACGGGGATGAAGGAGAAGGACGGGCATGGCCGTTCACTTCTTGGCGGGCTTCTTGGCAGCTGGCTTCTTGGGCTTGGCTGCCTTCTTGGCTGGAGACTTGGCTGCCTTCTTGGGTTTGGCCGCCTTTTTGGCAGGAGACTTGGCTGCCTTTTTGGCTGGAGACTTGGGCTTCTTGGCAGCGGTTTTCTTGGCAGCGGGCTTCTTGGCTGCAGTTTTTCTTGGCGGGGGACTTGGCTTCTTGGCTGCGGGCTTCTTAGCGCAGCCTTGGGCTTCTTCACCTTCTTGGTTTGGCAGCGACCTTTTTCTCTCCCAGACGGAAAGAGCCAGAAGCTCCAGTGCCCTTGGCCTGCTTGAGGGTGCCAGCCTTCACTCCAGCCTTCAGGGCAGTTTTCAGACGAGCGTTGAGCTTGGTCACCTCGCTGCCCACCTTGTAGTTGGCCATGATGTACTTGAGGATGGCCCTGGCGGGAGGAACCACCACGCTCCTTCAAGGCTGTGACGGCAGCGGCGATCATGACGTTGTACTTGGGGTGCTCTGCTGGATTGGCAGGCTTCCTGGGCTTGGCGACCTTCTTGGCAGGAGCAGGGAGCGGCGTCAGACATGATGCTGGATTGAAGTGTACCAGGTACTGTAACAAGGAGAAAGTCGCTGGAGATCGCTGAGATCTTTCCTCTGGCAAGTCGATAAAGCGAATGAAGCTACCGCTGCTGCCGTTTCCTTATTTATACTGGCCAGACGAACTGCAATGACAGCAGCGCGCCGCGGCAAGCAAATCGGCCCTCGTCAGGCCTCGACAGCACCAGTTTGTGTTTTGTTGACGTTTGTTTCATGACTTCTCGTTGATTAACAACACCCAGGACACCACACCATAATGCATGTCACTGGAACTGGCAAAAGATATAGCTTTCTTTTGATGAATGCAGTAAAGCGTAATATGCTTCTGGTGAAAAGAAAATCGTAAATAAAGCTGATGTTCGGACCAACTGAAACAAGTTCGTTCAACAAAATTATTAATTTCACCCTGGATTTTGCTTCAGTCTGTCCCTAGACGTGATGAAACAAATTCCTGTGACTGTCTTCTATTGATTTTTATAAGTTGTTTGCCTTTGACCGCTGTGTGAGGGCAGTTTGAAGCAGTTTTCTGACCTCTACACAAAACACAAATTGGAGCTGGTTGGCCATTTGTCCCCAGTCCCTCTTTGTGCTTAGTAAATTTTTCAATTCACATTTGGCGTCTATATCTAGACAAATCATACCTTTTTATTGAATCATGATGTTTTTCCAGTCTTTAGGAAACAATATTGGTAGATTTTTAGTCAGTGTGTGAAGGTTTTAGGTCTCTTTTTGGACATTTTTCTTTGTGGTGTTTTCGACGCAGACTTCGAACGACTGACAATGGCGTCGTTCTTTCCTGCCGCACAGCCCTACAATTTTTATTTTCAGCACACCCGTTTCACGATATTAGCATAAACCATCTATGAACGAAACACACGTAGAATACAATAATGTCTGAGAATGAATGGGTTTTGGGAGCACTGTATTCAGGAATGGTAGCAGAAACAATGGTTTGCTTTTCCCTCAAATCGCCGACACACAACAGCCTCTGTGGTGACGTGTCATTCCATTCAGCATTCATATCAAAATACACACAGACGTACGGTTCAAGAAGCACAAACATCGACTGCTGACGGTTTCGGTCAGAGGGGTCACAGTGTTAACTGACTGACTGTTGTTTATAGAGAAACGTGTCTGTATTTGCTTTCAAAATGTGTGTATATGTGGCATGTTTTTTTCTTATTTATGTTGGAAAGGATTGTGAGATACAGCAGAACTGTATCAAAGTTGTCAAGGAATGTAGACGTGCCTGATCAAAGATGGCGGATTTTCGGCCTCACCAGGCGAGCATCAAACTGACAGACTTCATTGTGGTAGTGTCAGTGTGAATGTGATGTGTGTGTGTATGTGTGTGTGTGTGTGTGTGTGTGTGTGTGTGTGTGTGTGTGTGTGTGTGTGTGTGTGTGATATCTTAAGGCATACCTACATGTGTTTTGTAGGCCGAGGACGTCGAGTTGCAACTTTTTCAACTAAGGGAGCAAACCAAGTTAGTGACAAAATCAGAGGATTTTTTCGACAGCCTCCCTTACATGCACTTCAGATGGACCCACTGAGCTGAATAGGAGCTCGAATATTGAGCTCGATGGATGGACCATTCACGCATTGATTCTCTCTCTCTCTCTCTCTCTCTCTCTCTCTCTCTCTCTCTCTCTCTCTCTCTAACACACACACACACGCACCTCACGAGCGCTGAGACCTCAGTCTCTCTCTTCGCTCTTTCTCTCTATCACCTTTCCACCCCACAGCCCCACGCGCGCGCACACAACACACCCACATGCACACATGACGTACGCATGTACACACACACACACACACACTCTTTCTCTCTCTCTCTCTCTCTCTCACACACACACACACACACACACACACACAACATGAATTACCTATTCATTTAATTTAAAACCCTTATACAACAGCTCCTTCATAGCACATAGCTGTGTAAGATCGCACTGATGCCCATCTTCATGAAAAACACAGATACATTTGTGACAGGTATAGATAGGGGGGGAAAACGCCAATGGAGAAGACATCTGAAGCACCAAAGAACAAAGCAGGGGAAAAAAGGCTGTTCACATGGAGAAGAAAACGCTTGAAAATACCTCTCCGGGTCTCTCTCTCTGTGTAAAGCTCGGTTTTTGTTGTTGTTGTTTTTTGGGTTTTTTTCATATTTGAACGCGTGTCTGTATGTGAGAGTTCTAAAGATAGAGGCATAGACTTTAGTGCCCAGTGTGTGTGTGTGTGTGTGTGTGTGTGTGTGTGTGTGTGTGTGTGTGTGGTGTGTGTGTGCGTGAGACAGAAACAGAAAGCTAGAGTACGGTGTGTTTGTGATATCTTTAGGTACGTGTGTTTTGAAGGAGGGTGTCGAGTTTCAACTTTTTCAGCTAAGGGAGCAAACCAAGGTAGTGACAAAATTAGTGGGATTTTTTTTGACAGCCTCCCTTACATGGACTTCAGCGGGACCATTCACGGATAATTCTCCCTCCCTCTCTCTCTCCTCTCTCTCTTCTCTCTCTCTCTCTTTTCCACTCCCAACCCTCTTCTCTCAAGCTGGTTTTTTTAAATTGACGTTTTTTTTCGGAAAATTTCTTTTGTATTCGGCGTTTCATTTAAATGGCACAGAATAAAAAATTCAAAATTCCCAAAATTTAAAAGTACTTGATGTATTTCAATTTCGTTTTTAATTTAAAAAATTTGGGTTTTTGGGTTGTGTCCTTCATGAAATCCCATTCCCCTCATTTGGCTTTTCCCAAATGATTGGTTGGGGTAAAGAAATAAAAAAATAAATAAAATAATAAATTTAAAAAAATTTTTTTTTTGAGTGTAAAATTAAACAGGTTTTTAGTTGTGAGGGGATTTTTTTTTTTTTTTTTTTTAATCAAATATGTTGCTTTTGAAGCACGACATTGTTTCGGGTTTTTTATTGGGGGATGGAAATTTTTTACTGTTTTGGGTTGCCCTGCAATGGGCAATAAAGATTTTTTAAGGGTCTCTCTTTTCTTTACGGTCCCCGCACCACAAATTTTTTTTTAAAAGAAACTGGCAACGGGGCCCGCGTCAGCACTGACGCCCATTGTTACAAGGTCAAAACGCATGTTTCCATGAACAAAATTTTGTTACTTGAGAGTTTAAAAGAAAGGGAAGGTTTTTTCTATATGCCAGGTTTTGTTGTTTTTCCCGGGTTTTTGAATGTGTATTGGGTTTTTACACGGGTACTTCGGGTTTGGGTTTTCAGTTTTAAAAAAACACATCCGGGTATGCCCCCCTTACTCACACCGGTTTATGGTTTTGTTTTTTTTGGTTGTTTTTTTTTTGTGTGTTGTTGTTTTTTTTTGTTTTTTTTGTTTTTTTTTTTTCTTTTGTTTTGTTTCTTTTCGAGAAAAAGACAACAAAAAAAAACAAAAACAAAAAAAACAAGTCACATAAGGAAAACCCAAAACCCCACCCAGGATCATATTTTTGTTTTTTTTTCCTTTGTTTTTTGTTTTTTTTAGGAAAAGATACTCGGGATCAGTAAAAAATTTTAAAAAAGCCCAATTTCTACCCTTTGTGGAGTTTCTCGACAAGGAAATTTTGGGTTTTCCCCGGATGGCCCTTGGCGACAGGCTTTTGTGTTGTTCCTTTGGTATGTTTCAGTTTGTAAAACCCGGAAAATTTAGTGGTTGACTTTTTCCCCCCCCCCCCAGCCCCCCCCCCCCCCTTTTTTTTTCGTTTTTGCACCCCCTTTTCTCAGAAAAAACATACATTTTAAAAGACGCGAGTGTTAAGATTTAAAAAGGGAGGAAAAATTTTTTGGGGGTTAAATTCGTTTTTGGTTATCTGGGAAAAAAAAACCCGTAAAGAGGCCCTGGCGTGGGTTTTTTGTGCCGGTTTTTTTGTTGTGTCTTGGGGTGGAAAAAAGGTTATTCAGTAAAAGTGTGATAAATTTTGCCGCGAACTGGAAAATTTTTAGGATGTCCTGTTTTTAAAGGTTTTATTTTTTTGTTTTGTTCACTTGCAGTTGGTGCCTGGGCATTTTGGGGCACTTGGTTTATGGCCGGGGGGGGAAGGTGTTTCCCCCCCCCCCCCCCCCCCCCCCCCCCCCCCCCCCCCCCCCCCCCCCCCCCCCTTGCCGTGCACGAAAAAGAGGATATCATGGGGCCCGTGAGTGTGTTGGCGGGGTTGGTTTGGGGCGCGCGGCGCGTTTTGTGTGTGCCCGGTTTTGTGTGTGTATGAGAGAGGGGAGGGGGGTGGTTTTGCCGTGTGTGTTTTCAGTGTGTGTGGGTCGATGTTTTGGGATAAAACGCATGGGGTGTGTCGATTTGCTGGGTTTTGGCAAAGTGTGCAACGGCGTGCTTTTGACGTGTTCTCTCTCTCTCTCTTCTCTCTCTCCTCTCTCCTCTCTGTGTGTTTTTGTGTGTGTTTGTGTGTGGGGTGTCCTTGTTTTCGTATGTGTGTTCGATTTTCGAGTTTGTTTCCCAGCCTGTATGGGATTTTCCCTGCTGGGGCGCCTTTTAAAAATGAAAAAAATTTAAACCCTTTTTTTCCCTTTTAAAAAATTTCGGATGCGCGTGCTGTTTTTCCCAAATTTAAAAGGGGGGGGTTTAGAAAAAAAGCCCCAAAGAACCCCGTCAGTTACTCAAAAAAGAAACGGGAACAAAATTTGTGGAAAAAGAACATTTCATTATTATGGGAAAAAACGAAAACGAAAAGACAATTAAAAAAATTCAAAATTTGTGCAACAAGATGTCCAAAACCCCCTTGGGGGAAGACGTGTAGCCCGGGGGGGGGGCCTATGGGAGAGAAAAGGGAAGGGGTGAAAAGAGAAACGGGGATGAAGGACGAAGGACCGGGCATGGCCGTTCACTTCTTGGCGGGCTTCTTGGCAGCTGGGCTCTTGGGCTTGGCTGCCTTCTTGGCTGGAGACTTGGCTGTCTTCTTGGGTCTGGCCGCCTTATTGGCAGGAGACTTGGCTGCTTTTTTGGCTGGAGACTTGGGCTTCTTGGCAGCCGTTTTCTTGGCAGCGGGCTTCTTGGCTGCAGTTTTCTTGGCGGGGGACGGCCCTTTGTCAACAGGCAGGGGGAGGAACAAACCGGCCTTTTCTTTCGATACGCGAATACCACAACACGAGAGGGCAGGGCATCAAGAAGACCGCGATGTCAACAGGCATGAGATGTAAACCAGCCTTTTCTTTCCACACCCGACGAGTTGTAATTAGAGCAACACACCCAAAGACGCATCCGTGAAGTGGATGATACTCAACTGTGTGGTCCCAGTCTCCCCATTTAAGCCCATAGCACACTCAACTCTGGGTTGGAGCTGGCCACGGGCCGTAAAACCCATCTACGCTGGGATTCGAACCTGCGTCGTCCCAGCTGTCAGTCCGTGACGCTAACCACTTCGCCATTATTATTGCTATTTCTCCTTCTTTTCTGTCTTTTTTTAAATTACTTTTATTATTTTCATTATTATCAGTTTGTAGTCCTTTCATTTCTTCAGTCTTATTATTGATATACATACACCATATCCTTTATTTATCTATTCAGCTACCTATCTATCTGTCTATCTATCATTTCTTCTTTTGACACAGAGTTTTACAACAAAGTGAAACAGTCATTTTTGTTAATTGTCCGGGCGGATAGCCTGAACTGGGATAATAGCCAGTCAACACTTTGGCCTGTCACAGGCTGACAGCAGTTGTTCACTCTGTTACTGGATGAGTGGAGTGGGCCACTTACAGAGGACTTAGAGTTAGAGTGGCGGGTTTCTTGCTACAGACTCCCATCCCTCCATTTCTCCTTTGTCTTACCCCTCCGTTCTAAGCTGTTTCCCCGCGCAAGACGTTGTTTTTCAATCTCTTTGTCATTGCACTTCTGCCAACTAATCCTTCTTCACTCCAAAGTTCCGCTGTATCGCATTGTTGGGTGGTTTCTTTTTGTCTGTTTCCTTTCATCTAACTGGTCCTCTCTCATCTTGCATGAATGGTTTTCTATGGGTAGGTCTCTTGCACATCCCAAGTTGGATGTTCCTCTGTCAGTAATGTTGTTGTTCTCCCCTCTCCCTCATGGTTACTACTAAGTCCTCTCGTCTGATTTATCCACGTTATTTCCTAAAGTATCGTTGTTTCCCGGTCAAGTCTTTTTATTGGAGGTTTTTATGGACGGAAGAACGTGTGGGTAAGGAAGGGGGCAGGGGGTTGGGGTGGACGGGGGTAGGGGACGGGCCAAAGGCGTGTCAGTCATGTGTGTGTGTGTGTGTGGTGTGTGTGTGTGTGTGTGCGTGTGCGTGTGTGTGTGTGTGCAATAAATCCTTTCCCCAGTCAACCAGCCCAAGACCAGGGAAGTACTGCAGATTTCTGCCTTGCTGTTGAGGAAGGGAAGTAATGGTGTGGACAGTGTGAGCCCCCCACCTCCCTGACCAGCCACCCTCCCAGCTGGCTTCCTTACAAAGGAAGCAGAACAGCATGGACCCCATTGTGGGATAGCTTGACTTGGAGAGTGAAAGCTAATTGGTCATTAACCTGCACTCCACCCAACTGACCACGACTCAACTAGTGGAGCCTTATCAGCAGGTGTTCACACAGCATGGGCACTAGCACGCCGACATGTCCATGCTTCGTGAAGGTCATTTCCCACTTCTACCTTTCTGGTTGAAGTGAACTACGGTAGATGTGGAGTTTAAAAACGGTGTCACTGTTACCTGGATCACTCTGTTCTAGGGACAAAAACTGTCACAGTTACGAAGAATCTTTTAGACTTTGGTTGTTATTTTTGTTTGCCTGATTTCTGCATTGCTATATATTTAAAAAAAAAAAAAGAAAAAAGAGAGAAAAGAAGTCATGTTGTTTGGACTATATTTAAAAAGAAACCTTTTATAGGTTTTGAGTTTTGCCTGTATTTAAAATTTTTAATACTGATATTCAATATGCATTAAGTATAAAAGCTTTGGGGATTTTCTGACTTCGTTCAATTAGTATTGGCATGAAAATATCACAGACTACAAGAAGAGTGTACAACTTTTTGCCTTTAATTATATTAATAATTGTAGAACTGGCCATCATATATTTGTCAGATATATTCATGGGTGTTCCTTTATACACAAGTTCAAAAAGGACTGTCTGGAAGGCAAATGTTAAACATGAAACAATACAGGTGCACATTTTCAAAGCTACAGACAAAATCTACACAGGTGCCAAATATACCAAATACTTTTTCAGTTAAAACTTTGCTTTTCGAAACATAGACCTTTACAGTCAAGTCGTTCCTGAGTGATATATCTTGGTACCATCTTTTTTTGATGATTCTGTTGTTATTTGGGGTGATGGAAGAAATTGGTGGTGTGTTTGGAAAGATGTGTGGAAAAGACGTGAAGTGGCGTTTCCAATGATAGTGCTTCTTCTTTGTTTTTTCAGTCCCCCTGCTCTCTAAGGGTTACAAAGCTGTTGGTTTTATGAATAAAACGATTTTTCCACATTTCTCTTTTTTTTCAACTGAATGTTTGAAATTATGGCTTGGGCATGTATGTTGAATATTCAATAACAATTTTCCATGACTCCTGGTGTACTGTTTTTTTTTTTTTCGGGGGTATGACTCCCCCATTCCTCATATACAGTTACTGTTTTATGAGTTTTTACCCCATCTTTAGACGTTGTTCTCGTTTTCTTTAACGTTTTATTTGATCTTGTGCCAGTTTAAAAAAAAAAAATGTTGTTTTTTGAAGTGCAGTGGGAAAGAAATAGAATACACAAGGCTTTTTTGTAAATAATTTTTTTTTAAATTTTGGTTTTGAGAGGGACATTTTAAGGGTAAAAAAATTCCAGCTTTTATGATTGAACTGGACGGATTAGAGCTACATGATTTAAGACGTTTTAAGGAACATGTGATGTGTGTTCAAAGGGACGTGATAGTATGGATAACAGCGCGCGGGGTGGGTATAGACAGAAAATGGACACCCCCCTCAAACACACGCCCAGAGAAGAGAGAAAGAGAGGGGGGGGGGGTGGGGGGGGGGGGGTCATTTACACCCATTTCAAGGATTTTTAACTTTTTCCCCTAAGTGTGCACCTGTCAAAAAGCCCCCACCCTTACCCCACTGTCACTGCATTCAGAACTTTCAGCGCCGCATCGAATCCTCCCCAGAAACCAACCATCCATTGTCACCTTTAGTGATACTGCTCCTAAAAGGGGGATGTCTATATGGTCTGGAATATGAAAATTTTTGGTGTCTTATTTTTTTGACTGATGTGAATATAAAAATCCCTCTTTTTTTTTATTTGACATAAAGTTTTACACTTATTATGCTTTACACCGTGGCATTTTAGATCATGAAGATGAAACTACATTTAAAAAGTATTTTAACTATTTTTTAAAAAGCAAATAAATGAAAATATTTGAAACAAAAAAAAGAAAAAAACCTTTTTAAAGGAGAAAAACCCATTTGATTTTTTTGAAATTTAGATAAATTCATAATTTACACAATTGGTTTTTCAATATTATATTTGTATATATAAGAACAGAACAACTAAAATTGGGAAAACAGTGCGGTAACAGCCGAAAAAAACCCCCTTTATTTCAAATAACTTAAAAAGATGAACTTAAAACAAAATAAAAAAGAGAGAGAGAGAAAAAAAGATGTAAACCCAAAGACAGCAACTGGGGCCCAGGGGAAATTTCCCAAGTGAAAGCCACTTTTACCCAATACTGATTTTCGTTCCCGGGATCCCAAATGTCAGACTGGCAGTAAGATAATTGTTTTGTTGGGTGCATGTGTAGGGGGTGGTGGTTGGAGTTGGGGGTTTGGGGAGTGATAGGGTTCTGAAAAAAACCCTCAAACCCAAACCCACTTAAAACATAAAGGTTTATTCCAGGGGATCACGGAAAATTTCCTTGTAACTACAAATTTTAAAGTTATGAACCTGGGGTTATGGGGTGGACACAATGTGTTTTCCCTGGCAGGGTTTTCTTGCAGACGGGTCAAAGGGTTGGTTTAGAGTTTGATATCCGCCCCTTTTGGCTGAACGGGGCTTGAACTGGGTGACAAGTCTAAGAAGTACAACACTCTTTAAAATTTTCGTCGGAAAAACACAAACCAGAGAAACACAAAGGTTTGGAAGCCCTGGGTTGAGGATCAGGGTCAAACTTTTTCCCCTTTCCCATTTTAAAAACATTGCTGATAAATTTTAATTTTCATGGGACGTTTTTAAAACGCTGCCCAGGCTTTTTTTGCCCAGGGATAAAAAATTTGGTCGTCATGTGAGTTGCCCTTGACAATAAGTTTTTTTGGGGGTTAGGGGTACAAACAAATTGGTTAAGTTTTGGGGAGCGACAATTGCAAAAAATTTTTCCATTCATGCCTTCACAGGGGACGTTGAACAAATTTCCAAACCCTGGGTTTCAGTGTTGTGTCTAAATTAAAGGAGCCGCTTTCACTTGTTGCTTGTAGCAGATGGAGCTACAACAGGAAGTTTTTGTTGATTCGATGCGGTACGCTGTTAAACTGAGACGCAGAAGCCCCCAACAGGGGGGGTAAATAATGCAAACAACGGAATGTGTTTAATGAAAAACGACCACCCAGAGCTCTTGCCAGGCTGTGTTTTGAAAGTTGCTTAGGCGCCTTCAGAATCTGTTTTTTGAATTGTATGTAGTGGGGCCTTTGTGAATCTATCAACGTGCCCCTCCCTAACCCCCTTTTAAAAAAGTTAGAGACATTTAAAGGTTTTCATAAATTTGTAGCCATTTTTTTTTTTCCCAAAAGACGGAACGCATTTGAGCTTATGGCGTTTTGAAAGAAATTTGTGAACAGAAAGCAATAAAATGCCTTTTCGATAGTAAAACCGTTATGTTTTTTTTCTGTATCAGTGCTGCTACACTACACAAACCACACACCACAAACACACACCAGTGAAAAAAAGGGGCCCGAAAAATGGTCCCATGGAAAAATAATGAACGATTATTGCCCTTTTTAACAGTGAACGGATGTGTGACAGGGGGCGCTTTCTTTGCCCATAGGTCACGCCCCCGGCACCACTTTAGACCAAAAATCTAAACAGGATGTTCAACAGGTGTAGAACAAGGGCTGAAAACCCAGGGACGGAAGGGGGTCACCCATACCCCCCCGCGTCAAACTCCCCGCGCAGTACTCCCCCCGTCAATACTCCCCCGTTTTTAGTTCCCCCTCACAAAGACATGAAAAAAAGTCAAATTTCAAAATTATGATAATAATTTGGGACTGATAAAGCTTTCTGCTTGATCAAAGATGTGTTGGGAAAAAATGTGTTATGGGTTTCCTTCTGCCCCCAGCCGTCCCCCCTCCGAGTTGAGCGGGCTTGTGGTTGGGCCCGCTGTTGGTGTCTGCGGGGAAACGCTCTCTCTCTCTCTCTCTCTCTCTCTCTCCCTCTTCTCTCTCCCAAATCTCATTTTTTTTTCTCCTCTCTCCCCCCCCTGCCCTCTCTCTCTTCTGTATCACTCTCCCCTCTTCATTTTTTTGTTCTCTGTCTTTCCCCCCCTCTCTGCCTCTCTCTCTCTTTCTCTCTCTCTCGTCTCTCTCTCTGTCCTCTGTCAGTTTCTCTGTCTCTCCTTCACTCACTCGCCCTCTTCATTTTTATTTCTCTGCTTCCCCGGGCCCTCTCCCCACACACCCACACACACTCAAACACACACTCTCTGTGCTCTATCTCTATCTTTCCGTTTCTTTCGTCTCCTTCCCCGTCTCCTCGTCTCTCCAGATTCAGATCTTATCTTTCTCTCTCTCTCTCCGTTGTCTTTTCTGTTTTCGTCTCTCCCCCCCCTTGCCCCTACTCTCTCTCCCGCTCTCTCTCTCCTTTTCTGTCTGTCTGTCTTCTGTCTCTCTGTGAAGTCCTTCTCCCTTTTCTCCTTCCCCTTTTAGAGTTCTCTCTGTCTCTCTCTCTATCACTTCCGTCTCTCATTTTCGTTTCTCTGTCCCCCTCCCTCTGCCCCACACCCAACACTCTTTGTCTGTCTCTCTCTGTCAGTTTCTCACTGTCTCTTCACTCCCCCTCTCTCATTTTCTGTTTCTTGTCTTCCCCCCCTTTGCCCCAACCCCTCCCATCTCTGTGTGTCTGTCTCTCCTTCTTCCGTTTCTTGTTCTCTCTGTCTCTGTCTCTCTCACTCACTCTCAGTCTCTCATTTTCTGTTTCGTCTTCCCCCTCTCTGCCCACCCACACCTCTTCTCCTGTCCTTTTCCCGTCGTTTCTTGCTCTTCCCGTCTCTCACTCTCCGTCTTTCATTTTCTGTTTCTTTGTTCTCCTCCTCCTGCCACACACATGTCTGTTGTCTCTCTCTGAGTCTCTTCATTTTCTCTCCTTTTTATTAATCTTTTTCCCCTCTCTCTCTCATTCTTTCTGTCTGTCTGTTCATTTTCTATCTATCTCATTCTCTCTCTTCCTCTGTGTCCCCCCCCCCCCCTCTCTCTCGCTCTGCAGTTTCTCTCTCTCTCTTCTCTTCCTCTCTCTCTCTCTTCTTTCTCTTCCTCTGTCGTCTCTCTCTTGTTTCTCTTCGTGTCTTTTTCTCTCTCTGTTTTTGTCGTCTGTCTGTCCCTTTCTTTCTCTCTCACTCTGTTGTCTCTGTCTCCCTCTTTTTCTCTCTGTCGTCTGTCTCTCTGTCTCCCCCCACTCTCTCTGTCGTTTGTTTATGTGGTGGTGTGTGTGTGTGTGTGTGTGTGGGTTCTCAAAGGGGTCCTTTTCTTATGTGTGACGTCTCCCGTCAACCCCTTCACATGTGCCCCTGGGGGGGCGCTCCCAAAATGGGGCCAAAAAGGGTCATACAAGTGGCCCCTAAAAGTTTGGAAATTTGTTTTAGGCAGCGGGATCAAGGGATAGTGCGGAGGCTTGGCCGAAGGTTTGGGGGGTGGGGGTTGGGTGTGGGGGTAAAAAATTTACGGGTCGGTCAAAAATATGAAGCCAAATGTATGCGCAGCGCGCGCGCGCGTGTGTGGTGTGTGAAAATAATCAATAAAAAAAACGAAAAAAATAAAAAGAATGTAACAGGAAAATCAAAACCCCCACAACTGTTTAAAATTTTATGTATTCAAATTTATAACAAATTATCCATGCTAATCTTTTAGGGGGGGCGAAAAAGGGGGGGGTGTGTGAGTGTGGGTGTGTGTTGCCCTTTCTGTTATGGTGAACACGGGAACTGTTGCCCCTTGTGTTTCTCTACCTCTGCGTGATTGTTTTTCCACTCCCCATCACAACAACGCTAGCCCTCCCCCCTGGCTTTGTTTACAAAAGGGGGGAAAAAACGCATTCAACCTCGCTATGATAAAACACCAGGGATGACCAGCCGCAAGGGTCAGTTTTAATTGCTACTTGGACACTTGTAGTCTTGTCCCCCAATCCCCTTGGGGCTGAAACGGGGGAGAAAAGGGGGCGTCCGTCACGGCTGATAATAGACCTTTCTGGGCTGGCGCCTTTAAGTGTACTGTCTAGACAAACAGGGAACCCTTATTTCAGCAGGAGGTATACCCCCTTTGGGTTAAAAAAAGCCACTGTGACCATTTTTTGCCCTCACCTAACCATGACAGACAAATTCAAAGTGGTTTACTGTTGCTTTTAGCCCCTATAGTCGAGTCTGTGGGAATGTTTGCGTGTATGTGTGTGCAGTTTGTGGCGCGCCGGGGCCGGTGTGTGTGGGGGGTTTGGTGTGTGTGGTGCGCGGTGGTTTTTTGTTTGTTTTGTTGTTGTTTTTGTGTGTGTGTGGTTTTTTGTGGTGCGCGGCCGGCTCCCTGTGCATGCTCATTTTCTTGTGGGTCGTTCCCTTGACTTTTTGTGATAACAAAGTAATTTTTTTCGTTCGTTTCGTCTGGCTTGTGCGAAGAAACGAGTTAGGACTCAAGGTTTCTGACAGTAGCGTTTGTTTAATTTT
>NC_134891.1:10948068-10955568 GCF_041734735.1 Babylonia areolata | reverse complement strand
ACTCGGACTTCCGTTGCCATGATATTCGGATTTTCATTCTTTTTGATGTCAGTATGATTAACATCAAAATGTGCTTTATTCATCTCCCAGATGGGGTATGGACTTACGGTCTTCTGTGTGTCTACGTCATCTGAATTAATTTTAGATTTTTCGAACAGGTTTGACACAAACGTGCCAATGGGTGTTAAATAAGATATGTTTTTAGCTCTTTTGGGGAAGTTGTTTTCGGATGTAATTTTTACTTCCTCTGATGTATAATTTTCAGTTGTTGAGCTTCTCAGTACGTATTTAGCACATGCGAGGTTTCGGTATTCATCTAAAGGTAGTACTCCTATTTCTTTGTATGTTCCGAGGGTCGATGCATGGAAAGGTACACCAAGGGCAAGTCTATATGCTTTGCAGTCTATGCTTTGAAGTTTCTTTAGCAAATATTTTGGAGCATTGAAAAAGACTTCTTGTCCATAGGATAGTTTGGATCGAATAAGTGATGATGATAAATGTTTCAAAATCGTTGTATCTTGTCCCCAGTATTGTTTACTCACAATTTTGAGTAAGTTTAAAGATTTTCTTGCTTTTGTTAATATATATTCAATATGGCTGTTCCAAGTTAGTTTTGAAGTAAGTATCAATCCTAAAAACTTAACAGTATCTTTATACTGAATTGTCTTATTTTCAATCTTAAATGTTGGTAACTCTTCTGGGTTTGTACCATTGTTAAAAAGCATAATATGTGTTTTTTCTGATGATAATGTAAGACCATTATCAGCAATATATCTATTTAATCTATCTATTTCTCGTTGGTATATTTTCTTGATATAGTTTAAAGCCCTTTTGGACGTATTCCGTTTCATAGTTACATTCATCCACATACATATATCATCTGCGTATTGCACTAGGATCACATCATTTGATAAGTGTTTGGGTAAGTCGTTCAACAAGATATTAAATAAAACAGGGGCAATAACAGAACCTTGGGGTAATCCCATGTGAAGAGTTTTAGGATTTGAGTATGTATTCCCGACCCGTACCTGTATACTTCTTTCACTCAGGAAATCTTTGATATAATCATAGAGATGTCCTGAAAAGCCAACAGATTTCAGTTTAAAGAGTAACTTTGCATGCCAAACTTGATCATAGGCTTTCTTCACATCAAAAAAAGTTGCAAGAACGTTTTTCCTTCTAGCGAATTGTTGTTTTACATGTGTTGTAAGTTTTACCAAATTATCAATTGCAGATCTACCTCTCTGAAAGCCCGCTTGGTTAACTGGGATAATCTTATTTTTATGACAATAGTACATCAGCCTTCTCAAAATTATTCTTTCCATTAGTTTACCAGTATGTGATGTTAGTGCAATTGGCCTGTAGCTGCTCTTATCTGTTTTGCATTTTCCTTGTTTATGAACTGGTATCACAATAGACTGTTTCCATTGTGCTGGCATTAAACCATCAATCCAACACTTTTGAAAAATGTCAAACAATAAAACAACAAAATTTTCTGGTAAATGTCTCAGCATCTCATTTGAGACTGCATCAAGTCCTACAGATGTTTTCTTTTTAGGGAGGGATACTAATGCTTCTTTAACCTCATTGAGCGTGAGTGGAGCATTGATGTACTGACTATTATCAGGACATGGATCTGTATAATCACTTTTGCTCTCTTCTTCGGTTCTGTGTTTTCTGTTTTTAAGTGAGAGACCTTCCAATCGCATAGACTCCGAGAACATTTCTACAAATGTTTCTGCCTTCTCTACATTGGACGGGAAATCTTTGTCTTTTATCTTAATAGGACAAGATGGCAAATTTATACCTTCTTTCATTTCATTAAATTTTTTCCATACCTTTTTAGTATCTTTATGATCAGAAATCTCCCTATTACAGAAGGAAGACCAATATTGTCTTTTTGCCTGTGCAATGACCATGTTGCTGTGATGATTTGCCTTTTTCTTTTCAATAAGATTCTCTGGTGATTTGTTGCTCAGATAAGTAATAAATTTAGATTTTTTATTATCTACTGCTGCTTCGCAGGCTGGTGTCCACCAAATATTTCCCGAATGCTTGCTTGATTTAAGTGAATTGTATTTTGGAATTGATATGTCGGCAGCTTGTAAAATGGTGTCAGTAAAGAATGAATACAATGTATCTATATCCGCGGTGTTTATGAACTCTGTGCTATAGCTAGCAAGCATACTTTCGAATTTCTCCCAGTTAGCATCTTTATATTTATACCTTGGAACTTTGTCTTTTTGAAATTCTGTAGGTCTTTGAGTTACATTAAAAGTCATGATGATCGGTAAGTGATCACTTCCCAATGTATCTTTATATGTATGTGTGTGTGTGTGTGTGTGTGTGTGTGTGTGTGTGTGTGTGTGTGTGTGTGTGTGTGTGTGTTACTAAAGAACAAAGATTTTTGACAGTACCCATTATTCCAATCTGATTGTTCATTTATTTCATCTTTCTTTTTTAAACTTGTTTATTTATTTTGAGATTCTTTTGAGAGAGATGGGTTGTTGGACTTCGATATGTTATGACCAACCCGTAAAGTTTACCCCCACACCCAACCCCCACCTCCCAACCGTCGGCCAAGCCGCCGCGCTACGCCTTGATCCCGCTGCCTGAAACACACGTCCGAACTTTTATTGGCCTCTTATATGACCCTTTTATGGCCCCATCTCATCAGAGAGAGTGAGGGAGACAGAGAGACAGACAGACAGAGAGAGAAAGAGGGAGACAGAGACAGAGTGAGAGAGAAACTGACAGACAGACAGACAGACAGAGACAGAGAGAGAAAAACTGACACAGAGAGAGACAGACAGAGAGAGAGACTGGGCAATGCAGAAGAGACTTCTGTTCGGGTAACAAAGCCATACCCCACTCTACCCTCACCCTGTAGCGATACCATTCAGTGTCACTAAGGGTTACCTCACATGTGTGGTCTCGCCCTTGTTAGTGTCCCCTTGCCGTGGGCGAGTGGGGTATGGTGGGGGTGAGGATGAGTGGGGGGAACATGGAATGACTGAGAAACTAGTTCGTATGCTCACGTTCAAATCGATTCACCTTTTAAATACTAACGTGTGCATGCATGTGTGTGTGTGTGTGTGTGTGTGTGTGTGTGTGTGTGTGTGTGTTAACACCATACACTGAATACTGAAATGTTTATGTCATTAGCTGTAAAGCTCTAGTGACATAGTAGGTACAAACCAGAACAAAAATGGTGGAAAACAAACAAAATGGAACAGAAAGGAAAAACATAACTAAAGTAAACTAAACTATTAAGGGATAAGCGGCACTTTGGTATTTTTGCCGTTTGCTTAAAAATCCATGTGGAAGGCGGGTACTGTGCCTTTTCCCGCCCAGTCGTTCGTCTCTAAGGTTTGAACAGTACACAGGAAACAAGGTACATATTATAATCCGAATAATAATTATCTAAGCATGTGACATCGACACACATCATATCAATACGAACACATAACAAAGTACATATGAAACAGTGAGTGCGGGCTAGTCGCCTGACAGGCAGTCTCTTTTGCTCTCAAAAGTTTTTAGTGATTGTTTTATTCCCTGCGTTTTAAATCGTGTTTTTATTTCGTCTTAAGGCAGCAGAAAAGAACCCAGTTACGTTTGGCCCTGCTTCAGTAGCATTTCAAACATCAGCCAAATACCTGGGTGTATATCTCGATCAAACCTTGACTATGAACGACCAAATTTCATTCTCGTGTCGCTCATGTAATTTTCATCTCCGAAGGCTAGCCTCAGTCAGACCCTACATAACAGAGACATAGCGGTTGATGTGTTTTGAAGGCATATTTATAGTCTGCTGGATGGTGTAAGGCGCTTTAAGCAGCTTTGGTGCTGGATATCGCGCCACAGAAAAACTATGTATTATTATTATTATTAAAACATGTAACACAGAAAAATACATTGTCGAACTTTGAGCCGCATTGGTGTTGGATATCGTGCCATTGAAAAACTATGTATTATTATTATTATTATTAAAACATGTAACACATCAGAAAAATACATTGTCGAAATTGACCATCCAAATGTAACCCTTCCTTTTGTCTATGCCTTTTTTCCCGCTCATAGAACCCATACTAAGTTTATAATTAATTAATGAGTATTTGGACCGATGGTAGACGTTTTACGTATATTTACTGCCTCGGATACATATTTTGCTAGTGATAGTATCATATCTTCATTTTCTGTCATCAGTATGCCAAACAAATCTTTTCTCTGCACTGGAGCTGTATTGAAAAGGATAAAGTGTTTTTCGCAGTTCTTCGTATCTTTTGCAGTCAAATATGAAATGGTTTTCATCTTCTGGGCGTTCGCCACTCATTGGGCAAGAGGATGTTGCTACGTCTGAGTCGAACCATCTTCTGTTGGTATTCAGTCCAAGTGCTCTCAATCTGAGCCTCGCAAAACAGATTCTATGCCACTTGTTTGTTACGATCTTGATATATTTCTCCGTTTGAAAAATTGATTTAAATGAATAGAACCATTTATACCTATCATTGCTCTCTATTTCTCCGTGCTAGTTTTGTTTGTAACATGCTATAAGTCTATCTTTAAATTCAGATACAAAGCCGCTCTCGTGCCCTACTCCTTGGCACGTCCAGTCGAGACCGAATCCATGTTCCGTTAGTGTTTTCTTGATGTGGAATACACAGTTCTGTTTGCCCTTCTCCTCTTGCAGCAGCATCATCTCGTATGGTTGCCTACATAATCGTGATGTTGGCAGTCTAGTAAGTTTGAGCCAATATTTCATGCATTTTACAACTGATGTAATATGCAATGAGTACCTGCCAGTTTCGTCATACATTATAGTGTTTGATGAATGTAATGGGACACCAAGAAAGCGCTTCATTGCGAAAGCATGTACTCTTTCCATTTGGTTATTTGTCATGAGTCCCCATATTTCCGCTCCATAGTTTAAGACTGGTTCAATTTGTGTGTCGAAAAGTTTCGAGAAAAGCTGTGCGTCAGTCGACCGTAGTTTCCTGAGTGATTTTATAATTTGGATGACACCTGTTTTCCCTTTTCTATTTGCTTCATCCCACGCAGACGTCAAACTCAATTTAGTTGTGAATAACATTCCTAAATATTTATATAAATTGGTTACTTTTATTTCTCTATCACCATAGCACCATTTTTCGTGAGTCGAAAGGTGACCTCTTTTGCGGAAGACTATAATAATTTTAAAAATTTATTGGTCTTATCAAGATTTACTGTTAATTGTAGTCGTGTGTGTGTGTGTGTGTGTGTGTGTGTGTGTGTGTGTGTGTGTGTGTGTGTGTGTGTGTGTGAGAGAGAGAAGAGAGAGAGAGAGAGAGAGAGAGTACATGCGAAAGTCCGCGCATAATACGTTATACTTTGTTTTAGTTTCTTAAAAAAAGAAATCACAAGTATCAAGCTGAAAATATATGGCATTGTGTAGAATGAATGCACATTATCATATGTGCCATGTTGACGTTCCTGTTTTTCAACATCTCTAATATGGGCAATGCCTCTATATGAATGTCTTGTGTGCTAATTCTTACTTTTTAATTAGGTCTTAGTCATGTTTAACATTTTCACAACGTTTAGTTTCAATATTAGTTTTGATGTGCCAACGATAGTTTTAATTTCGAGGCACGTGGTGTGAGAAAATGAAGTTTCTAACATCCTATCGTATATCTTGTTTTGTCTTACCTGGTCTTATGACCCACCACAGCTGTTCAATCAGGTACATCGGTGACTGTCAACCCGGGTTTCAGTTTGTATCATTATACGGATTATCCGAGATTATGATATTGTTTGACTGCTTTGCCTTTGTAATCTGCCCGGAGCGCGGGGCAGGAGATAAGACAGAGACACACGTGCTAAAATCAGAATCCGATTAAAAGGGATTGCATCAGTATCAGTATCAGTAGCTCAAGAAGGTGTCACTGCGTTCGGTCAAATCCATATACGCTACACCACATCTGCCAAGCAGATGCCTGACCAGCAGTGTAACCCAACACGCTAAGTCAGGCCTTGTGAAAAAAAATTAAATTAAAATTAAAATTAATATAAATAAATAAACAAATAAAAATAAAGATAAAATAAAATAATATAATATAAATAAAATAAAATAACAAAAATAAAGAAAAATCAAGAATTTTTTTTTTTTTTTTTTAATAATAGATAAACACATAAAAAAATACTACTATTAAAAGGGATTGGTTGCAATAAGTAGTGCTAAGACTGTTAATTGTGCTCATAGAATGTACCAGTAATATGTTCAGTTGCCTTATAACATTTTTTTTTCTCTTTCTTTTATAGTCTACAATATCCTAATGACAGGAAAATAGTATGTAGTATGCTGATGACAGGAAAATAGTCTACAATATGCTAATGACAGGAAAATAGTCTATAATATGCTGATGACAGGAAAATAATTTGTAACGTGCTGATGACAGGGAAATAGTCTACAAAATATTGATGACAGGGACTAAACAGTCTACAATATGCTAATGACAGGGAAATAGTCTATAATATGCTAATGACAGGGAAATAGTCTATGATATACTGATGACAGGGAAATCGTCTACAATATACTTATGACAGGAAAATTGTGTATGATATGCTGATGACAAGGAAATAGTCTATAATATGCTGATGACAAGGAAATAGTCTGCAATATGCTGATGACAGGGAAATAGTCTGCAATATGCTGATGACAGGAAAATTGTGTATGATATGCTGATGACAGGGAAATAGTCTATAATATGCTTATGACAGGAAAATTGTGTATGATATGCTAATGACAGGGAAATAGTCTATAATATGCTGATGACAGGGAAATAGTCTATAATATGCTAATGACAGGGAAATAGTCTGCAATATGCTGATGACAGGAAAATAGTCTGCAATATGCTGATGACGGTGAAGCACTGTCTATATATCGTTGACAGGAAAATGCAACCGTAAAGTGCTGACCACACACACACACACACACACACGCGCGCGCGCGCACACACACACACACACACACACACACACACACACACACACACACACGCACTTCAATACAGTGTTAATCAAAACTTTGTTCTCCTTCTCCCCTGGCAAGCCCGCAGAACGTTCAACAATCCCATTGCACTGCCTTCAGTGTGTGTGTTCTACAACAGCACCCCACCACCTACCACCACTTTCATGTGCATCTTCGGCCACCCAATCAGGGACTTCATCCCCATCCCCCCAGGAAATTATCGGCCCCACTGCACATGGCGCGAGACTCTAGAGGCACGGGAGTCTGCCCTCCGCAACCGTCACATGCGCAACTGGGAGCGATGGTCCGAACGGACAAAACGACTACCACCCCTCCGCGTCGGAGACTACGTCCGCATCCAGAATCAAGTCGGACCTCACCCACTGAAATGGGACAAGACTGGGACAGTGATAGAGGTCCGCCAATTTGATCAATACGTTGTGAAAGTAGATGGCTCAGGAAGAGTCACCCTGCGCAACCGCAAATTTCTG
>NC_134891.1:10920568-10943068 GCF_041734735.1 Babylonia areolata | reverse complement strand
CCAAGGCTTCACACGCTATATATGGATTCGGGGGCAGTCGACGCCAGATTCTATCTGTTCTTAGTGAAGATGTTGATGGTTTACCCCCAGCTAATGACTGTCAGTAGGGGTCTAATCAGACACCAGCGTGACCTCAAAGAAGTGATAGATATATGGCTGGAGTCTTCGCTGAAAGAACTAATTCTCTGTCGCGCCGGCCACGGAGTTTCTGGCAAGTGGCTGGAGCGTTCTGAGATGTGCTGGTCCCCAGGCTGTGGTGACGGGGACTCGTGCTGCTGGAGAGCCCATCACCTGGCTCCCAACCCTGTGCTGGTGGTCCTTAAGTGTAAGAAACAGTCGGCAGCTGAAGACGGACATGCAGCATCTTCATCCTTCACGCCAGTGATCACACACACGGACTGCTGGCACGGGTTCTACCCCTACACATCACTGGAACCCTTGGAGCAGCAGGGGGTTCGTCTCAAAAGATCCAGCTGCCCTGCCGGCCAATGCAACCACCTGCTCTCTTCAATGACGGATATGTGATTCTTTGTGGGTTTTTTTTTTCTGTTTGAGAATATTCGTTGGAATTGTGTTCCTGTGAGAATCGTTTGAATATGAGAGTGAGATGTGTAAATTTGTAAATGAATAAAGAAGTGTGTGTTTCTACACCTGTGTGTGTCTATGATGTTCACGTGTGTATGAGTGAGAACATTTGCTTGATCCTTTCTCTCTTTCTGCCTATCATTTTCTCTGTCTTTTTTCTCTCTCTTTTCTTTCCATCTGTCTTTCTTTATTTCTCTCTTCCGCTTTCTCTTTTTCTTTTTTTTCTTACTTTCTCTCTTTCTGCCTCTCTCTCATTTTCTTTCTCTGGCTTGTGTACATGCACACTCGCAAACTCCTTCTCGTCACTGAAATTGACGCACACAGACACGTTACACACCACACACACACACACACACACATACACACACAGAGACACACATACACACACCACACACACACATACACACAAACACACACACACACACACACACACACACACACACACAGACACACACACACACACACAGACACACATGCACAGGTTACACATGCAACGCAAACACACACATGTTAAACACACACACAGTGATTACACACACATATGCACACACACAGACATACACACACACACACACGTCACACACACACAAACGCGCATGCACGGACACAGACACACACAATCGTCACACACACATATACAGGGGTTACACATAAACACACAGACACACAAACACACATACACACACAGACACAGACACACACACACACACACACACACACACACACACATGCACAGATTGCACATTGCGACGCAAACACACACAGGCTAAACACACACACATAGATTACACACACATATGCACACACACACAGACATACACACACACACACACGTTACACACACACAAATGCGCGTGTATGCACACAGACATATAGAGGGGTTACACATAAACACACACACACACACACACACACACACACACACACACACACACACGCACACATAAACAAACATACACACACACGTTTGTGCTCTGATGATTTTTTTAAATTATGTGCAAGAGGTGGTGTATTTGTAAACACCTGAAAACTCACGTGTCCTTGACATCTATTAGTGTTAAGAAATTTCATTTACCACTGATTAAAAGAAGAGAGACAAAAGACAAAAAACAAAAACAAAACCAAAACAACACACACACACACACACACACACACACACACACACACACACACACACACACACACACAAAGAAGAAGAAAAAACATGATACTGCACATGTAATATTGCTACAGAATTTAAGTGTGAATGAATACCATCACAATTAAACATAGCACAGATGTATTTTTTACTGGCCGAAATGAAAAAGATAAAACGACAAATATTTCCTTTTTGTTTCCAAACGAAGCAGTCCAAACTGCAGAAACTCCGCTGGTGATGGTAACATTTCCAACACAATGTTATCGGGTGACACTTCCACAGACAAATGCTACAACAGCTTTGCTGCGGATTTTATTCCTTGTCAGTTTGTGTTCACCCATGCGAACACAGCCACACGCACCCCTCACTCCTCTTCCCACACACACACACAAAAAGGGGGACATGGGGGTGAAATGGTGGATCAGCAGATGATCAGCAAATTGAAGAAGAAAATTATAATCAATGGGAAAATCTGTGAGATAAATATGGTGTAAATATTTCTTTTCATATTATCTATTCATTGACATCGGGTGAAGATTTTGAATTATTTGGTAAGGCAAGGAACTTAAAGGAAGGCATAAAAGCCCTCATGTGGTCTTGTGAGGTTAGCAGTACTCAAAGCAATATGAAATTAAATGAAAATTTGTAAAATTCCTAAAATACCTAAAACTGAGTATCATCCTGACATCATCAGTTTTAACCAAAGACACCCTTAGTACTAGCAGTAATAATTTTAGATACCACCACCTTTAATTTCATTTAGTCCACTTGACAATTATATGCCATTTCAGGACTGATTAATAATCATGTTACATCATTTTATTGTATTCATGGGAATATGGATACTTCATTAATAACGTATATAAATTATGCACATGGCAATTATTGCTCTCTTTCTCTGCCACATAGTTTACACATATACACAACTGAAGCACTATCATGACTTTCAAGATACATACTTTTCAGAGCCCTCAAACACAAAATTTATCTTTTGAATCAAATTGTGCTTTGATTTTGTCATTGATTTACAGATCTACAATTTTCTTCTGTGTGTGTGTGTGTGTGTACACGCAATTTATAACTTGGCACACGCGGTTTTTTGTTTGTTTGTTTGTTTGTTCGTTTGCGTGTGTACGTGTGTGTGCACGTTCACGTGTGTGCGTGCGTGCGCACGCGCGCGCTTGTGTGTGTTGGCACAAAACATTGTCAGCTTCACATGCTTCAGTGTTGTTCACGGACGGACTCGACATCAATTCTGCCTCAGTCAGACAACACAGGCCCGGCAGTGGCGTATTTAAGAACACTGTTTTTACTCTCCCGGAATAAGCGTAATGGAATGAAACTAGACTGTTCAAGTTTTATAATTTTCATTGCTTTGCCTTCAGGTGTTTCAGCAAGCACGAGATATATATTTCGTCACTGAAGACCACGCTTCATATCGTCTATGAAAGCTGTCAAAGAAACCTGTGAAGGATGAATGATCTCCAAACCTTTATTTCAGTTTCCTAAAGCATTTCTTCAACATTCCAACGTCTGGGACACAATGCCATAGCAAAACAAATAAGTTAAAAAGTGGACTTCCACACCAGCAACTGCTGTAAACAGGAAGACCACTGCATACACACCGCTCAGCTATTTCGGATTCAGCCGTTTGAGGATAATGTTGTTTGGGAGCGTGAAGTTGTCAATACATACCGTTCTTTTCACATCCAGCAATGATCTTCGTCGATTTTGACATCAGCGGTATTCCATATTTTTCACAGTATTGGACAGTGCTCCCTCACGGTTTTACATTGACCGAACGAATGGACACGCAGCGGTGGCTAAGCAGCCGCCATGTTTACCGGTACTCCCATACCGCGCGCGTTGACAGTGCAGCAAATGTGGGTGGGTGCACGTGCGCGCGCGTGTGTGTGTTTGAGGTGAAGTCAGCAAAGCACTGCCTACCACGTGACAGGCCTGTTTATGACTGTGTTTTTATCTTTGACCATGGGTAGAAGCCGCCTGTGTGTGTGTGTGTGTGTGTGTGTGTGTGTGTGTGTGTGTGTTCCTCCAGCGAACATGTATAGTAGAGGTGAAGTTTAAGACAAAAGGCTGACCACCATGCAAGAGGCCGAACTGGATTACTAGTGACCATATCAACGTGACAAGGCCGATAACGGTTTATGACCATCCCTATCTCTTTGACCGTGGCAGTTTCACTACTGCCGGCATCTGCTTTTAATGTTTTACATAGTCACATTTATGACCATCCACTACGTCACAAGGCCGATAACGGTTTATGACCATCCCTATCTCTTTGACCGTGGCGGCTTCACTACTGCCGGCATCTGCTTTTAAGGTTTTACAATCCATCATTTACACCGCCACGACAGTCTCGACGTCACCGTCGTCAAGGACCGAGATAAGGTACTGCATGAGATCAGGTACAGATTCACTGTGTCACGACAATGTCCGCCAGCAGCCTTATACCCTACCCCTTCCACATATAACAATACACTCACACACACTAACACAGACACATAAACCCATACCCAAATTTCATTGAACATTATTATTATATTTGACATATAAAATTCACCATCCCGCTTATGCAAACACCAAAAACACACCCCAATTTTAACTCAATGACAAGCCGAGAGAGAGAGAGAGAGAGAGAGTGTGTGTGTGTGTGTGTGTGTGTGTGTGTGTGTGTGTGAAGAGAGAGAGAGAGAGTGTGTGTGTGTGTGTCTGTGTGTGTGAAGAGAGAGAGAGAGAGAGAGAGAGAGAGAGAGAGAGAGAGAGAGAATGGTGGATTGTTCATCAGAGTAAGGCACAACACAAGACACACACACACACACACACACACACACACACACACACACACACACACACAACTTTATGCTTAAACAAAAAAAGCATGCAATACAATCACAGGAATCTATACATATGTTTCAATGTTGCACACACACACGCACGCGTGCGCGCGACACATTTTCCATGACAAAGTTGGCTTGAACAAATTCAGCCACATACATGTGGGGAGAGAGAGAGAGAGAGAAAGAGAGAGAGAGAGAGAGAGAGAGAGAGAGAGAGAGAGAGAGAGAATGAACTCAAAATGATTTTTATTCAAGGATTGAGATTTTGCGCTTGAGAGGAGAGAGAGGGGGTGTGGGGGTGGGGGGGAGAGGTTGGGGAGAGGGGGGACGGCTGGAGCAATTCGCAGCAGGGCATGATGCTCTTCATTTTCTTGTTCACTGAAGTTGATTTACTAATATGGCTGCCGCGCACGCGACACAGTCGCCTCAAACCGTCACTGTCTTGCGTTTCTCCCTGTTATTATCAGCCAACAATACCCGGGCCAGCCACAAACTCCTGTGGTCAACGCCTTGGCTCGGTTTCTATGGTGCGTGCATGTGGCCAGAAGTGTGAATAAAAATTGTTAAAAATCAAAATCTAACTGTGTTCCCGCCCATCTACAGCGGTCAAGTTTATATCAGTGTGATCAGTATGATTTATTCTATTTTATTGTAAAAAGAACGGTTTTGTTGCAGACATTTTGACCATTTTTGTATCTGTCCTGAAAAAAACCTGTCTTTGTACATTATTTCAAAATGGATTCATAATAATGTGATACAAAATCACTAGCAGAGCGATAGTTTTTTTGCAATTATATAACAAAAGACGAAATTCTGAAAAAAAAACAACAACAAAAAACATGATGAAAAATACATCTCTTAGGTTGTGAAGTAATGTGAAGTGAATTTGTAATTAATTGAATGAAGGTGATACAAAATGAAACGATGTGATCAATAAATGGAAAATAAAGTACATTTACGTTTCTCCCTTCATTTTTGTCTCTGATTGTGTGTGTGTGTGTGTGTGTGTGTGTGTGTGTGTGTGTGTGTGTGTGTGTGTGTGTGAGAGAGAGAGAGATAGAGAGAAGGAGAGAGAGACAGAGACAGAGGGAGCGGCCTCCAGTCCTTAGTGCTGACTTCAAGGGTGTGCCCTTTAACCAGCAAGGGCGATAGGTGTGAAATTACTCGCATTGTCAGAGCGCAAAGGTATTTGCCAGTCAACCGGCTCATCTACAAAACATGAGAACCCTAAGCACAACTGTTGGGGTGGAGGATAACACAACCAACAACAACAGCAGTCACCGCCTTCAGCAACAGAAACCATGAGGGTGTCTCGCAAGGCGACACACTTCAACCGCTTCCGTCAACAATGGACAGGCACCCCCTGCTGTTTAAACACCTTCTCCCGGTGACTGCAGTACGCCCTGTCTGCAACAAGTGGACCCTCGAAAAACATAACCCTCAGGGCTCTCTCTCTTTCTTGTGTGGTCCAGTAGAGCTCGATGCAGTCTTTGATGGACATAGGGTTTGCCTTCTCTCCCTTGGGGGCTAGAATATAAAGTCTGTGTGCGATTGCCAATTAAAAATGAGCAGAGGGATGGGAACAATTGACATGTACTTGTCAAAGGCTTATGGCAGGTCTTGGATGTGCTTCGTTACTTCTGAATGCTTACCATCTCTCTCTCTCTCTCTCTCTCTCTCTCTCTCTCTTCAAAACGAAATATGCTCTGTCTCCGTGGGTTCAGCTGTCTCTGCCTATCTGCCTGTCTGTATGTCTGTCCCTCAGTTCAATTTGGTTTGATGCCTGTTCACAAAATGTGACATTGGACACCCTCACACCCACCTACACACACACACCCACACCCACACAACCACATACACACCCCCACCTTCCCACCTACCACACACTAAAATACAGCAACAACATTTTAATCAAAGTCTAACAAAATGCGACACTGGACACACACACACACACACACACACACACACACACACACACACACACACACACCGTTCAACCAACCACCCGTTGTCACCCGCAATATAGGTGAGACCCACTTGAGACCACTTGAGAACCCTGCTAAATGGTCACCAAAGAAATCCCAACTCGGAACGTCCATGAACAACAACGCCCAAGGCCTAAAGTGGCCACTGGCAAAGAGAAGCCACCACCGACCAATCACAAACACATGTCCTCCGACTTTGAATGGGGACTAATGAAGCCACCATTGGATGTGGACAGACAGCAACGCTCAAGGCATCAACAAAGCCTGTCCCAAACTTCGGCCCTTCAGCCACAGTGTCGCCTTTCCCTGCTGTATCCTTTGTGTTGTCAGCGTCAGCCAATCATGTTGGAAAATGCTGGGCAGTCTCATATACAGTCCTGCGTGAAACCACTATAAAGCAAGATTCGTTTGCCAGGAATGCTTTGCTGTGTGTGATGTGTGGATGAGGTCTTCGTTTCGTCAGTTGTTCACTGCCTTGCTGTGCTGCTGTGGCCTCCGCATTTACACTGCTAAGCGTTCTGGTGATGCCTAAGTTGTATCATCTGTGTTCTGGTGACGCCTGAGCTGTATATTATCTGTGTTCTAGTGACACCTGAGCTGTACTATCTGTGTTCTGACACCTGAGCTGTATCACCTGTGTTCTAGTGCTGAGCTGTATTATAACTGGTGCCGGAGCTGTACGATCTGTGTTCTGGTGGTGCCTGGATCCGCCCTGCCTGTGTTCCATAGCCAGTACTCCGTCACACGTCTGTGCTGCTGACACTGCCTGCAGTCCTTGGCACGGCCACACAATGTCGATGCACTTCCCGGCCAAGTCAGCCCCACCACGCACTGCCCCCAGGACCTCAGCTCCCTGGAACTGGAACACCAGGACAGACCTTCCCTGGAACAGGACAGTCATTCCCGGGAACAGGACAAACTTTCCCAGGAACGGACCACACTTTCCCTTGAACAGAACAGACTTTTCTGGGAACAGAACAGACTTTTCAGGGAACAGGACAGACTTTCCTAGGAACAGGACAAACTTTCCCAGGAACGGAACACACTTTCCCTTGAACAGAACAGACTTTTCTGGGAACAGGACAGACTTTCCCGGGAACCAGGCAGATTCTTTCCCTGGAACAGGAACAGACTTTCCATGGAACAGGACAGGGAAACAGGACAGACTTTCCCAGAACAGGACAGACTTTCCCTGGAACTGGAACACCAGGACAGACTTTCGGAACGTGCCACATCAAAGTCGTGGCAGACGTCACGGCAAACACTTCCATCCCTACCCTTCCACGGATCCAGCCTTCTGTGGTAGCCCCAGCTGGACCAGGCAGCCCGAAAGAACCTGCTACACTTACCAGACAACGGAAGACTATTCCAAGTATTGGACGCAGGCTGACCAAGTGTCGTTCTTCCTGGAGAAACAGAAGGAAGAACAGCAGGAAAACGCATGGGGGACGACAGAGGAGAAAGCCATGTCCAACACAGACTGCATCGAGGTCTACTGGACCTCGGAAGAGAGAGAGAAGGACAGCTGGACTTCAGCAAAAGAACGGCCCAGGGCAGAGCACACAGAGCAGTACTGGACAACTGCCTAGTAGAAGTAAGTGTTGGTTGAAATAATCTTTAATTGTTCAACAATACACATGATTACAATGCAATCAATGACAAAGGAGCATCAACAAGCTTAAAGCTTATACTGTGCTCACAACATTGCACTTCAATTTTAACATGATGGCTGATGAACCATATTATCAATTGTATCAAATAACATTCATAACAGTAAGTAATGAAATAATGAAATAAAACAAATAAACAAACTACATAATATAGTAAAATAATGCTAATATCAATATTAACATGAGATTAAATTTATCATCACCAGAGTAATCAGCCTGATAGAAGAGAAACACAAAGGAAAAAAAGAAATTTAGAAGAATGGTGGGTAAGGTGGTGGGGGAGGGGGAACAGAGGGGAGAGGAGAAATTCTGACAGATCATTGACCAGTCAATTCAACTTTGAATATTTGGTCAGTCAAATAAATCCAACACATATTTTACGAATAGAATCATGTTGTAGCCGTTCTTGGCAATACTTTCTATGCTAAAATCTATTTGAATCCGAGATAAACTGGTAAACAGTTTGAAATATGAATAGATTAATTTGTATGATTTTGGAGAACAGGATCTCCATGTAAGAAGAAGGAAGTGTTTGTATAGAGTAGGATGTAGATGAATGCCAGTAATACTAATACTACTGATAATAATACATTGAAAAATATTAATGTAGTTTTTGTATTGGTGTTATTTGTACGTTCCATCATGCATATAAACGCTGAAAATAAGTGTATGCACCTTTGAATGAACGTGGGGATGTGCGTCTTTTATTCATTTATTCGTCTGCAAGTTGATGGAAACGGTTGTGATATTGTTTTGAAGTTTGCGATGTATGATGGAGAGGTTAGACACTGTGCTGGGTGATGTGGTCACAGGAATGTTAACACACTGGTAAATTTTACAAGTAAAAAACCGACATGTCTGGACTTTTTAAAAAAGTTTTCATCGATGTTTTCTGTTTCGATGAATATATCATTTTTTGGTTCAAAACTGGTGAATTTTACAACGAAAGAAAGAAGTCTGGCTTTGACTGGCATAGCCTTTTAATCATGAGTAAGCTACACGGACTATACAAAACACATGACATGTACAAACAATGATGCTATGAGAGTGAATGATTAACAAAGAATAAAGAGTTGTAACTCTCTTCAAACACAAGGTACACAACTTCAAGCCAATGCTGCACATGCTATCGATTCAGCTAGTACATAGATACATAAATAAAAGGTACATTGGAACTGCGGAAAGGAAGAAAAATGTGTTATTAAGATGGTCTGTTGTTGTTGTAGCTGTTGTTGTCGTTTGTTTGTATGTTTTGTGGTAGCAATGGATTCTATGGAACTTTTCATTCTGACCTCCCTTTAGTTGTAGTCAGGGGAGAGTAGGTAACCAGTACCCACATCAGCACACAGGAGACAGTGGGTCATTAACTCCTCACAGTCAGTGACATTAGCACACAGGGGACAGTGGGTCTTTAACTCTTCACAGTCAGTGACACCAACATACAGGAGACAGTGGGTCTTTAATTTCCCACAGTCAGTGACATTAACACACAGAAGACAGTGGGTCTTAAACTCCCCACAGTCAGTGACAACAGCACACAGGACACAGTGGGTCTTTAACTCCACACAGTCAGTGACATCAACATACAAGAGACAGTTGGTCTTTAACTCCTAACAGTCAGTGGTATTAACACACATAGAACAGTGGGTCTTTAACTCCCCACAGTCAGTGACAGCAACACACAGGGGACAGTGGGTCTTTAACTCTCCAGTCAGTGACATCAACATACAGGAGACAGTGGGTCTTTAACTCCCCACAGTCAGTGACTTCAACACACAGGAGACAGTGGGTCTTTAACTCCCCACTGTCAGTGACATCAACATACAGGAGACAGTGGGTCTTTAACTCCCCACAGTTAGTGACATCAACTCACAGGAGACAGTGGGTCTTTAACTCCCCACAGTCAGTGACATCAACACTCAGGGGACAGTGGGTCTTTAACTCCCCAGTCAGTAGCATCAACATACAGGAGACAGTGGGTCTTTAACTCCCCACAGTCAGTGACATCAACACACAGGAGACAGTGGGTCTTTAACTCCCCACAGTCAGTGACATCAACACACAGGGGACAGTGGGTCTTTAACTCCCCACAGTCAGTGACATCAAAACACAGGACACAGTGGGTCTTTAACTCCCCACAGTCAGTGACATCAACACACAGAGGACAGTGGGTCTTTAACTCCCCACAGTCAGTGACATCAACACACAGGACACAGTTTGTCTTTAAAATCACCATAGTCGGTGACATCAACACACATAGAACAGTGGGTCTTTAACTCCCCACAGTCAGTGACATCAACACATAGGAGAAAGCAGGGATGGAGGTGTGTGCAGCCCTGATTACACGTGTGTTCTGTCCTGTTGTTTCTTCAGGCCGGAGTGGATTCCTGGATGGCTCAGTGGGTAGACCGCCCAGCTCCACACACAGAGTTGTGGGTTCCAGTCCCGGGCATCCATTCTCAGCACTTCAGCCCACTGCAGACCGCCCCCTCACCCGGACAGACATCCAGGACTCACCCCCATGAACGACACAACCGTCAGCGAACCAGGCCCCCAGCTGTGGACAAGCTGACCGCTAGTTGACGGACGCAATAGCCGAGTGGTTAAAGCGTTGGACTTTCAGTCTGAGGGTGTAGTGACTGACTGAAACGTTGCAAAGCTTGCGGTTGAGCATGTCTTTGTAAAGGGTGTAAAAGGTTGTGGATTTGTATGGAAAGTAACAGAGGAGATTAGTTTAATTGCTGCCTGTTCACCGACCACAAACTGTACATGTATTTTGAATTAAGGCCTACTACGGCCGATTTTCGTTTCTCTCTCTCTCTCTCTCTCTCTCTCTCTCTCTCTCTCTCTCTCTCTCCTCTCTTTTATTGTGTCTGGTAATGAATTATAGTTGACATATGATCATCCGACGGTTGATCCTTGATGTTGTGTGTTTGCTTTAATGATCTCAAGTCACATGGAATAACCTGTTCGTGGTGGTATTGGTTAAAAGGAATGTTGATTATTTTTTTGCATGTCGTAAAAAAAATATAGCGCTGTCATGGATTTCAAATTTGAACCGTAAACCATCCACACTACTTTTTCGGTGATTGTTTTTCTCATGTGCAGCCGTGTACATGCCTGTGTGTGTGTGTGTGTGTGTGTGTGTGTGTGTGTGTGTGTGAAAGAAAGACCTATCTTTGTACATTATTTCAAAATGGATTCATAATAATGTGATACAGAATCACTAGCAAAGTGATACTTTTTTTGCGATAATATAACTAAAGACGAATTCTAAAAAAAAAAAAAACACAACCAAAAAACAAAAAAAAACATGATGAAAATACATCTCTTAGGTCGTGCAGTGATGTGAAGCGAAGTTGTAATTAATAGAATGAAGGTGATACGAATTGAAATGATGTGATTAATAAATGGAAAATTAAGAAAGTACATTTACGTTTCTGCCTTCATTTTGGTCTCTGATGGTGTGTGTGTGTGTGTGTGTGTGTGTGTGTGTGTGTGACAGAGACAGAGACACAGAGACAGACACAGAGAGAGAATGCATGCTACTGATTGATTACTTTAAACTGAATGTTCTCAGTACACCCGACACCCACCACTTCTCTCTCTCTTTCTCTGTCTGTCTCTCTCTCTGTCTCTCTCTCAGGATCTCTAACTCACCCTGACTTGAGCACCCCCCACCACCCCACCCCACCCCCCGCACCCCACACACACACACATACACCCACCTACACACTACACACTACACCCTTCCACTCCCCCCTCCCCCCTCCCCGCAGTATACTGTGTCGCCAGAGGAAAGCGTTCAGCACGGTACAGTACTTGTGACTGACTGCTGCCGCGCCGATGCTGATCGGTAAGTAGGTCACTGCGGCAGACAACTGATTCTGAACAGAAAGCTAGGAACAGAGCTCTATGGGGTCAAAGGGAAAAAAAACAATTACAATTTCATGTATTTTATACTAATTTGGTACAAGACGCAAATACGCTTTTATGAATGCATTCCAGTTTTTTACCATTCATGACATATCATAAAGCATGAAATCGGTATTATAGCAACTGCAAGGTGAATTTACGAACGCAGCAAGGGATCATTTAGTTCGTAAGTACAATTTTGTTGATAATTTACGCAATGCATAACTAACTTGGATATACTCCATGCTCTGCTTATTAACATGTAGAATATAAATATCTAGATATGTGTTAACCCGGTTCGGCTTCAGTAAACATTATCGGCACTCTGTCCACACAATAAATTCGGAAATGTATGGAGAGCAGATGATATCATGTCTTGATCTGAAAGGAACGGTATGAAATACTTAGCAGTACTCAAAGCAATATGAAATTAAATGAAAATTTGTAAAATTCCTAAAATACCTAAAACTGAGCATCATCCTGACATCATCAGTTTTAACCAAAGACACCCTTAGTACTAGCAGTAATAATTTCAGATACCACCACCTTTAATTTCATATAGTCCACTTGACAATTATATGCCATTTCAGGACTGATTAATAATCATGTTACATCATTTTATTGTATTCATGGGAATATGGAACGTATATAAATTATACACATGGCAATTATTGCTCTCTTTCTCTGCCACATAGTTTACATATATACACAACTGAACCACTATCATGACTTTCAAGATACATACTTTTCAGAGCCCTCAAACACAAAATTTATCTTTTGAATCAAATTGTGCTTTGATTTTGTCATTGATTTACAGATCTACAATTTTCTTCTCTGTGTGTGTGTGTGTGTGTGTGTGTGTGTGTGTGTGTACACGCAATTTATAACTTGGCACACGCGTTTTGTTTGTTTTTCTGTTTGTTTGTTTGCGTGTGTACGTGCGTGCACGTTCACGTGTGTGCGTGCGCGCGCACGCGCGCGCTTGTGTGTGTTGGCACAAAACATTGTCAGCTTCACATGCTTCAGTGTTGTTCACGGACGGACTCGACATCAATTCTGCCTCAGTCAGACAACACAGGCCCGGTAGTGGCGTATTTAAGAACACTGTTTTTACTCTCCCGGAATAAGCGTAATGGAATGAAACTAGACTGTTCAAGTTTTATAATTTTCATTGCTTTGCCTTCAGGTGTTTCAGCAAGCACGAGATATATATTTCGTCACTGAAGACCACGCTTCATATCGTCTATGCAAGCTGTCGAAGAAACCTGTGAAGGATGAATGATCTCCAAACCTTTATTTCAGTTTCTTAAAGCATTCTTTCAACATTCCAACGTCTCGGACACAATGCCATAGCAAAACAAATAAGTTAAAAAGTGGACTGACGCAGTCCTTCCACAACGGCAACTGCTGTAAACAGGAAGACCACTGCATACGCACCGCTCAGCCATTTCGGATTCAGCCGTTTGAGGATAATGTTGTTTGGGAGCGTGAAGTTGTCAATGCATACCGTTCTTTTCACATCCAGCAATGATCTTCGTCGATTTTGACATCAGCGGTATTCCATATTTTTCACAGTATTGGACAGTGCTCCCTCACGGTTTTACATTGACCGAATGAATGGATGCGCAGCGGTGGCTAAGCAGCTGCCATGTTTACCGGTACTCCCATACCGCGCACGTTGACAGTGCAGCAAATGTGGGTGGGTGTACGTGCGTGTGCGTGTGTGTGTTTGAGGTGAAGTTAGCAAAGCGCTGCCTACCACGTGACAGGCCTGTTTATGACTGTGTTTTTATCTTTGACCATGGGTAGAAGCCGCCTTTGTGTGTGTGTGTGTGTGTGTGTGTGTGTGTGTGTGTGTTCCTCCAGCGAACATGTATAGTAGAGGTGAAGTTTAAGACAAAAGGCTGACCACCATGCAAGAGGCCGAAACTGGATTACTAGTGACCATATCAACGTGACAAGGCCGATAACGGTTTATGACCATCCCTATCTCTTTGACCGTGGCAGTTTCACTACTGCCGGCATCTGCCTTTAATGTTTTACATAGTCACATTTATGACCATCCACTACGTCACAAGGCCGATAACGGTTTATGACCATCCCTATCTCTTTTACCGTGGCGGCTTCACTGCTGCCGGCATCTGCTTTTAAGGTTTTACAATCCATCATTCACACCGCCACGACAGTCTCGACGTCACCGTCGTCAAGGACCGAGATAAGGTACTGCATGAGATCAGGTACAGATTCACTGTGTCACAACAACGTCAGCCAGCAGCCTTATACCCTACCCCTTCCACATATAACAATACACTCACACACACTAACGCAGACACATAAACCCATACCCAAATTTCATTGAACATTATCATTATATTTGACACATAAAATTCACCATCCCGCTTATGCAAACACCAAAAACACACCCCAATTTTAACTCAATGACAAGCCGAGAGAGAGAGAGAGTGTGTGTGTGTGTGTATGTGTGTGTGTGTGTGAGCGTGTGTGTGTGTGTGTGTGTGAAGAGAGAGAGAGAGAGAGAGTGTGTGTGTGTGTGTCTGTGTGTGTGAAGAGAGAGAGAGAGAGAGAGAGAGAGAGAGAGAGAATGGTGGATTGTTCATCAGAGTAAGACACAACACAACACACACACACACACACACACACACACACACACACACACACACACACACACACACACACACACACACAATTTTATGCTTGAACAAAAAAAGCATGCAATACAATCACAGGAATCTATACATATGTTTCAATGTTGAACACACACACACGCACGCATGTGCGCGACACATTTTCCATGACAAAGTTGGCTTGAATAAATTCAGCCACATACATGTGGGGAGAGAGAGAGAGAGAGAGAGAGAGAGAGAGAGAGAATGAACTCAAAATGACTTTTATTCAAGGATTGAGATTTTGCGCTTGAGAGGAGAGAGAGGGTGTGTGGGGGTGGGGGGGGAGAGGTTGGGGAGAGGGGGGACGGCTGGAGCAATTCGCAGCAGGGCATGATGCTCTTCATTTTCTTGTTCACTGAAGTTGATTTACTAATATGGCTGCCGCGCACGCGACACAGTCGCCTCAAACCGTCACTGTCTTGCGTTTCTCCCTGTTATTATCAGCCAACAATACCCGGGCCAGCCACAAACTCCTGTGGTCAACGCCTTGGCTCGGTTTCTATGGTGCGTGCATGTGGCCAGAAGTGTGAATAAAAATTATTAAAAATCAAAATCTAACTGTGTTCCTGCCCATCTACAGCGGTCAAGTTTATATCAGTGTGATCAGTATGATTTATTCTATTTTATTGTAAAAAAAACAGTTTTGTTGCAGACATTTTGACCATTTTTGTATCTGTCCTGGAAAAACCTGTCTTTGTACATTATTTCAAAATGGATTCATGATAATGTGATACAGAATCACTAGCAGAGCAATAGTTTTTTGCAATTATATAACAAAAGACGAATTCTGAAAAAAAAAACACAACCTAAAACATGATGAAAAATACATCTCTTAGGTCGTGAAGTAATGTGAAGTGAAGTTGTAATTAATTGAATGAAGGTGATACAAAATGAAATGATGTGATCAATAAATGGAAAATAAAGTACATTTACGTTTCTCCCTTCATTTTTGTCTCTGATTGTGTGTGTGTGTGTATGTGTGTGTGTGCGTGTGTGTGTGTGTGTGTGTGTGTGTGTGTGTGTGTGAGATAGAGAGAAGGAGAGAGAGACAGAGACAGAGGGAGCGGCCTCCAGTCCTTAGTGCTGACTTCAAGGGTGTGCCCTCTAACCAGCAAGGGCAATAGGTGTGAAACTACTCGCAATGTCAGAGCGCAAAGGCATTTGCCAGTCAACCGGCTCATCTACAAAGCATGAGAGCCCTAAGCACAACTGTTGGGGTGGAGGATAACACAACCAACAGCAACAGCAGTCACCGCCTTCAGCAACAGAAACCATGAGTGTGTCTCGCAAGGCGACACACTTCAACTGCTTCCGTCAACAATGGACAGGCACCCCCGGCTGTTTAAACACCTTCTCCCGGTGACTGCAGTACGCCCTGTCTGCAACAAGTGGACCCTCGAAAAACATAACCCTAGGGGCTCTCTCTCTTTCTTGTGTGGTCCAGTAGAGCTCGATGCAGTCTTTGATGGACATGGGGTTCACCTTCTCTCCCTTGGGGGCTAGAACATAAAGTCCGTGTGTGATTGCCAATTAAAATTGAGCAGAGGGATGGGAACAATTGACATGTACTTGTCAAAGGCTTATGGCAGGTCTTGGATGTGCTTCGTTACTTCTGAATGCTTACCATCTCTCTCTCTCTCTCTCTCTCTCTCTCTTCAAAACGAAATATGCTCTGTCTCCGTGGGTTCAGCTGTCTCTGCCTGTCTGCCTGTCTGTATGTCTGTCCCTCAGTTCAATTTGGTTTGACGCCTGTTCACAAAAGGTGACATTGGACATCCTCACACCCACCTACACACACACACCCACACCCACACAACCACATACACACCCCACCTTCCTACCTACCACACACTAAAATTCAGCAACAACATTTTAATCAAAGTCTAACAAAATGCAACACTGGACACACACACACACATGCACGTGCACACACACACACACACACACACACACACCGTTCAACCAACCACCCGTTGTAACCCGCAAGATAGGTGAGACCCACTTGAGACCACTTGAGAACCCTGCTCAATGGTCACCAAAGAAATCCCAAATCGGAACGTCTATGAACAACGCCCAAGGCCTCAAGTGGCCACTGGCAAAGAGAAGCCACCACCGACCAATCACAAACACATGTCCTCCGACTTTGAATGGGGACTAATGAAGCCACCATTGGATGTGGACAGACAGCAACGCTCAAGGCATCAACAAAGCCTGTCCCAAACTTCGATCCTTCAGCCACAGTGTCGCCTTTCCCTGCTGTATCCTTTGTGTTGTCAGCGTCAGCCAATCATGTTGGAAAATGCTGGGGAGTCTCATGTACAACCGTGGGTGAAACAAGCATAAACCAAGATTCGTTTGCCAGGAATACTTTGCTGTGTGAGATGTGTGGATGAGGTCTTCGTTTCGTCAGTTGTTCACTGCCTTGCTGTGCTGCTGTGGCCTCCACATTTACACTGCTAAGCGTTCTGGTGATGCCTAAGTTGTATCATCTGTGTTCTGGTAATGCCTGAGCTGTATACTATCTGTGTTCTAGTGAGACCTGAGCTGTACTATCTGTGTTCTGACACTGGAGCGTATCAACTGTGTTCTAGTGCTGAAGCTGTATTATAGCTGGTGCCAGAGCTGTTCGATCTGTGTTCTGGTGGTGCCTGGATCCGCCCTGCCTGTGTTCCATAGCCAGTACTCCATCACACGTCTGTGCTGCTGACACTGCCTGCAGTCCTTGGCACGGCCACACAATGTCGATGCACTTCCTAGCCAAGTCAGCCCCGCCACGCACTGCCCCCGGGACCTCAGCTCCCTGGAACTGGAACACCAGGACAGACCTTCCCTGGAACAGGACAGACTTTCCCGGGAACAGAACAGACTTTTCCGGGAACAGGACAGACTTTCCTAGGAACAGGACAAACTTTCCCAGGAACGGAACACACTTTCCCTTGAACAGAACAGACTTTTCCGGGAACAGAACAGACTTTCCCGGGAACAGGGCAGATTCTTTCCCTGGAACAGGAACAGACTTTCCATGGAACAGGACAGGGAAACAGGACAGACTTTCCCAGAACAGAACAGACTTTTCCTGGAACTGGAACACCAAGACAGACTTTCGGAACGTGCCACATCAAAGTCGTGGCAGACGTCATGGTAAACACTTCCATCCCTACCCTTCCACGGATCCGGCCTTCTGTGGTGGCCCCAGCTGGACTAGGCAGCCCCAAAGGACCTGCTACACTTACCAGACAACGGAAGACTATTCCAAGTATTGGACGCAGGCCGACCAGGCGTCGTTCTTCCTGCTGAAACAGAAGGAAGAACAGCAGGAAAACGCATGGGGGACGACAGAGGAGAAAGCCATGTCCAACACAGACTGCATCGAGGTCTACTGGACCTCGGAAGAGAGAGAGAAGGACAGCTGGACTTCAGCAAATGAACGGCCCAGGACAGAGCACATGGAGCAGTACTGGACAACTGCCTAGTAGAAGTAAGTGTTGGTTTAAATATTCTTTAATTTTCAAGAATACACATGATTTCAATGCAATCAATGACAAAAGAGCATCAACAAGCTTACAGCTTATACTGTGCTCACAACGTTGCACTTCAATTTTAACTCTCTCCATACGAACGGCGAAAGAGACGATATTAACAGCGTTCCACCCCAATTACCACCATCAAAATATTGCAAGTGGAAGGCTCTTATATTGAAGACTTGAATGTTGACAAAGAATACCACAATTCTGACGACAGAAGCTAAAGGTTGGGTCATTGAGACACCCACTGGACATCCGAGGGGTCTGTGTAGAGGAGAAGAGAGGACTGGCCGTACTGAGTGAGTTAACATGATGGCTGATGAACCATATTATCAATTGTATCAAATAACATTCATAAACAGTAAGTAATGAAATAATGAAATAAAACAAATAAACAAACTACTTAATATAGTAAAATAATGCTAATATCAATATTAACATGAGATTAAATATATTATCAGATAATTTATTAATCGGCCTGATAGAAGAGAAACACAAAGGGAAAAAAAAGAAATTTAGAAGAATGGTGGGTAAGGTGGTGGGGGAGAGGGAACAGAGGGGAGAGGAGAAATTCTGACAGATCATTGACCAATCCATTCAACTTTGAATACTTGGTCAGTCAAATAAATCCAACACATATTTTACGAATAGAATCATGTTGTAGCCGTTCTTGACAATGCTTTCTATGCTAAAATCTATTTGAATAAGAGATAAACTGGTAAACAGTTTGAAATATGAATATATTAATTTTTATGATTTTGGAGAACAGGATCTCCATGTAAGAAGAAGGAAATGTTTGTATAGAGTAGGATGTAGATGAATGCCAGTAATACTAATACTACTGATAATAATAACATTGAAAAATATTAATGTAGTTTTTGTATTGGTGTTATTTGTACGTTCCATCTGCATATAAACGCTGTAAATAAGTGTATGCACCATTGAATGAACGTGGGGTTGTGTGTCTTGTATTCATTTATTCATCTGTCTGCAAGTTGATGGAAACGGTTGTATTATTGTTTTAAAGTTAGCGACTGTATGATGGAGAGGTTAGACACTGTGCTGGGTGATGTGGTCACAGGAATGTTAACACACTGGTAAATTTTACAAGAAAAAAACCGACATGTCTGGACTTTTTGAAAAAGTTTTCATCGATGTTTTCTGTTTCGATGAATATATCATTTTTTGGTTCAAAACTGGTGAACTTTACAACGAAAGAAGAAGTCTCACTTCGACTGGCATAGCCTTTTAATCATGAGTATGCTACACGGACTATACAAAACACATGACATGTACAAAACAATGATGCTATGAGAGTGAATGATTAACAAAGAATAATGAGTTGTAACTCTCTTCAAACAGAAGGTACACAACTTCAAGCCAATGCTGCACATGCTATCGATTCAGCTAGTACATGGATAAATAAAAGGTACATTAGAACTTCAGAAAGGAAGAAAAATATATTAAGATGGCCTGTTGTCGTTCTAGCTGTTGTTGTCGTTTGCTTGTATGTTTTGTGGTAGCAATGGATTTCATGGAACGTTTCATTTTGACCTCCATTTAGTTGTAATCAGGCGAGAGTAGGTAACCAGTACCCACATCAGCACACAGGAGACAGCGGGTCTTTAACTCCACACAGTCAGTGACTTCAACACACATAGAACAGTGGGTCTTTAACTCCCCACAGTCAGTGACATTAACACACATAGAACAGTGGGTCTTTAACTCCCCGCAGTCAGTGACATCAGCACACAGAGGACAGTGGGTCTTTAACTCCCCAAAGTCAGTGACATCACCACACAGGGGACAGTGGGTCTTTAACTCCCCACAGTCAGTGACATCACCACACAGGGGACAGTGGGTCTTTAACTCCCCGCAGTCAGTGACATCAGCACACAGAGGACAGTGGGTCTTTAACTCCCCACAGTCAGTGACATCACCACACAGGGGACAGTGGGTCTTTAACTCCCCACAGTCAGTGACATCACCACACAGGGGACAGTGGGTCTTTAACTCCCCACAGTCAGTGACAACAACACACAGGAGACAGTAGGTCTTTAACTCCCAGCAGTCAGTGACATCAACGCACAGGGGACAGTGGGACTTTAACTCCCCACAGTCAGTGCCATCAACACTCAGGGGACAGTGGGTCTTTAACTCCCCATAGTTAGTGACATCAACACACAGGAGACAATGGGTCTTTATCTCCCCACAGTCAGTGACATCAACACACAGGGGACAGTGGGTCTTTAACTCCCGACAGTCAGTGACATCAACACACAGGGGACAGTGGGTCTTTAACTCCCCACAGTCAGTGACATCAACACACAGGGGACAGTGGGTCTTTAACTCCCGACAGTCAGTGCCATCAACACACAGGGGACAGTGGGTCTTTAACTCTTCACAGTCAGTGACATCAACATAAAGGAGACAGTGGGTCTTTAACTCCCAGCAGTCAGTGACATCAAGACACAGGGGACAGTGGGTCTTTTACTCCCCACAGTGACATCAACACACAGGAGACAGTGGGTCTTTAACTCACCACAGTTAGTGACATCAACACACAGGAGACAGTGGGTCTTTAACTCCCCACAGTCAGTGACATCAACACACAGGGGACAGTGGGTCTTTAACTCCCCACAGTCAGTGCCATCAACACACAGGGGACAGTGGGTCTTTATCTATCCACAGTCAGTGACATAAAGAAACAGGGGACAGTGGGTCTTTAACTCCTCACAGTCAGTGACATCAACACACAGAGAACAGTGGGTCTTTAACTCCCCACAGTCAGTTACAGAAACATACAGGGGACAGTGGGTCTTCTACTCCCCACAGTGACATCAACACTCAGGGGACAGTGGGTCTTTAACTCCCCAGTCAGTGACATCAACATACAAGAGACAGTGGGTCTTTAACTCCCTAGTCAGTGACATCAACATACAGGAGACAGTGGGTCTTTAACTCCCCACAGTTAGTGACATCAACACACAGGAGACAGTGGGTCTTTAAAATCACCATAGTCGGTGACATCAACACACATAGAACAGTGGGTCTTTAACTCCCCACAGTCAGTGACATCAACACACAGGAGAAAGTGGGTCTTTAACTCCCCAGTCAGTGACCTCAACACACAGGGGACAGTGGGTCTTTAACTACCCACAGTCAGTGACATCAACAAACAGGGGACAGTGGGTCTTTAACTCCCCACAGTCAGTGACATCAACACATAGGAGAAAGCAGGGATGGAGGTGTGTGCAGCCCTGATTACACGTGTGTTCTGTCCTGTTGTTTCTTCAGGCCGGAGTGGATTCCTGGATTGATCAGTGGGTAGACCGCCCAGCTCCACACACAGAGTTGTGGGTTCCAGTCCCGGGCATCCATTCTCAGCACTTCAGCCCACTGCAGACCGCCCCCTCACCCGGACAGACATCCAGGACTCACCCCCATGAACGACACAACCGTCAGCGAACCAAGCCCCCAGCTGTGGACAAGTTGACCGCTAGTTGACGGACGCAATAGCCGAGTGGTTAAAGCGTTGAGGGTGTAGCGACTGACTGAAACGTTGCAAAGCTTGCGGTTGAGCATGTCTTTGTAAAGGGTGTAAAAGGTTGTGGATTTGTATGGAAAGTAACAGAGGAGATTAGTTTAATTGCTGCCTGTTCACCGACCACAAACTGTACATGTTTTTTTTTTAATTAAGGCCTACTACGGCCGATTTTCCTCTCTCTCTGTCTGTCTGTCTGTCTGTCTCTCTCTCTCTCTCTCTCTCTCTCTCTGTGTGTGTGTGTGTGTGTGTGTGTGTGTGTTACTGTGTCTGGTAATGAATTATAGTTGACATATGATCATCCGACGTTTGATCTTTGATGTTGTGTGTTTGCTTTAATGATCTCATGTCACATGGAATAAACTCTTCATGGTGGTATTGGTTAATGGAATGTTGATTAATTTTGGCGTGTCGTAAGAAATGTAATGCTGTCATGGATTTCATCCACACTACTTTTTCGGTGATTGTTTTTCTCATGTGCAGCCGTGTACATGCCTGTGTGTTTGCGTGTTTGTGTGTGTGTGTGTGTGTGTGTGTGTGTGTGTGTGTGTGTGTGTGTGTGTGTGTGTGTGTGTTTGTGTGTGTGTGTGTGAA
>NC_134891.1:10903068-10918068 GCF_041734735.1 Babylonia areolata | reverse complement strand
AGTACAGCAAGCACAGCACAGCACAACACAGCACAGTACAGTACAGTACAACACAGCACAGTACACATACACACAACGAAAGAGAGAGATAGTTTGCATCGCTTATAACTGAAAAGGCATGGAAGGTCAATAGATAGGCGTTTTCAAAAAGATGTGTTTTCAGACCAGTTTTGAAAGATTGAAATGGAGAGTGGCGAAGATCGTGAGGTAAACTGTTCCAGACATATGGAGCTGAATAAGAAAAGGAAGAATCACCTAAGGATCGGGTTTTAACACGGGGAGCAAGTAGCCGCCGTGAATCGGAAGATGATCTGAGTTGTCGACGGGGTGTGTAGGTTTGAATCAATTCTCTCAGATACTGAGGAGCAGCACCCAAAATGGAGTTGAAGGTGAGAATTGCAACTTTGTACTGAATGCCGGCAGAAATTGGTAACCAGTGGAGAGAACGCAGAAGATGAGTGATATTGTCAGTCTTTTTGGTTCTAAAGATTAATCTTGCTCCTGCATTACGATAGATAACGTGACAGAACAGGACAGGACAATTCAATGCAGTTAAGACCATTACAGCACACGAGAGATGTGAGACCACATGACAGACTGGACAAGACAGGGCAGGACAAGACAAGACAAGACAGGACAGGGCAGGGCAGGGCAGGACGGGGCAGGACAAGACAGAACAGGACAGGACAAGACAGGATAACACAGGACAGGACAAGACAAAACAAGATAGGATAGGGCAGGACAAGACAGGACGAGGCAAGACAAGACAAGACAGGACAGGGCATGGCAGGACAGGAAAGGGCAAGACAGGACAGGACAGGAGAGGGCAGGGAAGGGCAGAGCAGGGCAGGGCAGGGCAGGACAGGACAGGACCGGATAGGAAAGGGCAGGGAAGGCAGGACAGGGCAGGACAGGACAGGACAGGACAGGGCAGCACAGGACAGGGCAGGGCAGGGCAGGGCAGGACAGGGCAGGACAGGGCAGGGCAGGGCAGGACAGGACAGGACCGGATAGGAAAGGGCAGGGAAGGCAGGACAGGGCAGGACAGGACAGGGCAGCACAGGACAGGACAGGACAGGGCAGGACAGGACAGGGCAGGGCAGGGCAGGGCAGGGCAGGGCAGGGCAGGGCAGGGCAGGGCAGGGCAGGGCAGGGCAGGACAGGACAGGACCGGATAGGAAAGGGCAGGGCAGGGCAGGACAAGGCAGGACAGGACGGGACAGGACAGGGCTGGACAGGGCAGGGAAGGGCAGAGCAGGACAGAACAGGGCAGGACAGGACAGGGAAGGGCAGGGCAGGACAGGACAGGATAGGACAGGGCAGGGCAGGACAGGGCAGGGCAGGACAGGACAGGGAAGGGCAGGACAGGACAGGCCAGGGCAGTTCAGGGAAGGGCAGGACAGGACAGGACAGGACCGGATAGGAAAGGGCAGGACAGGACAGGACAGGGCAGGGCAGGGCAGGGCAGGGCAGGGCAGGGCAGAGAAGGGCAGGGCAGGACAGGGCAGGGCAGGAAAGGGCAGGACAGGACAGGGCAAGTCAAGTCAAGACAAGACGGGGCGACACTGAGCAACACAGAATACAAGTCAAGGCCTGACTAAACACACTGGGTTACGCTTCTGGTCAGGCATCTGCCTAGCAGATGTGATGTAGTGTATATGGATTTGTCCGAACGCAGTGACGTCTCCATGAGAAGCTGAAACTGAATTTGAAAGCATCAAAACGCGTTGCTTTGTATGACAGTTAACAAGAGAGGCAAGGCCTTCAAGACTCACTTGTGATACACTTTAAAACAAGAGAGGCAAGGCCTTCAAGACTCACTTGTGATACACTTAAAAAAAATCCAAGCTTTTTATGTATTGAGTATATGCATTTACTGTTATATTTATATTTTTTGTATTCTCTAAACGTGGCACTTTGATCTGATATTCGAGCCAACAAAAGATCTGTCATCATTATCATGTTTTTGTTCAAACAGGAACTTCTTTTGCTAAGCATGGAAGTTTTGTTTATTGCAAACGTTTTGGCGCAGACAGTAAAATAAGGGAAATTACTCTGTAGGGGACTTAGTTTGCTTTAAACTGATCTTTCTCATCTTAAACATTACATTTTGAAATTATACTCAATACATAAAAAGCTTGGATTTTTTTAAAAAAGTGCATCAAGTGAGTCTTGAAGGCCTTGCCTCTCTTGTTTCAAAATGTAATGTTTAAGATGAGAAAGATCAGTTTAAAGCAAATTAAGTCCCCTAGCATCAATTACAGAGTAATTTCACTTTTTTTACTATCTGCACCAAAACGTTTGCAAAATAAATAAAACTTCCATGCTTAGCAAAAGAAGTTCCTGTTTGAACAAAAAATGATAATAATGACTGCTCTTGTTGTTGGGTCAGAATATCAGATCAAAGTGCCAAGTTTAAAGAATGCAAAAATATAAATATAACAGTAAATGCAGTTTGCGTGTAATTTGGCTTCATTTTTTTTATTTTTTGTGCCCATCCCAGAGGTGCAATATTGTTTTAAACAAGATGATTGGAAAGAACTGAATTTTTTCCTATTTTTATGCCTAATTTGGTGTCAACTGAGAAAGTATTTGCAGAGAAAATGCCAACGTTAAAGTTTACCATTCGGATGAAGCGATAAACTGAGGTCCTGTGTGTAGACGCTCTCAGCGCACGTAAAAAGAATCATCTTTAATCAAAGAAGAAAGACCCGGCTTTTATTTATTTGCCTGAAGGGCAAACAGTATTAATTTTGTTCTTGGCTTGTTTTCGTTGTGTGTGTGTTCTCTGTTTCTGCTCTATATCTTTCTGAGCCTGTTATATATGCATATAATGTTTTATGTAATAACACACACACACACACACACACACACACACACACACACACACACTTACAGACACAGATTCCTAATCGATATATGTCGTCCAAATGCAAAGCCTAGTGAATTGATCCTTCTAACAGAACTACAGCCAAGGCTGGCGAAATTTGTTCATGAATGTTTCTCTTCTTAATATGCTCATGTTTATGTTTCATTGTGTCTTATAAACTTTAAGGTTTTATGACAATAAAAAGTATTCTATTCTACTCTATTCTATTCACACACACACACACACACACACACACACACACACACACACACATACGCGTGCGTGTTTGTGTGTGCCTGTATGTGTGTGTGCATTTCAGTGTGTATACACCTGTCTCTATCCGTTTATTGTCCACCTTCTTCCGCGATCCCTCCTCCCACCTCTCCATCTGTGTAGCAAGTGGTCATCCAGTTTTCTCTATTAATTAATGTGTGTGTGTTCTCATATTATGTTTTTGTTGCGTGTTTGTGTGTGCCTGTATGTGTGTGTGCATTTCATTGTGTATACACCTGTCTCTATCCGTTTATTGTCCACCTTTTTCTGCAATCCCTCCTCCCTCCTCTCCATCTGTGTAACAAGTGGTCATCCAATTTTCCCCATTAATTAATGTGTGTGTGTGTGTGTTCTCATATCATATTTTTGTTTTGGCATACACGTTGAGTTCACAAGCATGAATGTATCATAATCTATCTATCTATCTACACACACACACACACACACACACACACACACACACACACACACACACACACACACACACACACATATATATATATATGTATGTATGTATGTATGTATATTTATTCATACTGTTGTTGTTTTAGCTTCCCTTTCATCTGCACTGTTTCAGAGGCATTTCCCCAACGCGGCTCATTCTGTCTCACTCTCCCCCTTTCACACACACACACACACACACACACACACACACACACACACACACACACACACACACACACACACACACGTCACCCGGGGGACCTACAGAAGGTGGGGGGGGGACGTGATGTTACACCGAGTTCATTTCTTGCAGCCTCAATCGCCCATAGTCCGCAGGAAACAATCGATGTTAGGTCGCCAGGAGCCTACACACCAGACGAGACCCTGCCCTACTGCAGGTGAAGTGTTTAGGGTCGAGGACTGGCGACCGTGATGACCGGGGTTCGAATCCCAGGAGAGCTTTTTTTAATTATTATTTTCTTCTTTAGATCGGCCTGCGTTGCTGCAAGCAAGTGTTGACTTTTATTTATTTATTTCTTTGTTTATTTATTTATTCATTTATTTATGTATCTATCTATTTAATCATTTATCTATCTATTTATTTATTTACTCATTTATATATCTATTTATTTATTCATTTACTTATTTATTTATCTATTTTTGGATTTTTTGTTGTTTTTTTGTTGGGGGTGGGGGGACCTTTTTACCTCCTCTTCAGCCTCCTTTTTCCTCCTCTTCCTCTTCGTCATCCACCTCTTCCCCTGGCAACCAAGGGTCCAGTGTACGGCACGCACGTGGCGCACTGAAAAAAAAGAAGAACCTTTGGCAGCAAAAATTGTTGCATCCTGGCAACATCCTGTAGAAGAAATCCAACTAATATATGTATACAACAACAACAACAACAATATATATATATATATATATATATATATATATATATATATACACACACATATGTACACACACACACACACACACACACACACACACACACACACACACACACATACATATATATATATATATATATATATATATATGCTGATGACACTCAACTCCAGAGAAGTGTGATACCCCTGAAAAATTGTTGTTGCAATAAAAATCCAACTGCTTCCTGGACATACAAAACTGGATGACTCTAAATAAGTTACAACTGAACGCTGACAAAACTGAAGCAATGATCATAGGAACTAAACAAAAACTGTCTTCTATCACAACTGACACAATCAAACTTGGCAGTACATCCATCCCTCTTTCCAGCTCAGTCAAGAATCTCGGCGTTGTCCTTGACAACACACTGTCCATGCAAAAAAAATTATCAGACATGTCAGTCCTGCTACTGTCAATTGCGGCGCATCAGTTCCATCCGGAAATATCTGTCCACTGACGTAACATCTAGACTTGTCGTTTCTCTCATTCTCTCTCGCCTTGACTACTGCAACTCTCTGTTGTCTGGTTTGCCTGCTTCAACCATTCAGTCCCTTCAGCGCATACAAAACTCTGCAGCCCGACTCGTCCTCAGAAAGAAGAGATCTGACCACATCACTCCTCTTTTACAACATCTCCACTGCCTCCCTGTCTCATATAGAATAAAGCACAAGATCAGCACTCTATGTTATAAATGTATTCACTAATCTGCCCCTTCCTATCTCTGTGGCTGCCTTCACCTCTACACTCCATCTCGCTCTCTACGATCGGCTCCGGATCCACTATGTTTACGCATACCCAGATGCAAACACTCGACTATTGGCCGCCGTTTTCTCTGTCTCTGGACCTTGCAATTGGAATGAACTTCCACTTTCGTTTCGTCAGGTCTCCGCACTCAGCTCTTTCAAGTCTGGCATTAAAACCCACCTCTTCCCAAAATAGTCTCCCTTCCCTGCCTCTTCCTTGTCTTTAATTTCTCGAGTTTTAGAGTTATGCATGCGTGTGATTAACTGGTGCAAAAAACGCCTTGATTTGTCTCTGCACAAGATTCAGCGCTATATAAATATCATTATTATTTATTATTATTAAGCACTCAAGGCCTGATCAAGCGCGTTGGGTTACACTGCTACTCAGGCATTTGCCATAGTCATAGCAGATGTGGTGAAACGTGTACGGATTTTTTTTTCTCCGAACGCAGTGACGCCTCCTTTGAGAAGCTGAACCTGAAAGCCAAACCACCACTTCGTCACCATGGGAGGCCCCTGTGGCTCCTGCCGCGTGAGCCTCAAGGAGGTGGTGGTGTGTCTGTGCGCCTGCTGCAACAGCATATGCATCTTTGTGTTCGCCTTCGGCCTCAACACGCTGTTCGGGGACATCCAGGCGTCCTTCCACACAGATAGGGCCAGCACGGCCTCTGTCCAGGCCGTGTGTATGGGTCTGACTTGTGGTGGAGGTACTAAGTTTCGGAGGGGGTGTGGGGGGGGGGGGGCTGGTGGGGGGTGGGGGAGAGGGGTGGGTGGGCGTGGGGTGTGCCACGGTGATGGTTTGGTTTGATTTCCTGTTGTGATTGTTTCAGTGATTTTTGACTCACTTGTGTAAACTCATTAGCGAGTCTTGAAGGCCTTGCCTCTCTTGTTTTTGTTTTTTTTCTTAATTGTTTACATTGATTGTGTGTGTGTGTGTGTGTGTGTGTGTGTGTGTGTGTGTGTGTGTGTGTGTGTGTGTGTGTGTGTGTGTGTCTGCGTGTGCGTGTGTGTGTGTGTGAGCGTGTGTGTGTGTGTGTGTGTGTGTGTGTGTGTGTGTGTGTGTTATTTATTTTAATTTAGGCTGTTCTTTTTTTTACTTTCTAAGTTTTGACAATTTTTGAGAATTTGACCCAGTTTTATTAAATTTAATGTATTCAATTTAATTGCATTCAATTCAATCCAATCCAATTTATTCATTACAATATTAAATCAAATTAAAATGAATTAAAATGAATCCATTCCAATCCAGTCCAATCCAATTCAATTCGGTCTCATTTAATCTAGTCTGATTTTCATTTTCTTTTCTTTTCTTTTTTTTTTCATTTCATTTTATTCTATGGTAACTTGTTTTATTGTATCATGTGTGTGTGTGTGTGTGTGTGTGTGTGTGTGTGTGTGTGTGTGTGTGTGTGTGTGTGTGTGTGTGTGTGTGTGCGCGTGCGTGTGTGTGTGTGTGTGCGTGCGTGCGTGTGTGTGTGTGTGCGTGCGTGCGTGTGTGTGTGTGTGTGTGTGTATCTGTGTGTGTGTGTGTGTGTGTGTGTGTGTGTGTGTACACGCTTGCTTGCTTGCCTGTGTGTGTATATACGTGCGTGCGTGTATGCGTGTGCATGTGTGTATGTATCAGTATGCATGTGCGTCCGCATGTGCATGCAAGCGTGTTGGTCACGCGTGCGCGTACGCGCTGACGTTTACACGGTCCTCCATGTTGTTGTTGTTGTTGTTGTTGTTGTTGTTTTAGGTTTTGTTGGGGTTTTCTTTGTTTTGTTTTTTAATATATATATATATATATATATATATATATATATATATCTTTTTTCTTTTTTTTTCTTTTTTTTTGCAACTGTCTATACACTGTTCCCGGGTTCCTGCCCTGCCTGACAGGTCTGGTGGCAGGGATGCTGGCGCGGAAGTTGGGACACCGCATGTCCTTGCTGCTCGGAAGCTTGCTGTCTTCCGGGGGGTACCTGGCTGGTGGCTTTGCTGACTCTCTGCCTGTCCTCATCGTCTGTGTGGGTGTTGTGTCAGGTACTGTGTGGTGTGGTGTGGGGGGGTGGTGGTGTGGTGTGGTTTGGTGTGGGTGGTGTGGGGTGGGGTGGTGTAGGGGTGTGGGGGGTGGTGGGGGGTGTGGTGGTGTGGTGTGGGGTGTGGTGGTGTGGGGTGGGGTGGTGTGTGTGGTTTAGTGTGGGTGGGGTGGGGTGGTGTGGTGTGGTGTGTGTGGTGTGGTGTGTGTGGTGTGGGGTGCGGTGGTGTGTGTGGTGTGTGGTGGTGTGATGTGGGGTGGTGCCGTGTGGTGGTGTGATGTGGGGTGGTGCCGTGTGGTGTGGTGTGTGTGGGGTGTGGTGTGGTGGGGTGGTGTGGCATGGCGTGGCGTGGCGTGGCGTGGCGTGGGGTGGGGTGGTGTGGCATGGCGTGGCGCGGGGTGGGGTGGGGTGGTGCCGTGTGGTGTGGTGTGTGTGGTGTGGGGTGGTGTGTGTGGGGTGTGGTGTGGTGGGGTGGGGTGGCATGGCGTGGCGTGGCGTGGCGTGGCGTGGCGTGGCGCGGGGTGGGGTGGTGTGGCATGGCGTGGCGTGGGGTGGGGTGGGGTGGTGTGGCATGGCGTGGCGTGGGGTGGGGTGGGGTGGGGTGGTGCCGTGTGGTGTGGTGTGGTGTGGTGTGTGTGGGGTGGGGTGTGGTGGGGTGGTGTGGCATGGCGTGGCGTGGCGTGGCGTGGCGTGGGGTGGGGTGGGGTGGGGTTGTGTGTGTGGTGTGGGGTTGTGTAGGGTGGCGTGGTGTGGTGTGGTGTGTGTGGTGTGTGGTGTGTGGTGTGGTGTGGTGTGGTGTGCCGTGTCGTGTCGTATCGTGTTTTTGTGACGTGTTATGCCGTATTCTATCCGGTACTGTATTGTATTGTATCGTGTCATGTCGCATTTTCTCCGGTAATGTATTGTGTCGTGTCGTGTCGTGTCGTGTCGTGCCTTGTCGTGTCGTGTCGTGTCGTGTCGTGTCGTGTCGCATTTTCTCCGGTATTGTATTGTGTCGTGTCGTGTCGTGTCGTGTCGTGTCGTGTCGTGTCGTGTCGTGTCGTGTCGCATTTTCTCCGGTATTGTATTGTGTCGTGTCATGTCGCATTTTCTCCGGTATTGTATTGTGTCGTGTCATGTCGCATTTTCTCCGGTATTGTATTGTGTCGTATCGTGTCGCATTTTCTCCGGTATTGTGTCGTGTCGTGTCGTGTCGTGTCGTGCCGTGTCGTGTCGTGTCGTGCCGTGTCGTGTCGTGTCGTGTCGTGTCGTGTCGTGCCACTTGTGTGTCCTGTGTGCAGGCAGTGACAGTCCTCGTGACGGGTGTGGTAGTTACAATAAATGGTCAGAGCGCTGTATTCTCGTCCGGTCACACACGTGAAGTGTATGCCTCGTCGTCATTCTCATTCTCGTCGTTCTCGTCATCACCCCCTCCTCCTCTCCCTCCTCCTCCTCCTCCTCCTCCTCCTCCTCCTCCTCATCATCATCATCATCATCATCACGCTGTGTGCACGCAGTGGCTACGCCCTGCTCAACTTGTCCAACATGGCCTGTGCTCTCCAGAGGTTCTCCTCCCTCACCTCCTCTTCTTCCTCCTCCTCCTCCTCCTCATCATTCTCATCATCATCATCATCACGCTGTGTGCAGGCAATGGGTACGCCCTGCTCAACCTGTGCTCTCCAGATTCTCCTCCACCTCCACCTTCAACTCCCCATCTGCCTCCTCCACCTCCTCCTCCTCCTCCTCATCATCATTATCATCACACTGTGTGCAGGCAGTGGGTACGCCCTGCTCAACCTGTCCAGCCTGGCCGGTGCTCTCCAGAGGTTCTCCTCCTCCGTCTCCTCAACCACCTCCACCTCCTCCTCCTCCTCCTCCTCCTCCTCCTCCTCATCATCATCATCATCATCATCATCATCACGCTGTGTGCAGGCAGTGGGTACGCCCTGCTCAACCTGTCCAACATGGCCGGTGCTCTCCAGAGGTTCTCCTCCCTCACCTCCCCTTCTTCCTCCTCCTCCTCATCATCATCATTCTCATCATCATCATCACGTTGTGTGCAGGCAGTGGGTACGCCCTGCTCAACCTGTCCAACATGGCCCGTGCTCTCCAGAGGTTCTCTTCCTACGCCTCCTCAACAACCTCCACCTCCTCCTCATCATCATAATCATCATCATCATCATCATCATCATCACGCTGTGTGCAGGCAGTGGGTACGCCCTGGTCAACCTGTGCTCTCCAGATTCTCCTCCACCTCCACCTTCAACTCCCCATCTGCCTCCTCCTCCTCCTCCTCCTCATCATCATCATCACGCTGTGTGCAGGCAGTGGGTACGCCCTGCTCAACCTGTCCAACCTGGCCTGTGCTCTCCAGAGGTTCTCCTCCTCCGTCTCCTTAACCACCTCCTCCTCCTCCTCCTCCTCCTCATCATCATCATCATCATCATCATCATTATCATCATCATCACGCTGTGTGCAGGCAGTGGGTACGCCCTGCTCAACCTGTCCAACCTGGCCTGTGCTCTCCAGAGGTTCTCCTCCTCCGTCTCCTCAACCACCTCCACCTCCTCCTCCTCCTCCTCCTCCTCCTCCTCATCATCATCATCATCATTATCATCATCATCACGCTGTGTGCAGGCAGTGGGTACGCCCTGCTCAACCTGTCCAACCTGGCCTGTGCTCTCCAGAGGTTCTCCTCCTCCGTCTCCTTAACCACCTCCTCCTCCTCCTCCTCCTCCTCCTCATCATCATCATCATCATCATCATCATCATCATCATTATCATCATCATCACGCTGTGTGCAGGCAGTGGGTACGCCCTGCTCAACCTGTCCAACCTGGCCTGTGCTCTCCAGAGGTTCTCCTCCTCCGCCTCCTCAACCACCTCCACCTCCTCCTCCTCCTCCTCATCATCATCATCACGCTGTGTGCAGGCAGTGGGTACGCCCTGCTCAACCTGTCCAACATGGCCGGTGCTCTCCAGAGGTTCTCCTCCAGAGCTGGGGTGGTGTCCTCAGCCATGATGATGGCCGCGGGTCTGGTCATGGTGGTCTCCCCTTTCCTCTTCAGGTAGGGGGTGTGTGTGTGTGTGTGTGTGTGTGTGTGTGTGTGTGTGTGTGTGTGTGTGTGTGTGTGAGTGTGTGTGTGTGTGTGTGTGTGTGTCTGTGTCTGTGTGTGTGTGTATCTGCGTGTGTGTGTGTGTGTATGTGTGTGTGTGTGTGTGTGTGAGTGTCTTGTAAAAAATAAAAATAAAAAAAAATAAAAAGGTTCATGTAGTCTGTGTTTTGTGTTTGTTGTTGTTGTATTGGTTGTTTTTTTCGTTGGACACCAAATTCACAGTCCTGATTCCCTTTATGAAACTTGTTAAAAATTACCGTAACTTCAGAGTTTTTGCTGCGACAGTGTGACATAGGCTGAAAACTTGAGTCAGAGTAATTCTTTGGTCTCAATGTTGCTACAAAATATGCAACCGATTCTTAATAAATGTATGTACATGTTAGCAGGCCATGCATTTATGTGCCTACATGTATGTGCATACAGAAATATTTATAGTTTCAATTTAGTCGCGCGCCACACCGGTTTCATGTTAGTTTTCCACATCAACAGCAACGTGAGAGATGTATTGTCAATGTTTCTCCGTTGCAAAGGGAAATCATTTCCAGCTTTGTGTTTTGTGAAGGACTATGGCTCTCAAACTGGGAGGCAAAACTACACTTGCTCTTCGTGCTGTAGCTTTGGGGGTGGGGGGTGGGGGGGGGAGTATTTGGCCTTTGGGAATAATCCCAACGACACGGGAACTGTGGCGTTTATGACGGGATTGTTACACGAATTTCATGCAGAAAAACAACAACGTTTCCTCATTTTGTTCTTTTATTCTGCTGTCGTTTTGCCGTGTTCACTTTACTTGGGGTTAGCCTCACTTGGGGTGAAATACACTGGGGGTGATTTCCTTTCTTATGACACCAATCTTTCATACTGCACCATGGACATTCGTGTTTCATTCCGCGAATTTTGAAATTCCCACAAAGTTTGAATTTCTGAATAAAAAACAACAACAAAAGAATATTATTAAAACTCAAAGCACTTGTCTCTTCTATTTATAGTTCCTTTAGGTAATTAACAAATAGTGAAGAGTAGTAACTCTCTCCATTCACAAGGTGCACAACTTCAAGTCAGTGCTGCTTACGCTACCGATTCAGCTAATCATTGTGAATGGAGAGAGTTACCACTCTTTACTATTTGTTAATCATTTAATCTCCTGGCCTCATTATTTGTTAATTTCCTTTAGGTAATGTTATGTCTGATGTCAATAGCTGAGGATAAAGTAATTATCGATGTGTAATGTTTGCGAGAATGGGCTTTTTTTGTTTGTTTGTTTGTTTGTTTTCTTTGTTCTTTTGACATCACTCTTATTGTTTACATGGTATGTGCAAAAGATTGTATGTAACTTTTCAAGAAACAAGAAATAAACTATTTTTTGCCTTTACCTTTGCCTGATGTGTGGCCGTGTGCAGGCATTTGGCGGAGACGTACAGCTGGAGGGGGTGCCTCATCATGATCAGCGCCCTCACCTTCCACTCCTCCATCTTTTCCCTCCTGCTCACCTCCCCCCTCCTACAGCCCCCTCCACCAGCCAGCGGTGCCGCCCCCCGCCCTGCAGGCATCACTCAGCCTTTGACCTCCCCAGACCACTCTGCCAGGACAGAGGCCACGTGTCTTGACGGGGATGATGCAGGTGAATACTCATCACCTGACCTTGACCTCACTTCGCAGTCAGTCCAGTCAGGTGACGGCGTCGCCAGAATAAGGATCCCGGACGACCTTGACCTCACTTTGGATTCGGAGCACGTGCCTGATAACGTTGCCATGGACGGGACATCGCCACGTCTGACCACAGAACCACTCCTTGCTGGTACAAGTCTGAAGGTCTCTGCAGCAAACGCCGGTGACGTCACTTCACATGTCATCCAGGGGAACACAGCCATGGACACAATCATTGACGACGTCACTTCACATGTCATCCAGGGAAACACAGGCATTGACACAACTATTGACGACGTCACTTCACATGTCATCCAGGGGAACACAGCCATGGACACAATTATTGACGACGGCACTTCACATGTCATCCAGGGGAACACAGACATGGACACAATCATTGACGACGTCACTTCACATGTCATCCAGAGGAACACAGACATGGACACAACCATTGACGACGTCACTTCACATGTCATCCAGGGGAACACAGCCATGGACACAACCATTGACGACGTCACTTCACATGTCATCCAGGGGAACACAGCCATGGACACAACTATTGACGACGTCCTAGTTTGGAGATCACCCCGCGAACTCTCGGCATCACGCGCGGACTCCCCGCGGAGGAGACCTGAAAGTGAAAACGCGGACCAGCCCCTCTACAGAGAGACGCCAGACAACAAAGACGCCTCCTCCAGAGAAAGCTGTCGAGACCCAATCGATGCCATTCTCTCTGGGCTGGAAGAGAACTCTCTGAAGCACGGAAGACGAAACGACAGTCACCACCCTCAAGAAAAAGTAGAAGAAGAAGAAGAAGACACGGACGTGGCAACATCACCCATTGTTGAACAGCACCCAGACACACCCACGATCAGAGACAGGGAAAAGAACTGCCTCCTTCAAGCTCGGTTTTTCACCGACCCTCTCTTCATCGCCGTAGTCCTGTGCTCCATGTTGACGGTCGCTCTCAGCGTCCTCCTTCGTCCTTCTCGTCTTGGACTTCGCCCAGCACCAAGGCTGGCAGCTGAGGGACGCTCTGTTGTTGAACCTGGTCTTCATGGTCTTCAACCTAGTCAGCCGTGTGGGAGCCATGGTGCTCAGTCTGCACCGCAAGGTGCGCAGCGTGGCTCTGCTGGCCACCGGAGGGCTGCTTGGAGGGGCGGCCATCTGTCTCATTGACCAGGTAATATTCATATATTATAATTACTTGCTTGCTTACTTACTTTTTCTTTTCTTTTTTTCTGCCAAGTCATCTGCATTGTTTCAGTGAGGAAATCTCTCTCTCTCTCTCTCTCTCTCTCTGTATATATATATATATTATTCTTTATACTTTTGGTGTTGCTGTTGTTGTTTTTTGTTTTGCTCTCCTATCATCTGCACCGTTTCAGTGGCATAACTCCCACGCCTCTCATTTCGAGTCCCCCATACATAGCTACACCAGGGTGCGTCTGATCGCAGTCCTAGCGCCGGCAGTCCACAAGGAACCCTCGATGTTAGGTCGTCAAGAAGAGACCTTGCACTTCTGCTGAGTCACTTTGGTGGTGTTCAATAGTGCCTGCTCTGATTTAATATACTTTGGACACTGTCTACTATGCCTCGCCACTGACGACAATAATGACTCAGTCGTGGAGCCAGACTGAGTGAGTGTCTCCCAAAGAGTGGAGACCTCCAACACGTCCCTCCAACAACAGTCCCCCATGAATCTGCCAACACTGAAGACCTTGACAGGATTCACCCCAAGCGCTGAAGTGGAGCGGTATCGAAACTGTGGAGTGATGGCCTAGAGGTAACGCGTCTGCCTAGGAAGCGAGAGAAACTGAGCGCGCTGGTTCGAATCACGGTTCAGCCGCCAAAATTTTCTCCTCCTCCACTAGACCTTGAGTGGTGGTCTGGACGCTAGTCATTCGGATGAGACGATAAACTGAGGTCCTGTGTGCAGTATGCACTTTGCGCACGTAAAAGAACCCACGGCAACAAAAGGGTTGTTCCTGGCAAAATTGTGTAGAAAAATCTTCTTCGATAGGAAAAACAAATAAAACTGCACACAGGAAAAAATACAAAAAAATGGGTGGCGCTGTAGTATAGCGACGCGCTCTCCCTAGGGAGAGCATCCCGAATTTCACACAGAAAAATCTGTTGTGATAAAAAGAGAAATACAATACAATACAATACAATACAATACAAAACAAAACTGAAGTCACCATGAGAGCAGGACATGAAAGGCCATATAATTTAACCAGGTAAAGTTTTGTCTGGTTGACCAGGTAATGTATTAGACTGACCTTTATGTCTGAAAGACCAGATATTGCACTGCATGGAACATTTTGTCTGATTGACCAGGTTATGTGTTGAACAAAAGTTTTTGTCTAATTGGCCAGGCAATGTACTGTATAGAACGTTTTGTCTGGTTTATTATATTTCTCTGATATTTTCTTGTTGAGTGCACATGAAAACACATCCTCCTCACCTCACCTCAGGCCCATAACTACAAAGTAGTCGTTGGGGGAAACCTGAGGACCGCAGACGCAACCTCCCTTCTCCATCTGTCTCTGTCGGCAGCCGCCGGCAGCAGCTCACGTGTGTGGAGTCCGGTCCATTGTTTGATGTTCTCATGCCAGTTCTTCCGCTGTCTTCCTCTTCTTCTCCCGCCCTCGATGGTGCCTTGCATGATTGTTTTGGACAAGCTGGTGTGTCGAGTGTTGGGTCCAAACCATATCAGCTTGCGTCTCTTCAAAGTTGAAAGGAGAGGTTACTGAGGTCCAGCAAGGTTCTCAATTCTGCTTCGTACATGTTCATTGGTCCTGTGCTCGATCCAGGGAATTTGAAGGAGCTTCCTCAGGCATTTGTTCTCGAAGGCCTGGATCTTCCTTTCAGTTTCGGCCGTCAGTGTCCATGCCTCGCAACCATACAGTACAATGGAGACTACCAGGGCTTTGTAGAGTTTGAATTTTGTGGAGAATCGGATGTTACTTTTCCACACT
>NC_134891.1:10890568-10898068 GCF_041734735.1 Babylonia areolata | reverse complement strand
CCCCCCCCCCCACCCCACACACACACACATACACCCACCTACACACTACACCCTTCCACTTTCCCCCGCGGTTTAATGGGTGGCCAGAGGAAGGCGTTCACCGCGGTACAGTACTTGTGACTGACTGCTGCCGCACTGATGCTGTCGGTAAGTAGGTCACTGCGGCAGACAACTGATTCTGAACAGAAAGCTAGGAAGTCTTTGGGGTCAAAAGGAAACAAACATTTTCAATTTCATGTTTTTTATACTAAATTGGTAGAAGACGCAAATCCGCTTTTATGAATGTTTTCCAGTTTCTTACCACTCATGACATATCATAAAGCATGAAATCGGTATTATAGCAACTGCAAAGGTGAATTTACGAAGGCAGCAAGGGATCATTTAGTTCCTAAGTACAATTTTGTTGATATTTTACGCAATGCACAACTTGAATATACTCCATGCTCTGCTTATTAACGTGTAGAATATAAAAACCTAAATATGTGTAACCCAGTTCGGCTTCAATGAACATTATCGGCGCTCTGTCAAGACAATAAAATCAGAAAGTATGGAGGGCAGATGATGGCAAAATTGAACATCATGTATTGATGTGAAAAGAACGGTATGAAATACCTTTTTTTTTCTTTTTTTTTCTTTTTTTAAAATGAACCGTTATTTGCAAATGTGACTCACGAACCCTGGTGCAGTAGACGTCGATTTAGCACACACACACGCATACACACACACACACACACACACACACACACACACACAGAGCAAGACTGCAAATGTTTCATGGTGTGTGTGTGTGTGTGCGCGCGCGCACATGTGTGTATGTGTGAGTGTGTGTGCGGGCACGCACATGTGTACAAGTGTGTACATGTGTGTGTGTGTGTGTGTGTGTGTGTGTGTGTGTGTGTGTGTGTGTGTGTGATCCTTTCGATTTAATGTCTTTCCACTTTGAATCATATTAGATGTTTGATATGAGTCTGCTTGTTTGTGAGCATGCTTGTATGCATGCGTGTGGGGTGAAATGCAAAATATAGAAAAAAGATAAATAATAAGTAGAACAAATTTGAACTTTTAACCATCCACACTACTTTTTTGATGATTGCTTTTTATCATGTGCAGCCGTGTACATGCCTGTGCATTTGCGCGCATGCGCGTGTGCGCGCGCGTGCGTGCGTGTGTGTGTGAAAGAAAAACCTGTCTTTGTACATTATTTCAAAATGGATTCATAATAATGTGATACAGAATCACTAGCAGAGCGATAGATTTTTGCGATGATATAACAAAAGACGACTTCTGAAAGAAAAAAAAAAACATGATGAAAAATACATCTCTTAGGTCGTGAAGTGATGTGAAGCGAAGTTGTAATTAACTGAATGAAGGTGATACGAAATGAAATGATGTGATCAATAAATGGAAAATTAAGAAAGTACATTTACGTTTCTGCCTTCATTTTTGTCTCTGATTGTGTGTGCGTGTGCATGTGTGTGTGTGTGAGAGAGAGAGAGAGAACGCAAGAACGCAAGAACGCAATAATTTTATTGTATAGGCCATATGACCCGTTACAACAGATCGTGCGGACAATGACAGAGTGAACCTTTGTTATAGTAGACTATGAACATTAAAAAAAAAAGAAAAAAAAAGAGCATTAACGACGTCGGTTTGCATAATAAATGTATCTTCCAAGGTCATGAAGGCAATGCTTGTCTTGCATCAAATGCTGAAACCTAGCCATCGACGGATAAAGCGTGTATTTTTTGGGAATATACTTCTGTTGTAAGTCATTCAGTTCTGTGCAGTGGAAAAGAAAATGCAGTTCCGTTTCTATAGCATTGGGGCAGAATGAACATGTGAGATCTGAGAGAGAGAGAGAGAGAGAGAGAGAGAGAGAGAGAGAAGGAGAGAAAGACAGAGACAGAGGGAGCAGCCTCCAGTCCTTAGGGCTGGTTTCAATGGTGTGCCGTCTAACCAGCAAGGGCGATAGGTGTGAAATTACTCGCATTGTCAGAGCACGAAGGTATTTGCCAGTCAACCGGCTCATCTACAAAGTGTGAGAGCCCTAAGCACAGCTGTTGGGGAGGAGGATAACACAACCAACAACAACAGTCACCGCCTTCAGCAACAGAAACCATGAGGGTGTCTCGCAAGGTGACACACTTCAACTGCTTCCGTCAACAATGGACAGGCACCCCCTGCTGTTTAAACACCTTCTCCCAGTAACTGCAGACGCCCTGTCTGCAACAAGTGGACCCTCGAAAAACATAACCCTAGGGGCTGTCTCTCTCTCTTGTGTAGTCCAGTAGAGCTCGATGCAGTCTTTGTTGGACATAGGGTTCGCCTTCTCTCCCTTGGGGGCTAGAATATAAAGTCTGTGTGTGATTGCCAATTAAAAATGAGCAGAGGGATGGGAACAACTGACATGTACTTCTCAAAGGCTTGTGGCAGGTCTTGTTTGGGCGTTACTGACTTGCCATCAATAGACCTTGATAAAAATGATAGTGTTTCATGTTTACTGTATGCTGATGACCTAGTAATTTTGTCCACGACAAAGATAGGATTACGAAGGAAACTAGATAAACTCAATCTGTATTGTGAATACTGAGATCTAAAAATTAACATACATAAAACTAAATAGTTTTCACACACACCGATCCCAAAGTGGCTGTTATTTTCACAATAGGCAATGATGTAATCCAGACAACTGATCAATACAAGTACTTGGGTATATTATTTCACAAAACTGGAACATTCTCATTTGCCGAAGAGCACTTAGCCAAACAGGCATCAAAAGCAGCACATTCCCTCCGTCGAATCGTTAGAAAGCAAAATGTTCGTTTGGATATTGTATAGCAGCTTTTTGATTCACTTGTCAGAGTCTACCTATATTATCAAATGGATCCGACATTTGGTTCCTATGGGCTGAAACTAAAACTACCAATTCATTCAATACAGGAATCACAGATTTCTTTAGAAACTGTATTTCTTCGAAACATTCACATGAACAAATGCATGTAAAATTTTGCAAACTCTTCTAGGGGTACATTCTAAAACAACGAATCTGCCAACTCTAGCAGAACTGGGCAGATTTCCAATTGGAATTCGTATTGCATGTGGAGTTGTTGACCACGGACTCATATTCTGGATGCACATCATGATAGCCATATCAAAAAGGTCTATATGTCGAGATGAACTAACCAGACACAATTGAAAACCCCTGGATACTATTTGTAAAGAATATTCTTCACAATGTAGGATTAGGTCATGTTTGGAATAATCAGTCGACATTTAGTAACAGCATACTTAAATTCACATTGCGTCAACAACTAAGAAATAGATATGTACAATTCTGGAAACAGAGAAAAACTGAATACAACAGACTAGACTTCTACAACAAAATTAAAAGAAACGATTATCAAATTGAGAATTATCAAACTGATAAAACCGATCCTCCTTACAAGCAAACTCTTTGTCAAATATCGAACGAGGAAGACATGCAAACATACCCAGAGAAGAGAGGTTATGTGATATACGTGAAGTTGTTGAAGATGAATTACATTTCTTAGATACGTGTATCTTATTTCATAATTTGTGAAACCATCTAATCACAACTGTGCAGCAGTATGATCATCAATCAAATGCGATCTCTAGAAAAATACAAAACAATATCCTAAAACCATGTGATTTATTCACCTGCGATGACTGTCAAAAAACACTTGCCAACTATTATTTGAGTGCATGCGTATTAGATGACCGTTTATTTCTTTGTTCCCTTTGTTCTTTGTTGTGTCTGTTAGTCCTTCAGGATTTTATGACAATAAATGAAGTTAAGTCAAGTCAAGTCAAGTTACTCACTCACACACACACACACACACACACACACACACACACACACACACACACACACACACACACAATCACACACACACACGCACACACACAAACGCACGCACACACATACACACACACATACACACACACACACAGACACACACACGCGTGCGCACGCACACACACACACACACACACACACACACACACACACACACACACACACACACACACACACACACACACACACACACACACACACACACACACACACATAAACACACACACACTCACACACAAACACATGCACACACACACACACACACACACACACACACACACTCAAGCACACGCGCACTCTCACACACACACACACACACACACACACACACACACACACACACACACACACGCACACACACACACACACACACACACACAGAGAATTATATGTCAGTTTAGAAATAAAGCACAAAGATCCCAGTCTGCTACACAAACAAATGATAATGTTAATGATAACTTTGGCAACAAACTTATTATATTATCACAGCAAGCACGAGGAAGACAGTGGGTTTATCAGTCATGCTGATAACAAGACCAGACTCTATCAACAGTAACACAAGGAAATCTAGTGGGTTTATCAGTCATGCTGATAACAAAGCCAAACTCTATCAACAATGACACGATACTGAATGAACTAGAATGTGTGCCCATGAATAAACCAGGCAAAATTCTGATTCGAGTTCGCTGTCTGTCCGTCTTTATTTCTTCTGTCTGTATGTATGTCTGTCTTGCTTCAAAACTGACAGTTTTTCTTTGTTTTGTTTTTCTTCAAATATATGTCATGAATTACTTGACATGTATGATGGGGTGTGAAAATTGATCAGATTGGAATAATGGGTACTGTTGAAAATCTTTGTTCTTTAGTCACACACACACACACACACACACACACACACACACACACACACACACACACACACACACACATATATATATATATACATATATACTTCATAGTTTGACTCTCTCTTTCTCTCTCTCTCTTTCACTCTTTCAAGGAGAGAGAGAAAGAGATAGAGAGAAAGAAAGAGAGAGAGAGACTGGGTGTGTGGGGAGAGAGCGAGAGAATGACAAAGGAAGAGACAGGGGAAATGTGGGGAGGGAGACAAAGTCAGTGAGAAGGAGAGGTAAATAGAGAAAGAAAGAGACAGAAACAGAAACAAAACTAAAGAATACATTTCTAAACAACAATGATTTTATACAGTTCTCACAATTCCGATCTGATCAATTCTAACACTCCGACATACATGTAAAGTAAATCATGATATGTATTTGTTTTAAAAACAAACAACAACTAAGCTTTAAAGCAAGAGAGAGAGAGAGAGAGAGAGAGAGAGAGAGAGAGAAGGTAAACAAGGGAGCGATCACATGTGTGCACAACAGATAAGCAAGATAGTGGGGGAGGGAGGGTAGGGGGGGGCTAGAGAGACAGAGGTTGAGCTGTGGATGGAAAGCAAACAGGCAGGCAATCACCGTCGTGAACTGACAAAGGCACATCTACATATCAATGGTAGAGGCAAAAGCAGCTGAGCCGCAAAAGCGTACAGGTTTCATTGGTCACAGGCAGGCACTGTTTACACACACGGGGTCTTTTCTCACTTTTCAGCCAATCACAGCAGAGGAAGCGAGACACCACGAGGGAAACAGTGACCAGCTGTTCGTCTTGCCTGCCTATAAAAAGGCAGACACACGTCGGGTCAGTTCATCTCCACTTCCGAGTTACTCACTATTCAGTCGGAAGGGTGTTTTGAATCAACCACAGTTTACTGTCACTGACTCCTCCTGTGCCAGTATTTCATCTCTGCAACAGCTAACGCAATGGGTGGAAAAACAAAGGCAAAGCAAGTCGCCAAGAGGGAGAAGAAACAGCAGAGGCGGCAGACCCAGGAGCGTGTCGGCATCATGCGCCAAGCATTTGACTTCTTGCCGTGGACACACCCGTTCTGGTTTAACGTTCTGCCGTACCTGTCCACCCGGGATAAGCTGTCCCTGCGGTGTGTCAACACTCACACACGGGGCGTCATAGATGCTGACTTCAGCAAGGCTTTCACCTGTCACAGTGAAGACAGGCATGTCTACCACCATACTGCCAACTTTCGTGGGTGGAAACTGCTGTGCCCAGCACCTCAGGGCACCGGAATACCAGGCGGCGCAAGAAGTCATCAACTGGCTGAGAAACTGCGCCCACAGTTTGGTGTCAGTGGACCTGTCCTTTGCACTGTTCACCAACGTGAAGACATCTGTGGAGACACTGGTGAGGAACTGCAAACAGCTGAAGTCTGTGTCCCTGCGGAGTCTGCGGGAAGATGTGCACGCGAGTGGCCACACACTCCACCCTGCTGCAGAGTCGCCGTTCATTGCCTTCGTCTTCCACCCGCTTCCTGCCCTGGAGTTTCTGGACATCGCGGGGAACGGGTCTGCTGGAATGTCACCTCCTATCATGGACGCACTCCTCATGCGTCACCCAAGGCTTCACACGCTATATATGGATTCGGGGGCAGTTGACGCCAGATTCTACCTGCCCTTAATGAAGATGATGATGCCTGACCCCCAGCTAGTGACAGACCACCTTCCTGTCAATAGGGGTCTAATCAGATATCAGCATGACCTCGAAGAAGTGATGGATATATGGTTGCAGTCTTCGCTGAAAGAGCTAATTCTCTGTCGCGCCGGCCACGGAGTTTCTGGCAAGTGGCTGGAGCGTTCTGAGTGGTGCTGGTCCCCAGGCTGTGGTGACGGGGACTCGTGCTGTTGGAGAGCCCATCACCTGGGTCCCAACCCTGTGCTGGTGGTCCTTAAGTGTAAGAAACAGTCGGCAACCGAAGACGGACCTGCAGCATCTTCATCCTTCACGCCAGTGATCACACACACGGACTGCTGGCACGGGTTCTACCCCTACACATCACTGGAACCCTTGGAGCAGCAGGGGATTTGTCTCAAAAGATCCAGCTGCCCTGCCGGCCAATGCAACCACCTGCTCTCTTCAATGACGGACATGTGATTCTTTGTGGGTTTTTTTTTCTGTTTGAGAATATTCGTTGGAATTGTGTTCCTGTGAAAATCGTTTGAATATGAGAGTGAGGTGTGTAAATTTGTAAATGAATAAAAAAGTGTGTGTTTCTACACCTGTGTGTGTCTATGATGTTCACGTGTGTAGGAGTGAGAACATTTGCTTGATCCTTTCTCTCTTTCTATCATTTTCTCTCTCTTTCTCTTTTGTTCTCTCTCTCTTTCTCTTTTCTTTCCATCTCTCTTTCTTTATTTCTCTCTGCCGCTTTCTCTCTTTCTTTTTCTCTTACTTTCTTTCTTTGTCTCTCTCTCCCATTTTCTTTCTCTGACTAGTGTACATGCACGCTCGCAAACTCCTCCTCATCACTGAAATTGACGCACACAGACACGTTACACACACACACACACACACACACACACACACACACATACACACACCACACACACCACACACACACACACACCACACACACGTTACACACATACAAACGCGCATGCACGGATGCACGCACACAAACACAATTGTCACACACACATATACAGGGGTTATACATAAACACACAGACACACACATACACACACACACACACACACACACACACACACACACAC
>NC_134891.1:10883068-10885568 GCF_041734735.1 Babylonia areolata | reverse complement strand
AGCAACAGCAGAGGGGGCAAATGATTTTTTGTACACATTCTTCTTTGCAAGAGGGATTTTACATCGTCTACCATTTCTGAAAGACGAGTTAAGTGGATGAGTGGAATCATGAAAAATTTGGAGTGCTTTTCTGCTAAGTGTGGACTGGTATAGGGTGTTCAGTTGTTGCTGGGGCTTGGTTATGATTTTGCTGGCCAGGTTTACAACTCGTCCTAATTTTGTCTTTAACTTCACTGTCAGATTGCCAAACCAGGCCACAATACTGAAAGCCATGACACTTTCTATCAGACTTCTGTACACCAGCTCAAGTATGTGTGGACTAATATTAAAACTTAATTTTCGCAGGAAAAAGAGTCTGTGGTGCGCTTTCTTGGCAGTGGCATCAATATCAAGTTTGTGTTCACCCATGCGAACACAGACACATGCACCCCTCACCCCTCCTTCCCACACACACTCACACGGAGTGGTGGCCTCGTGGTAACTTGTCCGCCAGGGAAGCAAGAGAATCCGAGTGCACAGGTTCGAATCTCACACTCGGTTGCATTTTCATCTCCTCCACTACACTTTGTGTTGTGATCATCATTCGGATAAAACGATATATCCATGTGTGACATGCAATTAGCTCACGTGAAAGAACCCATGGCTTAACGGGTTCTACCTGGCAAAATTATGTTGTAATATCCACTTTGATAGGAAACAAATATGCTGGAAGACAGGAAAAAAAAAAGAAAAGGTAAAAAGAAGGTGGTGCACTGTAGTGACACGTTTTCCATGGGGAGAGCAGGCCGAATTTCACACAGGGAAATCTGTTGTGACAAAGAGTGATACAATACGATAAATACAATACAATACAATTCAGTACAACAGAATGCAATACAATACGATACAATGTGATGCAATACAATGCGATGCAATACAACACACACACATACATACACACGCACGCACGCATACACACACAGACACACAGACACAGACACACACACACACACACACACACACACACACACACACACACACACACACACACACACACACACACACACACACACACAATTTGTGATTTTACGATTTCTTTAACTTTCGCATTTTCCTGAAATTTTACCATCGACCATCACATGAAATTTCTCAGCTTTCTGCGGGTTTTGTTGCTGTCTTCAGAAAAAAAATAGACCAAACAGGTTGGATTTGGTTATTTTGACTGAAACGTTTACCACACATTTTCCTGCACAATTTTCCCCCTTGTAGATACGTTTACCTCGAATGCTGTTATAATATCTAATGCTTCGTCAGCACAATCATGTGGATGTGTTTTATTGATCATGAAGCAGTTGACCTCTTTTGTTCGTCGGACGGATTACGAGTATGTTTACTGTGTCGTGCTTATTCTTTCTATGCAGTTGACAGGATTACATACAGACTGTTATTTTGACTGACTTATACTTATTTATCTCTTCAGTACAGCCCATACTACCCAGAGAAACAGATATCTACGATGGAGTGTCTGTCCTGGAACCTCTGGAACACTGTGTTTTAGATATTGCAGAAAATTATGGTAACATTCCCATGATATTCATGAGCGATCAAAATGCAATGACAGGTTCCAAAATTGCCAGTGAATATGGTTATATACTGCCCTGTGATGTCAGTGACACAGACTCTGTAAATGACAGCAGTGACCTGTATCCACGTGTTTCAGATGACAATACTGTGAACGTTTTTGGTCAGTATTTGCTCAGCAATTTGATCCAGTAGTTTTGAATGTGATCATAGCTGCTGGTGTGGATGGAAGTTTTATGTATACTGCTCAAAATGGCTCCAGTACAATAGACTATTTCATTATATCGAGAACTGTTTTTGATATCGCCGTCAGCTTGGTAGTCAGACAGAAAGCTGAGTCCAAGTGTATACCTGTGGAACTAAGAAGCTGATGACTTGATTGATTCACATCTAAAAGCAGTATTGGTGAAATTGTATGGATTTACTGGTTTAGCAGCAAGCCCCATGCTGAAGTGTGTTACTGGTTGTAGGTCAAGCGACAACCTTTGTTTTGACTGTCGACAGAAACATCAACCTGTAAGATAAGGATAAACAGATTTTGGATGAAGACAAGGCTATTTTAAGAACACGTTTTACGAATCTAAGAAATGAATACAAGCATTTGCTTACAGAAAAGAAAACTGGTAACAGGAAGCAGACGATAGAAATATTGGAAACTGTCATGCAATAAAATATCCCAAATGTTCTCGGGCGCAATGAAGAAATATATAAGCAGTCCTCTAAGTCAGTGCAATATGTATTCAGAAGAATGTTTCAACCATTTTGCTCATTTATCTAAAAAAGAATGTCTGGAGATTCCGATCAGACGTTATCTAACTTCTTTGGCGTGAATGATATTAACATAGAGAACATAGAGAGACAGTATGAAGTACTAGAGTGTACTGTCGCGCATCAGGAAGTATCAGACGCTATTCCCGCATTAGAAAAGACAGTGGGACAT
>NC_134891.1:10828068-10878068 GCF_041734735.1 Babylonia areolata | reverse complement strand
TCTTGACATGTGATTACTGTTTAACCATTGTGTTGTTGGTACATGGTCATTGTGTTACCTTTGTGTTGTCAGTAGATGGTCGTTGTTCTGAGTATTTTTGGTACATGATCATTGATTTACCTTTGTGTTGTTGGTATGTGGTCACTGAGTTACCTTTGTGTTGTTGGTAGGTGGTCATTGTTTTACCTTTTGTGTTGTTGGTACGTGGTCACTGTTTTACCTTTGTGTTGTTGGTACATGATCATTGTTTTACCTTTGTGTTGTTGGTAGGTGGTCAGAGTTTCCTCTGTATTGTTGGTAAATGGTCATAGTTTTGCGCTTGTGTTGGTGTTAGATGATCATAGGTTTCCTTTGTATACTGTCGGTAGGTGGTCACTGTTTTACCTATGTTTTGTTGGTAGATGGTCACTGTTTTACCTACGTCATGTCGGTAGTTGGTCACAGTTATACCTTCTTGTTAAATAGTGCCAAGACTACTCTTTGATGCTTCTTCCCCGTCCTAATGGAAAACAGTGACATAAGACCCTGGCTTTATTTATGACTATTATTTTGCACATTCTGTAACATCCAGTTAGCCGTTCGGACGTGAGGTGTGGCGTTCAGTTTTTCATCTCGTTTTTTCTTTAGGTATTTTTTTTTCAAGGGTTTACATTCGCGTATAAAAGAAAACACACCACACATACGATAATCAAGGATATTTTGCCCTTTGCCCCCAGTTGGGGTACTGACGATGTAAATAAAGTAACATCATAGCGATCATACACAACAATTAAAACGCGAACAGCCGCAATTCAAACAACATAAAATTGTTGATGATAACGAATAAAAAAATTGATCACATCATCTTGCAATCTTTCCCACTTTTATGAATTTCCTCCACTATCAAAATACACTCTCCAACCTGCCTTCAATTGCAGAAATCAGAAACTGGTTTTGGATTCAAGAATTTGTTTGGAATGAACTCGGGTATTCCATAATGAATAGAAATTAATTTCCAATGACATCAATATTGCAGTGACAAGTACGCAATTCACAGTTCAAAACTGCCCTCAAGGCACACCTGTTCAGACAGTCATACAATATCGTATGAAGCAGAGGTGTGTGTGTGTGTGTTTGCGCGCCTGCGTGCGCGTGCTTGTGTCTGTGTATTGCGTGTGTGCAGGTGGGTGGGTAGGTATGTGCATGCGCGTGTGTGTTGTGTTTGTATACGGGTGTGTGTGTGTGTGTGTGTGTTCACCCCTACCACTCTGCCCCCCTTCCCTCCCTATCCCTTCGCCCCCCCCCCCCCCCCATCCCCCCCCGCCCCCCACCCCCTCCTTCTTGTCTCCCTTCCCGCTCTGTCCAAAGTCCAGTCTTTGAGGTCGCGCCAACACCGCGCCACCCTCCCTCCTTCTACCTTCCGCACCCCCACTCCCTAGTCGGCCCTCTTTGGTCAGCGACGCCGCGTTACCCGCCCCAGCTGTAGGAACACGTGCAGTTATGTGATGTCTGCCACAATCCCCGTGCTGAAACATATGTCGGTGTTTTCGAAACATGCTTGTGTCGGCGTGTCGGAACATCCCATGTGGCAGCCTGTCTTTCAAGTCGTTCCCCATCTCCCCGTTCACAAACACGGCTGAGGTAGATGGCGGGACTTTGGAATGTAAGCTAGGGAGAATTTATGCTAATGTGAACTTTGATCATGCTGGCTAACATGCTGAGAGTTGTATTGTCCTGTCTCCCCAGTCTCTTTGTGACGTAAACGGGTGAACTTGTTGTCATAGAATGTGTACAGCCAAGTGGGTAGAATTGTAGCAAATCAGATCAATCTGTTGAATTGGACGAATTGGGATTAAGCAGTGATTCTGTCAGTCATTCACATAGCGTCACTAGGACAGTTTCAGTTTCAGTAGCTCAAGGAGGCGTCACTGCGTTCGGACAAATCCATATACGCTACACCACATCTGCCAAGCAGATGCCTGACCAGCAGCGTAACCCAACGCGCTTAGTCAGGCCTTGAGGAAAAAAAAAAGGACAAAGATTGGTTACTTCAGTTCAACTAGTTGGGGGAGTGAGTGTTGTAGCTTGCATTAGTATGCGTAGTATGTTGTGGGAAGGGATAAAACCAGTCAGCACAGCCAGTTCTCAGCTGTCTCCCAGAAAAACTGACTGACACAGGGTGACTGACTGATCAGTGATGTGAGGAGCAAGGAAATCCCTGTTGGGCATGTCAGTACATGACTTGTAATGGTTTTATGTTATGTTGATAACTTAGTTGTGTTGGGAAACTATGTTTTGTGTCGGTGAACAGCCAGTTTGAGTTGACCTTATGGCTTGTGGAAAGAAAAGGGGTTAATGTGTGAAAGCTACCCATTGAGGGAAGTACTGGCCTATATCTTTTGAGTCCACCCCATCCCCATCCCTCTTCTGTTTTGTTACAGATATCTTGTTCTGAATTTTTGATGTATTACTTACTTGTTTTGTAAAAAGTAGGTGGTGTTGGGTCAGTGTGAACTGAACAGATCTATAGGCTAACACATTGTCAGTGTGTGTTGAGGGTTTTTCATGTGTGTGTGCACATGGGAGTAACAGCAAATGTTGTGGAACACGTTTGATTTGTTGGTTGTTATGGTAACATGTGTAGGAGTTGTGCTATGTGTCAGTGGTTTACTTAGTGGGAAAGCACATTTTAATGTGATTAATGAGTTGGTAAACTATGAGAGCACTGAGGGTCAGTGCTATGTTGTTGCACATTGATTGCTGCTTACCAGAGATATGTTGGAAGTAATGATTTCCATACATGTACTTGTGTCAGTCGGACACTTTATGAAGGCAAAGAGGAGATTTGTTTGGTCATGATAACACACAGTTTTATTGAATGATGCGTAACATGAGTTGAACACTCTGGGTTGTATTGGTCAGTCATAGGTAAGGTGCACAGTATGGTATGTCACTGTTGGTGGCAGGTAAGCTTGGTGAAGCTTGTTTTTACCACACATAGATCTATGTGTGAGAAGAGTGCATACTGGTGGGCATGTGAAGAAAGGTGCTGAGAGGGTATAGGCCTTTCATGTCAGTGATGTCAGGATATTTTGATATTTTACCTGACCTGGGTTTTGGTTTTGTGTTTTGTGTTCCAGGTGTGCTGTTTGTAGATGCTGCTTGTAGGTGCTCCTTTAAGTGTAGGGTGAACTTTTTACTGTGTGCTGCTTGTAGGAAGTACTTGAAGCAGGCAGTGTGTGCTGCCTTAGTGTTTGTTGCTTTTGCTAAGTAGGGTGAACTGCTTAGTGTGTGTGCTGTACTGTAAAGTAAACACTCTATAAAAACCACTCCATGTGGCCCTGCTATTGATGTGAGGAGAGCGAGTGAGTGAGTGCATCCTTAGTCGATCCTATATCCCCCTGTCTGCTCCCCTCTGTATTGAAATCGAACGAACCACAACACTTTCAGAACACAACAGTTTTTACAGTTATATTGTGTAAATATATATGTGAGACATTCTTAACACGTACTGTTTTGTGATGTAATGCTGTAATTTGTTTACTCTGTTTTTCATCTGAGTGTGCTTTTGTTGTTGTTGATGGGTGTGTGTGTGTGGTGTGTGGGGGAGGAGGGGGCGCGGGGGGGGGGGGGTGTGTGAGTGTTTTTACAACGCGTATATAGTTTACAATTTCAGTTTAATTTCATAAATCTAATGTACATTAAAGAGGCTATGCCAGTCTTGAATAAAAGCTAATTTGTGTTTGCACATTTCTTCTGTCTTTGCTGCTGTGTGCAAATGTCAGATGATCCGTATAAGGACAGGCTCGGTGCTTCCTTTTTTAGGAAGTGTCTGGGTTTGTTCCAATGTGACTTTTATTTGCCTATGTGCTAGCTGAATCGGTAGTGTAGGCGGCGCTGACTTAAAGCTGTGTCCATTGTGGGTGGAGAGAGTTGCCACTCTTTACTATTTGTTAATGTACATACGTTTACTAGAAATGTTTGATATATATTGCTTTATCATGTAATGTTGTAGTTTGTTTCAATTGTTTGTCATGTATGTGTGTGGTGTGTGTGTTGTGTGGTGTATGTGGTGTGTGTGTGGTGTATGTGGTATGTATGTGTGTGTGTGTGTGTGTGTGTGTGTGTGTGAACATTTGTTTCATCTACTGTACAATGTTCTTCGAGGAAATGTTTAGCAGGAACTGTTTTATCATGTAATGTCGTAATTTGTCTGCTTTGTTCGATTGTTCTGTGTTCGTGTGTGTATGTGCGCGTAGGTGTGTGTAACTGTGTGTGTGTGTGGGTGTGTGTGTGTGTGTGTGTGTGTGGTGTATGTGGTGTGTGTGTGTGGTGTATGTGGTGTGTGTGTGTGTGTGTGTGTGTGTGTGAACATTTGTTTCATCTACTGTACAATGTTCTTCGAGGAAATGTTTAGCAGGAACTGTTTTATCATGTAATGTCGTAATTTGTCTGCTTTGTTCGATTGTTCTGTGTTCGTGTGTGTATGTGCGCGTAGGTGTGTGTAACTCTGTGTGTGTGTGTGTGTGTGTGTGTGTGTGTGTGTGTGTATGTGTGTGTATGTGTGTGTGATTGCGTGAGTGCGTGGGTAGTTTGTGTCAATATGCGTGTGTTTGTTGGTGCATGCGTGTGTGCGTGCGTGCGTGCGTACGTGCGCGCGCGCGCGTTTGTGTTTAGTATGTATGTATGTATGAATGTGCGTGCGTGCGTGCTTGTGTGCGTCTTTCAAATTTCTGCATTGTCGTTGTTATCATTATTTCGTTTTTATCTTTTTTCATGCCTGATACATTTCTTGATTTATTCAATGACACGATCTCTTTTATTTGTTCTCTCCTACCTATGTTTCCAATTATATGTGTATGTTTGTGTGAGGATGTTTGAGAGAATGTAGATATCTAGAGCTATTGCATGCAATATTCACACATTCCAGATTCCTATCCCTCTCCAGGATCTTCCTAAAAGGACGTATCTAAAAGTTCAATGTAGAGATGACAATTCCATGCCGATGAATGCAACTTTAAGAACGCAAATACCATTAAGCATGAAACTAAACGACGATGATATGAATCCTCCCCTGGTATCGTTGAGGAATTTATTCTGTTTCGCCATTGTCCAACATCACACGTGATCAGTGATGTTGGTACATGACAGTGGTGTTGGTACATGGCAGTGGTGTTGGTACATGACAGTGGTGTTGGTTGGTACATGGCAGTGGTGTTGGTACATGACAGTGGTGATAGTGGTGTTGGTACATGACAGTGGTGTTGGTACATGACAGTGGTGTCCTTCTCCCTGCAGGAGAAACACATATGCACGTACACACGCACGCACGCACGCACCCACGCACACACACACACACACGCGTGCACGCACACACACACACACACACACACACACACACACACGCACACACACACACACACGCGCGCGCGCGCGCGCGCGACACACACTCACTCACGCACACACATTAACGCACACACACAGAGAAAATTTCCAGGGGGAAAATATTTGCAAAGATCAAGAATGGCAAGACTGTGAGGCTGGAGGTGGAGGTGGATGTTGACGAGGTACTGCGCCGTGGAATGTGACATTGTGACTCTGACACTAGTACATGAGAGCGGTGATGATGAGAGGGGGACACGCGCATTAACTTTCACACAGACGTACCTACAATATGAACACGCGCACATTGGAACGCTCACATAGCCACATGCGTGCGCGCGCGCACCTACTTCCCATGTTGACACGTACATACGCGCACGTCTGTACAAACAACCACCAAGTATTATTAACGCAAAATCAAATTAAACCACAAACACACACACTCGCACACAGTTGGCAACTGACGGTTGTGACTGAGTGCTTTTTTTCTTTTCTTTTTTTTAATAATAATATATATATATATATATGTGTGTGTGTGTGTGTGTGTGTGTGTGTGTGTGTGCGTGTGTGTGTGTGTACATGTATATTATGATTGGAATACGTTTAGAGACAAACGATTCACTCAACGTTTATTCATTTCATACACTTTTTTCTGTATGAATACATTATTTCCGCACACAACAGAGAGAGGTTAAATTTACAGCCCACTTCTCCTCGCAAGATTTGTGTGTTGCGCTTGCGTGTGGATTCTCCGGTTCTGTGTGCTGCTATGCTTGCTGTTGCTCGTTGTATCCTTGGGTGTGTCCCGCTTCTACCGCGTCTTCCTTCATTGACTGTCGTTTCCCCCTCCCCCTTCTTGTCATTACTCCTCCCGCGCACCCCGACCCTATGTTCCCTACTCCTCCGTGTTGGACACAATATTGCCGACTCCTTGGGAAATTTGTGGTGTGTGTGTGTGTGTGTGTGTGTGTGTGTGTGTGTTGGAGCTCATGTACGTTTATATGTATTTGACTGTGCTTTCATATCTATGAAACTGCGTTTTGGGGGCATATCTGTTATGCATGTGTGGGTGTATGTGTGAATGTGTGTCTTCATGTTTTATGTTTATTTGCTTATTTATCATCATTGTTGTCTTATTTATTTAATTATTTATTTATTATTATTATTATTTTATCATTATTTTCATTACTACTTTTTTCTTTTTTCTTTTTTATCATAATTATTAGTTATTTATTTATTTATTTATTTATGTACGCTTTTTTTTTTCTTTTTTTTTCTCAAGGCCTGACTAAGCGCGTTGGGTTACGCTGCTGGTCAGGCATCAGATGTGGTGTAGCGTATATGGATTTGTCCGAACGCAGTGACGCCTCCTTGAGCTACTGATACTGATACTGATCCTTGTGCTGGAGCGAACTGTGCCGTGTATTCCGCGGTGCGTCAGTGTGTGAAGTTTAAACTTTCCCAATGGACGTATTTGCGTGGGGGTGTATGTTGTGGCGATTGTGCAGGGCATGACTTTAATGGATTGCGCAGATAACATTGCCATGCATATGGTCATTTTGTTGCATGGTTTTTTGTTGTTGTTTTTTTGTTTGTTTTTTTTTTCCCCACATGCATGTGCGTGCGACATGCTCCCACTTACGCACACGCTATGTTAACACAAACAGGACACAAACACAGGCTGCTTTTTTTTTTTTTCCCCCAGTGCTGCGCGAACGTCGCCTCGCCGCAAGATCCCACCGGAGATTAGAAAAGAGAGATAAACCACTTGCAGAAATTGCTGAAGCCAGGCAGCCTGCGCCGCGACACGCATTCATTATTCATGAGCTGCCTTTGCCCCGCCCATACGAAAGGAAAGCGTCAGTCGAACGCAGTCTCCTGAGTGATTTTATAATTTGGATTACACCTTTTTTCCCTTTTCTGTTTGCTTCATCCCACGCAGATGTCAAACTCAATTTTGTTGTGAATAACATTCCTAAATATTTATATGTATTGGTTACTTTTATTTCCCTATCACCACAGCACCATTTTTCACGAGTCGAAAGATGACCTCCATTGCGGAAAACTATAATATTGGTCTTATCGAGATTCACTGTTTGTTGTAGTCTGTCTGTTTCTTGCTTAAGGGCATTTAATTGATTTTGTAACCCTATGGGTGTGTCAGACAAGAGAACAACATCATCAGCAAATAGCATTAAGAGCAAATCTGTTGCGCCAGGTATCATTTGTATTCCATGTCTCCCCTTCTTTGATAACTCCACTGCCAATTCACCGATGAAAAAGGAAAACAGCTGTGTGCTTGGCATACAACCTTGTTTAACCCCTCTTGGACACTGAAAAAAGTCTGAATAAATACCTTTGTCACGAACACATACAAGTACAGAATCGTAGATGCTTTTAACAGCCATGTAAAACTCCCGAGAGAGAGAGACAGAGACAGAGACTTAGAGAGAGAGAAAGAGCACAATACAATGGTCTGCTCGGGCAACATGAAGCATTCGTATATATATGAATTATATATATGATTATGTACATATAGATAGATTTAGATTTACATACTGATAGATCTATATGAAATTATGTATATATGTATTCATGTATGTATGTACAGACAGATGTTAGAAGAGAGACAGAGCTGAATATGTGTTTTATGTTTTGATATTTTTTTTTTTTTTAAGAAATGGTGATGTAAACCAGAAAGTGTGAAGAAAAAGTAGCGTTACGAAAACGCAGTTCAATAATTTATAACAGTCTCTCTCATGTGCAACATTGCGCTGGGGGAGGGGGGGGGAGTTGGTGGTGGGGGGAGCTGCTTTATTTTCTTTTTATATTATCTATATTCAAGCAGATGCAAACGTGCTAAAAACCAAAGCAAAAATGAATCGGTTTTCTTTGTATACAGCGAATCTTACTACACGTGGGAAATTCCAGGCGTAACTTAACTTTCGCTTTACTGCAGCTGAACCGTCAGAACCGACCAGTTTCCTTCGGGTGGGGAAGGAGAGGGTGATTTACCCCCACCCTTCCGCACTGCGTGTGTGCCCCAAAACGGCTTCAGCACTGTTATAGACAGTAAGAAGGGGCCTGCCGCGAGTGGTTTATCTCTCTTTTCTAATCTCCGATCCCACTCACTTGACCAAAACTTAGCTGTATGTCTAAATGTGTGCTTTTCTGTTGATGTACTTTGTTTTTATTTTAGCTTGTCCCGTCGTGGATGATATAAATGATTGTCACTCAGTGATGGGTACTCATAAAGCAGTGTATTTTTCTTTATATGAAAGCCTTTGCACAGTTGTACTATGTACCATGCAAACAATACAATGAGTGGATGCCTTCTAGACTCCACTAGAAAATATAGTATAAGCCATTAATTACTTGATATATTAGCCAGAATAATAATAAAATAAAATGGAAAATATAAGCATTGTTTCCTTGACCTGTCAAGGACTGGGTAACGTTAAAAAAAGGAGAGATGTTTTTAACTTTCTTAGACAAAAGAAACACTCCATTTATCTCCTTCAAGATACACATATCGACCCAAACATTGAATCGTATGTTAGATCTGAATGGGGTTACACTTGTCACTTTGCATCTCATAATTCACAATCCAAAAGTGTTGCTGTTATGTTCAATAACAACTTTGAATTTAAAATTAAAAATGTGTACAAGGATTCTAATGGAAAGTACAAAGATTCCCCAGAATTTTACGATGAACTGGAAAAAAATATTACACAGTTTGGATACTCAAACCTGATTATTGGAGGTGACTGGAATCTAGTTTTTGACCCACATTTTAATTATAAACACATAAATAACCATAAAGCTAGAGACAAAGTAGAAGACATTATGATAAACTTAGATATGTATGATGTTTGGCGAGACTTAAACCCTGATAGTACACGTTTTACATGGCGTAGACCATCCCCTTTTCAACAGAGCTGTTTGGACTTCTTCCTTATATCTGAATGTTTGATACAGTATGTACATGAAGCAGACATCCAATATGGCTATAGGACAGACCATTCAATGATAGTTCTTAAATTTTCATTTGGTGAAAAAATTAAACGAAAGTCTTTTGGGAAATTCAACAATTCTTTACTGAAAGATATGGATTATGTAAATGAAATCAAAGAAGAAATTAAACAAGTTATTAGAGAATATGCAGTTCCAATATACAATTATGAAGAATTAAGAAACATTCCAATGTCCGAAATACAGTTTGTAATATCACACCAATTATTGTTAGATGTTCTATTAATGAAGATTAGATCAAAAACAATCTCATGCGCCACAATGAAAAAACGTAAAACAGAAGAGGAAGAAAAACAGTTAGAAACAGAAATACAGAACTTAGAAAGCAGGAATGTCAGAACATGTCAAGAAAATGACAGAACAGAAGATAATAAGTCAAAGCTTGTAGATATTAGAAAAAAGAAGATGGAAGGTGTACTCATGCGTTCAAGGGCCAGATGGATCGCAGAAGGAGAAAAATTATCAAAGTACTTTTATAATCTTGAAAAAAAGGTACTTTGTAAATAAGAGTATGAAGAAATTAGTTACAGACAAAGGAGAAGAATTTCATGAACATAATGTAATATTAAAGGAGGTTAATGATTTCTATAAACATTTATATAAAAAGAGACTTGTTCAAACATGTGATATAGCAGATATTGTTAAGGAAATGCCTAAACTTAGTAATATAGAAATAGAAAATCTTGAGGGTGAAATTACTTATGAAGAAGCTACCCAGGCACTTAAACGCATGCAGAACAATAAGAGTCCAGGTACTGATGGCTTTTCTGCCGAATCTTTTAAATTCTTTTGGAAGGATCTTGGCTACTTAATTGTCAGGTCACTAAATGAAGGTTTGAAGAAAGGTGAACTGTCAGAAACACAGAAAGAAGGCATAATAATTTGTATACCAAAGGGTGACAAACCACGAGAATTTATTAAGAACTGGAGACCGATTTCTTTATTAAATGTTGTTTATAAAACTGGATCTTCTTGCTTAGCAAATAGAGTTAAGACTGTGCTGTCCTCTTTAATTAGTGATGACCAAACAGGAATTATGTCTAACAGATTTATTGGTGACAATATTAGATTAATATATGATATGATTCATTATTTAAATTCAAAGCAGTTGCCTGGTTTATTGATTTGTATAGATTTTGAAAAAGCGTTTGTTACTGTTGACTTAACTTTCATGATGAAAGTGTTAACAGCGTTTGGATTTGGTCCAGTCTTCTGTAGATGGATAAGTACTTTTTATCAAAATATTAAATCAGCAGTAGTAGTAAATGGAACGGCATCTTCTTGGTTTCCAGTAGAGGGAGGATTTCGTCAAGGTGATCCCATTTCACCCTACTTATTTCTTTTATGTGTTGAAATCCTTGGCTTAATGATAAGAGAAATTAAACTGATTAAAGGTATTAATATTAACAATACATATCATAAAACTGCACAGTTTGCAGATGACACCCAATTGATGACCAAAGGAGATAGAATATCGTTTGAGGAGATCATAAGGACAGCCGACTTGTTTAGTAGTTTTTCAGGATTATTTATGAACACAGGTAAAACTCAAGGAATATAGCTGGGTAGCAGAAAACAATGTCAAATTAGATATCTACCTCATTTAAAAATGGTGTGAAACCTACCAAAATTTAAAATCTTAGGAGTGTGGTTTACTGTTGATTTAGAAGAATGTGATGAATTAAACTATAAAGACAAAATGTCTGAAATTAGAATGTTATTTAGAATATGGATTAAAAAAAAAAAATAAAAAAAAACAACCGATTACTCCTGTAGGAAGGATAGCTGTTCTCAAGTCATTGATTATATCAAAAATAACCCATTTATGGATGTTTCTACCATATCCACCTGATGAATATATTGATGAGCTGCAGAAGGCATGTTTTAAATTCATTTGGAACAAAAATCAGGATCGAATAAGTAGAAAAACAGTAATTAAAAGTACAAGAGTAGGAGGATTAGGAATGTTTGACATCAAACAATTTATTAAAGGTCTTAAACTGAGCTGGATACATAAATTAAAGTTTTCAAACCATAAATGGATATTAATAATAAAAGAAAGCAATCCAGTTATTGAAGATATTGGTAGATATGGACCCTGTCCACCAACACCTAATGACAAGAATAAGTTCTGGATTCATGTTTTCCAAGCCTACAAAGAATTTTGTCAGAAGGTCCCACTATCAAGCAGCAAAGAAGTTTTTGGCAGAACCAATCTTTCTGAACCAAAATATTAAAATTGGAAGTAAGATTTTATTATACAGAAATTGGATGGAAAAGGGGCTCTGGAATATTTCTCATCTAGTGCATGGGGACAGTAGTTTCCTTTCCTATGAAGATTTTAGTCAAAAGCATGGAAATATAACACATTTCCTTACTTTAAATGGTTGCATAAGGTCAGTTAGAAATTATATTTAAAAAACCTGAACATTTGCAGATGAGAAAATCATTACAAATGATATATTCAGTGAAAAAAGGAACAAAAGTTTATTACGACACTCTAGTTAAAAACAATATGACCCCTAAATGCTGTAAGAAATGGAACGATTTGTTGCAACTGAACATTAATTGGAAACAGACATTTCACAAAATACACAAAATAAGTGATGTCAACTTAAAATGGTTTCAAATAAGAATAGTTCATAGGATTGTTGCAACAAACAGATCACTGAAACAGATGAATATCTCTCATAATGATAAATGTAGCTTCTGTGGATCACATCCAGAAACCATTGAACACCTTTTTTGGAGATGTGAGATTGCGCAGAGATTTTGGACTGCTTTCCAAACTGATATTAATAACAAATGCAATAATGTATACAATGCCCAATTATGTGAAGAATTAGTTTTATTTGGAAACTCACGCACATTTGCTACAGATGACATTTTAGATTTCATTATTTTACTTGCCAAAAACGTTCTGTACAAATGCAAATTCAATAAACAACCACCACAACTCAATGCATTTAAAACGCAGCTCAGATACAGATACAAAATCGAAGAACATGCATCTTATATACTAATGAACCATCATGCTTTCCGTACAAAGTGGAACAGTTACCTTCCAATTATGGAAACTGTTGCTTAATCACAATTTCGCATGTTCCATAGTTATCATTCTGTATAACAGTCCTTACTTTGTACTAGCAGGTCTTTATTTATTTTTTTTATATTTATTATTTATTTATTTTTTGAATTATTATGGTTGTTGTTGTCTTTACAATGTGATTAACTACAAGCTCTCTTTTCCAATAATGTAGAAGTGGTTTACTCATGCTCCTTACTATTATGATATTATAATGCCACCACTCGCTTTCACCTCACCCTTGATACCATTACTGTAATAGTGTAATAGTTGACATAATTGATACTGTTGCTATGTTACAACTGGTCCAGGATGTTTTGTTATGAATATCATCTTAAATCATCATGATTACTACAATCATTAATGTGTAAACATTGATTGATTGAATGATTGGACAAGTTGGGTTTTTTTTTATGTTGGTGTTGTTACAGATTTGTTTTACCTTGTTTAGTCTTCTTTTCTTTTTCTTTTTTTCTTTTTTTTTTTTGTTCTGTTTTATCTTTCTCTCTGTAGTGGAGGATGCTACTGTTCGTTTTATATTGTTTGTTTCATACTTTTCTCTGTATTGTATACAAGTTTTTGGAAATTTTTCTTTTAATTATATAAAAATAAAAATAAAAGTATTTCCCTTTGAAGAACAGATGAAACTTGCATCAGCAAAATCTATCTTGAAAAGTATAACAGTTCAAAATTCAAATATTGCCGAGATCAGTTTGAAATCAAACCTTCATTTCCGTAACAGAGCACAGTCTATTCACTCCCTCGCGACTATAGGTACTTATACCTCTGGAATATTTCAAACATCCGGAGTGAACCCAAATCAAACTGCCCCTCGGTTGTGGTTTTTCGCCACGGTCTGACGACTGGGAGGGGCGTGAGGGTGAGGGTGGGGGGAAAGGGGTGAGGTCGTGGGTTCAAAACCGATCAGAGTAAAAAAAAAAAAAAAAAAAAAAAAAAAAAAAAAAAGCTGGTACCGGTGGCACAGCGAGTTAGTGCACAACTGACAGACTGACAGATCTTTTTCTGTTTGTGTGTGTGTGTGTGTGTGTGTGTGTTTGTTGTTCTTTTTTTGTTTTTGTTTTTTTACAGACAGCTGTTACCGGGAGACACAGTGAGTCAGTCCACAGATCTGCTTCAGTCCCGTCACTGACCATGGGGTTCGTCATGCCACACGCCATCATCCTGGTGGCCGGAGGAGTTGTGGGCCTTGCTCTCATCTTACAGATCGTGGGCCTGGCCACGCCAGCATGGACCACCTACGAGGAAGTACGACATAGGTACGTAATGGATCTGGCCTGTGTAATTTACGTGGCGTAGTAGTGGCTTAGTGGTAACGCTAACAACCAGACTAGAAAGCGAATGGTCCCTGGTTTGAGTCCCAGAGTGGGGTTTATCTATATCTTCCAATCTATCTATCTATCTATCTATCTATCTATCTATATAAACAACAAGGGGTTTGAACTGCACTGCACTGTCGCGACGCGTTCTGCCTGGGAAAAGCAGCTCGAATTTCACATAGGGAGCTGAGCTGTAAGAAAACGTTAGACAACTCAGTACAGTGTAATCTTTTACTTCTCTTTTCCTTGTTCTCCCACCTTCCTTGCTGTCTTACTAGCATTACCCTCCAGCAGCTCAGTAGTATCGTTACCACATATATATATATATATATATATATATATATATATATATATATATATATATATATAGCTACCCACATAGAATGAAAGAGATTGTGTGTGTGTGTGTGTGTGTGTGTGTGTGTGTGTGTGTGTGTGTGTGTTTGCAGGCAGTGTGATCTGTGTGTGGCGGAACAGTACTTTTTAGCGCACGCCACAAACACTCAGGATGCACTGCAGCAGAATCGGTTAAGCGCTGGACTTGTGATCCAGTGTTCACCAGTGATCAGGGTTTGAAACCCCGCTTCGGCATGGTGCTGTGTCCTTGGGAAAGGCGCTTTACTCCGAATGTCCTCACTCCACCAGGCGTCAATGGGTACCTGACTTCGGTTGGGGAAGGTTACAATGGCAGAAGGAGAGAATTAGGCCTCGTCTTCATATGCCGAACCATAGACACAGTGGATATTATGAATCTTTCTTTTTTCTTTTTTTTTCTCCCCCCCCCTCCCCCCCATCATCTGCACCATTTCAGTGGCATTACACCAACGCCGCTCATTCCGAGTCCCCCATACAAGGCCACACCCCGGGTTCGCCAGTGTCAGTCCCAGCGCCGGCAGTCCACATGGAACCATCGATGTTAGGTCGCCAGGAGGCCACACACCAGAGGAGACCCTGCACTGCTGCAGAGGCACTTCGGTGGTGTTCGGTAGCGCCTGTTCTGATTTAACGTACTTAGGACACCACCTACTAAGCCTACTAGTGACGACAATAATGGCTTAGTCGCGGAGCCAGAGTGAGCGAGCGTCTCCCCTAGAGTGGAGACCGCCACCACGTCCCTGCAAAGACAGTCCCCCATGAATCCGCCGACACTGAAGACCTTGACAAGACTCACTCCAAGCGCGGATGTGGAGGGGTATCGAAACTGAGGTCAACATGAGAGCAGGGCATGAAAGGCCACATAATTTGTGATTTTTCTTTATATTGATGATGATGGAAGAGGAGGAGGAGGATGGAGGTCCATTTAGGTTGGGCACTACGTGACAAGGTTGCACTCTACGCTTCATATCATAATAATATCCCGGCGTCAACCAGGCCCGAGAGATAGACACTTGCAGTGTTGGTCAGGAAATTAGAGGAATACACCCAAAGACGCATCCATGAAGTGGATGACACTCAACTGTGTGGTGCCAGTCTCCCCATTTAAACCCACAGCACACTCAACTCTGGGTAGGAGCCGGCCACGGGCCGAAAAACCCACCTCCGCTGGAATTCGAATCCGCGTCCTCCCAGCCGTCAACCCGCAACGCTAACCACTTCGCCATGGTGACTGGTTGTCTTCATGTGTACTTGTTTTACTATCAAAACGGGGTTTTTTGTTTTGTGTTTTTAGGTACAGAATTTTGCGAGGGACAGCCCTTTTGTTCCCGTGGGTTGTTTTACGTGCGCTAGGTCATGCTGCACCCGGGACCTCGGTTTATCGTCTCATCCGAATGACTAGCGCCCATTGTCCATACATGTAGAAACAGACAGATATAGAATTGTGCATGAATGAAAGTGAAAAAAAACAAAACAAAAATCAAAAAATCCTTCTCATGCCAACCCCTACTCCCTTCCTTTTGAATTGTGGTCCATGGCAAGTCCATTAAAACATTTTCAAAAAAAAAGAAAAAGAAAACAAAAGACTAGCGCCCAGACCACCACTCAAGGTCTTGTGGAGAGGAAGAAATCGAGTGTGAGATTCGATCCCGTGGCCTCAGACTCTCATGTTTTATATGTGAACGCGTTGCCGCTGTCCCACCACTCCACACCATATCCATGGTTGTCTTCTGACAACTCACATAACGGATTGAAGTTGTAGGTAAGATAAGCTTGTCTTGACTTATGTTCCCTGTGAGATACACTCTCTCTGTCGCAACTCCCCCCCTCCCACCCCAGCCCCCCCACCCTCCCACTACCACTTTGTGTTTGTAAGGTTTGGTTTGAATCACTCTCTCTCATAATTCTTGATTGCAGGTTTTCCTATGAATCTGGCCTGTGGAATATGTGCGTCAACGATATCTGTTTGAAAATCTCGCTCAGCAAACGTATCTTTGGCAAAGGCGATGATGACGGTGAGGCCTTTATTTTGTTTTTTCTCTGCCTGTCACCGCCTCCCTACCTCTGTCTCTTTGTCTGAATCACTCTCTTTCCCTTGCTCGCTCACTGTTTTTCTCTCTCTTGCTTCCTCTCTTTCTCTGCACTTTGCTCGCGTTTGCTCTTCTATTTCCGACCCCTATGCCCCATTGCCCCCGCTCGGTCTTGTCGTCTAATCTGTCTTCGTTCCGCCATTAACCTCTTCCTTCTCACTTTCTCCACTTTCGTTTTACCCTGTGCCACCAGGTTCTCTCTTTGCCCACCTTCGTTTTACTCTTCGCCTCTTTGTCTTCTCTTTGTTCGCTCTTTCTCTGTTTTCACATTACCCTTTGTCTCTATCTTCTTTTTTCCCCTTCTGTTTCTTCACTTTCGTATTACCCTATGCCTCTATGTTCTAGCTTCCTTCGTTTTCGTTTTACCTTTTGTCTCTATGTTCTCTCTTTATCTACTTTCCTTTTACCTTTTGCCTCTATGTTTTACCCTTTGTCCTCTTTCTTCTTCTTTTTTTTTTACAATAAAAGATATATACAAGCACAAATCTGCTGGCGTTCTAGTTCTGATAAGAAATGGCTTTGTACAGTATACTACCTTATTCAAAGAGATAGATGTAAGTGTAAAAATGACCCTGCTGTGTTCGATAAATACCGCATTGTGAACCATAGCTGTTTCCGAAAAGCTGTACTATTTTAAAAAATCGATAGTATATTATTTGGTGTAGAAGTTCTGTTTTGCGCTGTGTAGTTGGTACCTGAGATGTCCACCTATTTTAACAGAAATGCCTATGTTGAGCTGGAGGCTTCTATTGCCCAGCTCTGATAACGTTTTTTTAATGGGGTGACTTTAACTCTAGAACAAGGTAGCTACATGAGATTCTTGCTAGCAGTGACCACGTTGATGATGACGGGGACTTTGAGGATTTTGGTTTTCCTGGGCCATGACATGGGCCATAATCTATTAGCTTTTGCAGAACAACAGTTGGTTATTGAATGGACGGGTGGGGACTAACGCCGGGGTCGGTAAACAAGACATGTAAGAATGCGTCAGTGGTGGATTATGTAATTGTTTCACAGAATATGTTGCATAATGCTAAAGAGTTTTGTGTGGTGGACTTTAAATGAACTGTTTTCTGATGTTTATTGTCCAGTAACTTTGAAACTTATGATGCCTGATATTTCACACAATGAACTTCATGTTGTTGATGGCACACTTGACAATGATAATAGCGATGATGGGTCTATTCAGACCGTTTATGTAAAATGGTCGAGTAATTTAAAGGATAACTTCACTGAACGATTTGTTGACGCTGCAGTTAATGAGCAAGATAATGAATTAGATTTACTATAACACCCTGACACTGTTTCAGCAGACGCTTGTTTTTTTTTATCTCTGTTTTATCTGTCTTTGTTTTACCCTTTGTCTCTGTTTCAGACCCGAAAAAGTTTTCAAAAGTGTTGTTACCATTGTGGTTTTGCCATACGGAATACGATGTGTTTTCTTTCAGACCATTCACAATGTGGAAATGACGAATCAATAGCTCTTTCCGCGTTGCCACTGTCGGCCTCAGATCTTTCTGTTTCTGGAACATTCACTTGGAGCGAGCTCCCTCTTTCCCTTTGTCATTCTCTGCACTCAGTTCTTACAAGCCTTGTCTCAAAACAGCTCTATCCAGAGAAGCCACCATCACCACCACCACCACCACCCTCTCTCTCCCCTGTTTTTTACTGGTCTCCAGTTTCTCTAGCTTTCTATTCACATGCAAGTCTTTGTCTTGCATCTCTCTCAGTCAGAGTTATGCATTCGTGTGAATGACTGTTGTGTAAGCCCTTTGATTAATTTGTCTGTACCCCAGATCAGCGCTGTAAAGATTACTTTTATGACGCTATTATGATGATGATCTTTAGACGTGGGAATCTGAAAAAACAACATCTGAATGTGTGTGGGGGGGTGGGCTGTGTCTGTGTGTGTGTGTGCAGATGTTCCGGATTTGCTTTATGCATGTCGAGCGTTTGGCATCCTTGGCGTGCTGGAGATGGCAGCGTCTTTGGCCTGTGCTGTACTGACCTGTTTCATGAGTGACAAGGCCAAGATGTTCACGCTCGTTGCGGCAGGTGCTGCCGCTGTTGGAGGTGAGCTGTTCTCTTGTTCTCTTAAAGAGCACGTGTCGTACACTCTAGCCTGGCACGCCAGAACGGGAAAAGTATTTTCTCAGTGGTTAAGATGCTTATCTGCCAGTACAGTATCCCTGAGGGTCCGGATTCGAATCCCGGTCTTGCCTCTTTCTCCTATGTTTGACTGGAAAATTAAACTAAGCGTCCAGTCATTCGGATGAGACGGTAAACTGAGGTCCCGTGTGCAGCACACACTTGGCGCACTGAAAAAGAACCCATGGCGATCCAATAGTCTTCTGGTATAATTCAGTTGAAAAATTCCAATCTTACAGATACACAAATACATATGCATGCACTCAAGGCCGGACTAGTGCATTGGGTCACGCTGCTGGTCAGGCATTAGCCTAGCAGATATGGTGTAGCGTACATCCGAAACGGAAACGGAAACTGAAACTCCTTCAGAAGCACATATTGTACACACCAAAACAAAGTTAGCTATTTTCTTGTTCTCTAAAGACCACTTGCCATACAAAATGAGGTAAGCTATTCTCTTGTTCTCTCACGTGCACTTGCTGTACACATCGGAATGAAGTAAGGCATTATCTTGTTCTCTTATGTACATACACCGTACGCACTGGATAAAGCTAAGCTGTTCACTTGTTTTGTAAAGAGCATATGCCGTACACACCAGAACCAACTAAGCTATTATCTTGTTCTCTCAGAGCACATGCCATATACATCAGAATTAGATAAGCTGTTGTCTTGATCTCTAGAGCACATGCCGAACACACCAGAGTTAGGTAATCTGTTGTCTTGTTCTCTAAAGAGCACATGCCGTACACACCAGAATTAGGTAAGCTGTTGTCTTGTTCTCTAAAGCACGTGCTGTACACTTTAACCTGGCACACCATACACGGCATTTCCTCTTTTCTCTCTTGTAAACAGTTGTCCATTCCATGTGACCTTGCCAGAACTCAAACGGGTAAACTTCAATCACATTCAACACAATGCTAAGCCCACATGCAGGGAAATCCTGAGAGCTGACTACCAAACTGATGACAGTTGTCTTCGGCTCGTTTTCAGATTCACCATGATGACCACGTGTTAAAGTTAAAAAGGGTTAAAGGGTCATATAGGCTTATACGGTCATTGGGGCATTGAATTCATATTTACCGTGTCTAGGGCACGGCATAGAAAGGCGGCGCCCAATCCTCTCCTTTCACTGATGTAACCTTCCCCACCCGAGGCCAGTTACCCAAACACATCTGAGTGGAGTTCGGACAATGACTGAAATGCCTTTCCCATGTACACAGCATCATGCCCAAACGGGGCCTCGAACCTTGATCACCAGTGATCACTGGATCAGAAGGCCAACGCCTAACCGACTAGGCCATGATGCCTCTTCTCTGAGCATGTGTACAGTCCGGAAAGTATCGTAAGGGCACAAACTTTTCCCAGTCACCAATTGTGCTATGGAAAAGCAAGTGTACGCTCTGAAGTTTAGCCACTTCAACTTTCTGATGAACAGAACAAGCTTTTGTATAATGGAAAGGTCCGTTCACAGTCTTGAAAAGGATGAACAATGTTGACTACAATTCTGACGTCAATGACAGTCCAAAACTGTCACATGACATGCTGAAAGATTACCAGGAAAAACAGGATGATGTATGTATTGATGTGAATGTTTGTATTCATGTAAGTTCATGTTCTGATGCTGAGGTCAAGTTTGATGTTTCACTGAGTGGTGGACATCTTGTTGAATGCATGACCTTGTGCCCCCAAAAGAAAACAAAGAGCATCAAAAAGTGCATCATGCCTACTTCAATTTGGTGTGGTTATGGAATCTGTAGAAAATAACACAACTTCAACAGTTATTCTTTCAGTGACTTGTGAAACACGAGACGTTCGAACTGATACATAAAACTGACTTTTGTTCCCTGAATATTTTCCAGTTTGTTTGTGCACTCGTGCATAAAGAGACACCATCATGGAATCTGCATGCTGTCTGTGTTCCCCCCCCCCCCCCCCCATCCCCCGCCCCTTCACTGACAAGTTGTTGCCTACTATTGTTGCAGCTGTCTGTTCCCTGATTGAGTTCGCGGTATACGCTGGAAAAGAGCCCTTCCTGAATCAGTCATTCCTTGATCACAGACTGGGCTACAGCTTTGCCCTCACCGTTGTGGCCTTCGTGTTAGCTGTGGTGGCTGTTGCCCTCTTCATCGTGGGGCAAAGGAAAGTGCAGTAATGGGTCAGCCCCCAACGTCCAGCCGGCGTGACATTTCACTACGCTTACCTTGCCTGCATCACGCTGATTTATCGCTTTACAACTTGTAACACAGTGATCGTTTAACTGATGTTGTACTGTTGTACTGACAACACAGCTTGTAGCACAGTAACCGTTTATTTTCAGATTAACTGATTGTGTACTGACAACATAAATTGTAGCACAGTAACAGTTGTTTTTTTGTTGTTGTCAGATTAACTGATGTACTGACAACACGAATTGTAGTGCGGTAACATTTTTTGTCAGATTAACTGACGTACTGAAAGAACTGTCAGTTATTGTCAGGTTAACTGATGTTGTTCTTAAGCGAGGAAAAGAAAAGAAAATCGAAGGAAATATATCAAAGATGTGCTCCATGGAGTGCATGCATCTGAGGCAACCAAAAAAGTCTACACTGAAATCTGGACCGTTTCGCTCATGACAGGGGTAAAGTTCATCATTGTGACTGAACTGACATGAACAATAAATTGTAGCTGAATATAGTTATCAGGGGCATGTAGAGTGATGTGCTGGACCCGTTGCATTTAGTTTTTATCCATTTCATGTTCGCTTTGATCCCAGTTAGTTTCTAGTTAATGGCTTAAAATTGTGTACTTTCATCCTGCCAGGAGACCTGCGCTTGTTTGCTGTTTGACATTGTCTGTGAAGAAGTAGTCACGTATATTATCAAGAAGAAGAGAACAGATTCACTTGTTTTTTCTATTTTTTCATTCATTAATATTTTCACCAGTTTTTTTTTTTAAGATTCCTTTTATCATGCACTTTCTTTTGGCTTCTTCCGAGCACCTTGCCATGGGAATGCATCACTTTCTTAGGCAGCCATACTCTGTTACCGGAGGCAGGTGCATGCTGGGTGTGTCTGTGTTTCCATGACACCCCACCAAGCCCTGACATGGATTTGCAGGACCTTTAAAGTTGCTTATGTTGGTCGGTGCATGTGTTCACCCACAAAGGAGATGAAGACACAGGCAGGTCAGCTTTCGTGCGGACCTAGAAGTTGGTGACACTCTCCATCCTCCCTACCCCTACCCCTTCACTGAGCTGGCACTAGTGGGGTTTGAACCACACACATCACGGACTCTCGCAACAGATTCCCAAATGCCTTGACCACTAACAAAACATTTAAAAGCCAATGTGCCCGTCAGCTTCAATCAAAAGAGAAAGGACGAGCGCAAACTGTGTGTCGAGATCAACAGCTGTCTGAAAGCGGGTTGTTTGCGTGGCAGTAAAGCCGTGGTGTGGCAATGAGCAACTGACCTACTTTCTTCGCCAGTCTCCGTCCTGAGGCGTTCTGTGCTGTGTTTCGTGTTGTTAGCCGCTGAAATGTCGCCTCCACTGATTTGTCACGTTGGTGACAGTTTCAGTTTTCAGTTTCAGTAGCTTAAGGAGGCGTCACTGCGTTCGGATAACTCCATATACACTACACCACATCTGCCAAGCAGATGCCTGACCAGCGGCGTAGCCCAACGCGCTTAGTCAGGCCTTGAAAAAAAAAGAAAAAAAGGTGAATGAATAATAGATAAGCGTACATAAATAAGTAAATAAATACATAAATAGATAAATAAATAAATAATAATTATAATATGAAAAAAAAAGGTTGAAAACGTCGGTGACAATTTTGGAAAACGTTGGTGACAATTTTTGCAGATCGGTGACAATTCAGAGCACCATCATATTGTTGCCGGTCGATGACATATCAGCGGTCGGTTAGCGGTTAGTAGTGGTTAGCGGTCAGCAATGGTCAGTGTCGGTGGTCAGCGGTGGTCAGCAGTCAGTAGTGGTCAGTGGTCAGCAGTGGTCAGTGGTCAGAAGTGGTTACTCATTGTCAGTGATGGTCAGTCGTTGTCAGTGGTTAGTAGTGGTGAGTGGTTAGTGGTGATCAGTGGTAGTTGTGGTGACCAGTGGTCAGTCGTGGTCAGCAGTGGTCAGCGGTAATCAGTGGATGCTGGTGGTCAGCAGTCAGTAGTGGCCAGAGGTATTAAGTGGTCAGTGGCAGTCAGTGATCATCAGTGGTCAGTGATCAGTAATGGTTAGTAATGGTCAGTGGTGAACAGTAGTAGCCAGTGGTCCAAACCGAAGGGAAAGTACTAACATTGCATAAGATACAGTTGTGAGCAGTGGTTCCAGACCAGGGATAACACAGACCCGGGGGAACAAAGAGCCAGAAAACGTAAATTTGGGGGAACATGGACCAAGGGGAACACAGAATTCGGGGATTATAGACCTGATTGAACTAAGACCCGGCTGAGAGAAAATTTGGGAGGACATATACCTAGGGATACATAGGGCTGAACCCACTACGTTCTTGAACACAAAACACATAAACTTACATTATCTTTCTTTCTTTCTTTCTTTTTTTAACCGTTTTATCTTTCTTTTTTTCAGGCGGGGGTGGGGGTAGGGGTGGGGGTTCATTCATTTCTTCCATTCCCTCATTTCGTTTCAAACTCTTTTTTTTTCTGTCTGTTTTCTTTTTCTTGCTTAAATTCCCTTCATTTCTTATTTCTTTCTTTTCTTCCTTCCTTAACTCCTTACTTCATTGCTTTCCGTGTTTTTGTTTTTTTTTGTCATCCAATGCTTCTTCATTACTCTTTCTTGTTCTTCCTTGTCCTTGCCGTCCTTTCGTCTTCAACATCATCAACACACAGAAAAACAGAGATAATTTAGTAAGTAACCGCTGACTTTGATCGACGCCAGTTCAACGGAGGCTACAATTTAGCGGTTAACACATGTCTCGTGTCATGTGTCTTGGTTTGAAGAGTAATGTTATCTGGAACGTTTCACGTATTCTGTGTCACGTGTGCTGTGTCACATGCTGTGTTTCATTTGTCTTGTGTCAAGTGTCTTGCATCGCGTGTCCTTACGTAACACACTGGAGGCATGGTTCTTGCAACCACAGTTAACACTCAGTGTTCGTTTGGTTTTGTCTAGCCATTGGACACACTGTGGTACTTTGCTTCTTGCCAAATATTTCTTGTAAAAGGATTATCTTCTGAGGCATATAACATCGAAGAAAATCTACTCGTGAACCAAAGAGTATATATATGTATTGTTGTCTTCTTTAAAAACAACAAATTGGCGTGATTTCTTTGCTAAGGCGAATTTGAGGCCTTATATATTTGAAACTGAACATGAGTTTACACGTTTTCTTGAAGTAAATGTGATGTTTTGCCTTTTTCCTTTGTACTGGATGTAATTTTAGAAGTACTTATATGCTTCATAGCATTTGCCTTTTAATGATCAAAGGAAGAAGACGTGGGTATAGAAGCTGTAGCCTTGTTTGAAAACCGCATATGCCAATATGTGTAGAAGCTGCACCCTTGTTTGAAAGCCATATATGTGTATGTGCTGTTCTATATTTGACTTTTGAATAAATGATTATGTAAATCATCCATGGCCTTGTGACACACATTACAAGATATGTGCACACTTGTGTGGATGGTGAAGACATGCATAACATGCAAAACACATTTGTTGTTTCACTGCTGGATCTTTGATGAAGACAGGACTGCAAATATGCTCACACAGGCACGCTTGACCATCAATAACACAGATAATATCAGTGTAAATGCAATACATTCCAGTCACGTTATATTGTATTCTACAGAATATAGTATGATATACATTCCATTATTCACACAGAACAATGCAATTCATTCCGATCATTTCATGTTCCTCAAAATACAGTACAACTTGTATGAAGTTGTTCACACAGTTCACTGCAACTGTATATTCCAAACACATTCCAGTCAAACACATGAATCAGATCTGAATTTATTTTCAGTCCTGACAGTAACTGAACAGCTTTGAGCAATACGAACTTCTCCCACCACAGGTCTAGTCACAACTGACGAAAGCAACGATAACAAATTGCAGTGAATTGCATCACATTGCATTGTGTTGTATCATGTAACTCTCAGCGACAACTTTTTCTTTCTGTTTGAAGGCAACATACAAATATATACACGGGATCTTTTGTGAAAGTCAGACTTATTTTTTCAAGGGAGAGAACTTTGCCATGATCCGGTATCACGCATTTCGCGTTAGTTCATTTCCCTGTCAACGTGGACAACTCTTTTGTTGACCTGGGTTCTTTTACATCTGCTTAATGCATGCTGCACACAGGACATCAGTTTATCTTCACATTTGAAATACAAGCACCCAGATAACCCCGTAAGATTAAGTGACAAAACAACAACAACAACATAACAACACGAACACAGCTGATTTAGATGCACTGTGTGAGTCTGTCTATCTGTCCGTCTGTCTGAGCACTCTCCAGTTCATATACGTACGCGTGTGAATGTTTGCAGACGCCTGTCTGTGACCTTGAATCAAATCCATATTTTTAAAAACCTTACCCAGGGCACTGGAGTGAAGTAAATCAGTTGACGCACGACCACGAAAGGTGCCAACGTATTGTCACCCACCCAGATCGAACTGAAGGCAAATGCTTTCATTCACTGGGAGCCTGAGCCAGGGTGGCTGTCTCAAAGGAGATGATGACAAAACACGGCCAGACCGTCAACAAACACTAATACTGACACCACTTGTTCAACACTGAAGGAACACACATTGGGACTAATTTTGTGATACCATATGTGCGCGCGGACACACACACACACACACACACACACACACACACACACACACACACACGACACGCACAAACACATGCACACACAGACACACACATGCGCACACACACTTATACCCACATGCACAATCACACACATGCACGTATTAACAAATGCGTGCTCTCTCTCTCTCTCTCTCTCTCTCTCTCTCTCTTGTTGATTCACTTGTGCAAACAAAGTGAGTATATTACAACCCGGTGTTTGTGTGTGTGTGTGTGTGTGTGTGTGTGTGTGTGTGTGTGTGTGTCCATGGTAAACTTAAACAAATTCATTTTATTAGGAAATAATTTGTCTGCTCGTACCAAATGATACCAGGGAAAAATACTTAACAGTCATATCAATAATAGTTTGAATGTCTTCCGAATTAAGCCGTATTTCCGTATCATTAACGATTTATTTCGTTGATGATCCAGTTAAAAAAAACTTCTGATCCAGCTGTTCCTAGTTGCCAAAACTTATTGTTTGGTTAGAAGCGGCATGACATCGTTTTTCTTGTTCACAGGAAACAGAAAAGAAATATAAATTCTGGACAGAACACAATTATACAATGACCCTGTCAACACCATCAACGTGTTAACTGCATATGAATGATTTTAAGTGGATACTCAATTAACTGGAATGAACGTGAAAGAAAAATTGAATTGATTGTTTCCTTCAGTTTCAGTCAGCCCGTTGTATACTGGTTTGTGTAGATCCAGAGAAAACAGTTGCAAGTTGCAGTATGCCTGAAGGGATGGCAACGTCTTCTTTACAGCCGAATTAAACGAATTTCTTAAATAATCGTGATATATGGAAAAAAGAGAGAAAAGACTTGAATGGAGTTATTGCCTCGAATACAATAATTTATATATATATATATATATATATATATATATATATATATATATATATATATATATATATATATATATCGCACTAAAACAAAGCTTTGAATATTAACTTTGGTCAACGGACATCAGATGCGCCATAGTGCTTTGAGTAAGTCTAGCAGCTTCCAAACTGAACATGCATGGTTCGATCCAACTAGCATGCTCCCCCCCCCCCCCCCCCCCCCCCCCCCCCCCCCCCCCACGCCCCCCTTCCCCCACCCACCCAACTTATTAATGTTTAATACAGAACACATTTTAAAGACTTTTTAAAAATCTCTTTCTTTTTTTTTCATGATTACTGGATAAATCGTGTATCACAAGTGAGTCTCGAAGGCCTTGCTCCTATTGTTTCTACATATTTTTAATCTTGAAATCATGCAAGAGACTGTACAAGGGGGCAGGAAGCGTCGGCAGGCAGAAGAAAAGACTAGACACTAATAGCAAGTGATATAATGTAATCCCAAAACAGACCAATGATCATCCAGTCTTTGTCCTCTGCCACCTTAACCCCTTCACTGCTGCCAAGGAATATGGCCGAAAGCAAAGAGTTGTCATCTGACAGTGTTGAAATTGAACGTACATGTCAGGATATTGGTCACCATTCTTGTCCAAGACTTCTTCCTCTTTGGGACTGCATTGTCATGGTGCTCTCTGGTCTCTTCTCTTTCCAGTGGTCTTCGTTATGGTATCAGTATCAGTATCAGTAGCTCAAGGAGGCGTCACTGCGTTCGGACAAATCCATATACGCTACACCACATCTGTCAAGCAGATGCCTGACCAGCAGCGTAACCCAACGCGCTTAGTCAGGCTTTGAGGAAAAAAAAAGAAGAAAATAAAAAAAGGTGAATAAATAATAGATAAGCTTACACAAATAAATAAATAAATAATAACTATAATGTAAAAAAAATGAAAAAAAGAAAAAAAGAAAAAAAAGTAGTAGTATTAAGAAAAAGAATAAAAAAAAAGATAACAATGATGATAAATAAGCAAATAGATGTAAAACATGAAGACACACATTCACATATACACCCACACATGCATAACAGATATGCGCCGAACATGCAGTTTCACAGATATGAAAGCACAGTCAAATACATATAAACGTACATGAGCTCCAACACACACACACACACACACACACACACACACACACATTACCCTGCACCTCCTCGTTATGGTCCTCTCTGTAGTCTGTACTCCTTTCAGTGGTACTGATATGATTTGCAATGGTTTTCTCTGTGGTCAGTCCTTTTTTCCAGTGGTATTGCAATGATTCATTATGGTCCTCTCTGTGGTCTGACTGTCCTTCCAGTGGTCTTGATGGGATTTGGCGTGGTCTTCTGTCTGAGGTGACTATTCTTCAAGTGATCTTGCTTTTGTAGCCGTGTTAACCCGAGTGGTATATAAAAGGGGACGGTACAAAAGAATGACTGATTTACTGAATTAAAAAAAGTATGAAGGTGAAAGAATAGAAAAGATCCATGCTCATACCAAGGACAAATAGTAGGCCAGTCGAAAAAAAGGGTTTTGTATTGTTTTATTTACAAAAGTAAAGTAAGAATAGAAACCAGCCGCCGTGGCGAAGTGGTTAGCGTCGCGGACTGACGGCTGGGAGGACGCGGGTTCGAATCCCAGCGGAGGTGGGTTTTTCGGCCCGTGGCCGGCTCCTACCCAGAGTTGAGTGTGCTGTGGGCTTAAATGGGGAGACTGGGACCACACAGTCGAGTGTCATCCACTTCAAGGATGCGTCTTTGGGTGTGTTGCTCTAATTACCTGACCAACACTGCAAGTGCCTGTATCTCTCGGGCCTGGTTAACGCCGGGATATCATTATGACAGGAAGCGTAGAGTACAGCCTTGTCACGCAGTCCCAAACCAAAATGGACCTCCATAGCAACATCGTCATCATCATCGTCATCCTCCTCCTCCTTCATCGTCATCAATATAAACAAAATAGTCTCAAAGTCTGTGGCCTTTCATGCCCTGCTCTCATGGTGACCTCAGTTTCGATACCCCTCCACTTCCGTGCAGAAGAAGATGAAGACAGTGCCTTTAAAAGACAAACACAAATGTCATAAGTTCAACACGTCAGGAATGCAAGTGGATAGTAAGCACATGTATACATAGTACATGGAAAGACTACCACTTGATTTGGGATAAGCAACAACATAAGATAATGCATATGTGTGAAGACCAAACACTGACATCAAATGACATTTCTAATACATTACCAAATCTGGACTGAAAACAGTAGGGGAAAATCTTCACAGTCATACCAATAATAGGTTTAAGTCTTCCGCGTTAAGCTGTGTTTCTGGACCATGTCGTTGAGGTTCCGAATCCAGGCATAACCTCATTTTTTTCTTCTTTGCAATTACAAGAAAAGAAATACAAATTCTGGACAGAACACATACAGTGACATTAATTACATCATCAACATGTTTACTGCACATGAATATCTTAAATTGGATACTGAACTGACTAGAATGTACAGACATGAGAAACTGAATGGACCATGTTGTTGTTTCTGCCAGTAACACAGCCTGTTGAACACAGATCTCTGCAGATCTGGAGAAAGTGGATACATGTTGCAGTGTGCTTGAGGCGAGTTCTTTTTTTTTCCTTTTTTTCTCAAGGCCTGACTAAGTACGTTGGGTTATGCTGCTGGTCAGGCATCTGCTTGGCAGATGTGATGGACTTGTCCGAACGCAGTGACGCCTCCTTGAGCTACTGAAACTGAAACTGAAACTGAGGTCTTTGCCACGGACTTTAAGGAATTTCTTAAATGCCTGAGATATACCAAAATAGCATGATCTAAACGGCGTTATCACCTTCTATACTGTAATCGATTTATCACGCTACCTCAAAAAGAAAAAAATAGTTTTTGCACTAATCTTTGAATGTCATTTTTAGATGTGCTTAAAGCACTGTAAGTACTTACTCTTGACCCGGACATGCTTGGTTCGAATCTGCTTTTATGCCATTTTTTCAACCAAAGCTTTATGATATCAAATACAGAACACATTTTAACGATCGATTTTAAAAATCTATTTTGTTTTATTTTATTCTATTTCATATGCATATCTTTTAAGTGTGTAAGTGTTGAAGGCCTTGCCTCTCTTGTTACGGTTTGTCATGGTTATCACTGTGGTCTATCCTTCACTTGGCATAACGATGGGTGGGTGGGTTGGGGAAACTGATTACCTTGATGGCAGTGGAAGAAAGGCAGTTTTGGAACACAGTGACACACCTCTTCCCAAGATAGCCTCCTTCCCCTGCAGTTTCCCCAGTTCAGAGTTATGTGTGCATGTGAATGACAGGTGTGAAAGCACTTTGATTTGTCTCTGCACAAGATTCAGCGCTATATAAATACTAATTATTATCATTTGTATTATTACACACACACACACACACACATGCGCACACACGCGCACACATCCATCTCTTTCTCTCTCTCTCTCTCTCTCTCTATATATATATATATATATAGAGAGAGAGAGAGAGAGAGAGAGAGAGAATACAGCAATTTGATTTTTTTTTTTTTTTTTTACAGAATCACCAGACTAGAAAGCTAATCTCATGATTAGCAACACCACAAAATGGTACATATGTTTCTGAAAATTTAGAAAAAAAAACACATGTGAACATATGGAGAGTACATACACATTCGCATCTCCAAACAAACACAATGTCAAGACTGCAGACATATCCTTGTACTGTTTTCTTCACCTCCTTTCCTCTTCTCACAGATGTAGTGTCCGTCCATCACACGGTTGAGTAAGACGCTCCCACAGTCACACCTTTCAACACAAAGTGGGGAGAGGTTGGTCGCAAGGGTGAGATGTTGGAGGTGTTTGGTGGGGGGAAGGAAGGAGGGGTTGAATGAGGTTTTACCAACACCATACGTGAAAAGGTTTTAGTTTAGAACAGGTTACAACTGCACTATCACACACAAGCTCAAATCTTAAAAGTAATTAAAAGTTGCTGAGAATCGTGTTGAATACATTGAGTAAACATCACCGCGTACTTTACACGAATCGTGGAATGATGGCCTGGAGCCAGTTGCATTGCTCGGACGGAAGAGCCTAGTATGGTCGTACCGTTACTAACTGTGTGTAGTATGGAAAGGATCAGTGGCGTATTTCGGTCAACGTAGGCATTTAGTCACGTCTAACTGTCAAAAAGTTAGAACCAAGCAATGCAGCTGGCACCTGGCGTATACGCTCCAACTAGGAAGTGCACGGATCGAATCCACTGCTCTATAAAACAGATGGATGGCTCATTGGCCAGGAAAGCTGAAGTCAACTGGACGCCATATTGTTACTCGTATCTGGTCGTCAGTCCGTTGAAAAGTCGTCTGCTAACTGATTGTAATTAATAAACAATGAGGCCAGGAGATCAAATGATTAACAAATAGTAAAGAGTGGTAACTCTCTCCATAAACAAGGCACACAACTTCTCGTCAATGCTGCTTACGCTACCGATTCAGCTAGCACACAGGCAAATAAAAGGAACATTGGGACAAACCCAGACACTTCCTCAAAAAGGAAGAGCCGGGCTTGTCCTTATACCGATCATTAACAAGTGCACACAGCAGCAATGACAGTACTGATTGTAGTTTCTGAACTGTAACCGTATATTTTCGATGAAATCATGTTATGCTTGCCCGTATGGCATGCCAAATGTTGTGTCTTGAATGATATCTGCCAACGGTTTCTTTATCAAAGTTATTACAGGAAAACAGTACAGTGACACGTAGCTCAAACTTGCTGTGGAAGTATACACAGGAATGTCAGCTTAACTGACGCCGCGAGCAAGTGAAAGCTTGCCGTGAAGCAGTCATCATAGGCAGCTGAGCGCTCGGCTACATATATGAAGTTACCGGTTCACGTTATACTGACACGAGTAGAAAAATGGCCGATTGAACACTTCCGTTGGCTTCAGTAAGCAAAGGGGCCCAAAGAAGGCATGTGCTATCCACCTCTTTTAGATGAGTGGATCGAATCCCTCGCTTGCCAGTATCTTCCCCCTCCACCAGCTATTGACTGGTGGTCTGGACGATAATCATTTTGATTAAACGATGAATTCTGGTCCTGTGTCCAGCATGTAAAAGAATCTATGGAATCAAGCAGGTGTCTATCGCCAAATTCTGCAGAAAGAATCCACTGTGATGGGAAAAAAACAAATACATTTGCGAGCAAAATTAAAAAAATAAAATAAAAAATAAACAAAAACAAAAAAAACAAAAAAAAAGTAAAAATCACCAAAACCGTGTTTCTCACGATGTGGGGTTGGGGGATGTGGAATGGGAAGTGGCGGTAGTGGGGAACGAAATGTGAAGCTCTTTGAGCAGTATTTCTGGATAAATGCACTGGACAAATGTCCATTACTATGATTATGATTGTTACTGCGGTTATCATTATTATTAGTAGTAGTAGTAGTACTATGCCACGAAATGTTTGTTTGACAAACAACACACTGCAGAGGACAAAGTGGGGATGCACGGGACAAAGTGGGGAAGTAAGGGAAGGGGGAGTAGTAGGGGAGGGGGGGACTGGAGAGGGAAGGTGGAGCTGAGGGAGGGTGTGTGCTGGGGCAGACTGGAGCGCTGAAAAAGGAGACACCTATACCACTCATTAGAAAGGAAAATAAACTTGCTGGCCATGTTTACCTGGCCACGTTTACTTAATCACATGCATCAGGAAATGGGAAATTGCACACTCAACCCACCTGACTGCAGGTTCCATGGGCACACCTTGCACGCGATGACACATGCATGCACGCACACACGCGCCCGAGTGTTGGCGTTTTTGTTTTGTACATGGTACGGCGCAGGGCGACTTCTACCCTTTTTCGTCCACGTCTTTCCAAGAAGTCAGCAGGGAGGTATCTGATTGGTTCTTTGTCCGACCCCGCCCTTCGTCCCTCCCTGTGTCCTGGGCCACTGTAAGCAATGTGGTGATAGCTGGCGTCACACGGAAGTCTGCTTTACAACGATCTGTCCCAGACCAGTTCCTCAGACGAACATCTTGCAAAGAATACTGATATCAAGCTTCTGAGCGTCCACTTGTCAGATTTGAATCCCCATCCTAGCGTCCACTTCTCAGATCTGAATCCCCATCCCATCTCATTCGTGTATGTGTTGACAGTTGCCTGGAAGTTTGGTGTTTGGTGGCAGGAGTAACTGGGTCAACCTTTCTCCTTCATTTTACTGGTGAGTTACGGCTGTTTTCATTTAATTAACTTTTTTTTTTTTTCGTTTTTGTCGATGAATGTAGTCGCTGCTTCAACTGTTGTGAGCTGATGCGTGGTCATTAGAATCGCGTAGTATTGTATAGTGTTAATTTTTTTTGTCACAAAAGACTTGTTGTCTGTGTGAAAGTCGGGCTGCTCTCCCTGGAGAAGGCATGTCACCACAGTGCAGTGTTACCTTCTGTCTGCAAGACTGTTTGCTATGTTACTATCAAAGTAGCATTTTCTTGCCAAGACCACCTTTTTGTTGCCATGGGTACATTTACGTGCACTACGAGCATTCTGCACATGGCACCCCAGTTTATTGTCTTATCCGAATGACTTGCATCCAGACCGCAACACAAGGCAAAGTAGAGGGGAGGGGTGGGGAATTCTGGTGAGTATGGGAGTCAATCCAACACACTCAGTTTCTCTAACTCCTTTGGTGGATGCATTACCACGAGGCCACCACTCCACTCCATGTTTGGTACATAGCCATTGTCCTACCATTGTGCTGTTGGTTTGTGGTCATTGTCTTAACATTGTGCCCTTGGTACATAGCCATTGTCTTAACATTGTGCCCTTGGTACATAGCCATTGTCTTAACATTGTGCCGTTGGTACGTGGCCATTGTCTTAACATTGTGCCGTTGGTACGTGGCCATTGTCTTAACATTGTGTTGTTGGTACACAGCCATTGTCTTAACATTGTGCCGTTGGTACGTGGCCATTGTCTTAACATTGTGTTGTTGGTACACAGCCATTGTCTTACCATTGTGCTGTTGGTACACAGCCATTGTCTTACCATTGTGCTGTTGGTACACAGCCATTGTCTTACCTTTGTGCTGTTGGTACATAGCCATTGTCTTAACATTGTGCTGTTGGTACATAGCCATTGTCTTAACATTGTGCTGTTGGTACATGGCCATTGTCTTAACATTGTGCCTTTGGTACATAACCATTGTCTTACCATTGTACTGTTGGTACACAGCCATTGTCGTAGCATTGTGTTGTTGGTACATAGCCATTGTCTTAACATTGTGCTGTTGGTATGTGGCCATTGTCTTAACATTATGCTGATGGTACGTGGTCATTGTCTTAACTTTCTGTTGTTGGTATATGATCATTGTTTTACCATTCGTTTGTTGGTATGTGATCATTGTTTTATCTTTGTGTTTATGGCAAGTGGTCATTGTTTTACTATTGTGTTGTTGGTAAATGGTCATTGTTTTACCTTTGTGTTTATGGCAAGTGGTCATTGTTTTACCATTGTGTTGTTGGTAAATGGTCATTGTTTTACCTTTGTGTTGTTGGCGCATGGTCATTGTTTTACATTTGTCTTGTTGGTACATGATCATTGATTAACTTTGTGTTGTTGGTATCAAGACTACTTTTTGCTTTCTAAGAATAAGTTTTATTTATTAAGAGTATACTTATGTGTATAAATACATATACACATACACTGACAAAGAATATTGAATCATCTGACCCCTGTTGGGGCACTGAAAAAATAAAGTAACATCGCTTGTATTATACAAAATGAAAACGTAAACATCAATTAAAACAATGTGAAATTGTTGATAAAAACTGATAAACAAACGACCACGTCTTCTTGCAATATTTCCATCTTTAATAGATTTCCCCATCTTCAAAATAAAAATCTCCTCCCTACTTTCAACAAGTTGCAAAAATATAAAAATCAAAAACTGATTTCGGATTCAAATATTTCTTTGGAATGAACTCTTGTCGAAGTTCTGCATATTACGAGCATTCCATAATATTAGTATTCTAAATTTGATCATGTTTCTCCTCTCCTTCAGTCTCTCCACTGGTTGCCTGTTTCTGATCGAATAGACTATCAGCTGTCCACTCTGACCTTTTCTGCAGTCAACGGATCTGGCCCCAAGTATCTTTCTGAACTCCTCCATATCTATACCCCGTCTCGCCAGCTCCGTTCTTCCTCTGATACTCGACTTCTCAGGATACCTCACGTCAGAAGTAAGACCTATGGACACAGATCGTTTTCTTTTCAATCGCCAAAGACGTTGAACAAGCTTCCTGATAACCTCCGTCATTCTGATTCCCACCCATCTTTTAAATATCGTCTCAAAACTCACCTTTTCCCTCAGCAATAAGTTCAATTGTGGCATACATATGTATGTGTACATAACTACATGCATGTATATGAATGTGTATTGTGTGTGCGTGTGTTTATGTAAGTTTGTGCCTGCCTATGTGAGCGTATGTGCTAGGGTAGCTGTTAGATACACATATATGTTAAATTATATGTATGCATTGTGTGTGTGTGCGTGCGTGTGTGTGTGTGTGTGTGTGTGTGTGTGTGTGTGTGTGTGTGTGTGTAGTCACCTTTCGGTGTGTGTATGTAACATTGATGTAATGTTTTATGTTAACAAAAGCGTTTTTGTAAAGCACCTAGAGCAGATTCCTGGATAGTGTGCTACATAACTATCCATTATTATCATTATTATTATTATATTAAAATGAAACTCCTCTCCAGTTACATCCATATTCCAGTTAAAACAAGTACGCTATTCACGTTGAACATTAAGACGTCTACCTGTCTAAGCACGTAATTTGTGACAACAGCACATGAAGTATATTAATGATACAGTATAAAGTTCAGGTAGAATGCATTTTTGCTCTTCTTGTCTCTATTTCCCTCTTCCAAAATTAGCTTAAGATTTTCTACAAAATGATATCAAGGACAATTTTTATTATCTAGTTGTCTCGAGCAATGAATACATTATTGTAAGTGCTTGCTCATGAGCGAGTTTCTGTTCTTTAAAAACGCACCTGTTCTGTTGAACTCAAATTCTTGATGTAAAAGACTGAGCAACTTCTGATCTTTGATCATGAAAAGGTACAGACATTGCAATGATTCTTTCTTCTAAGAAAACTAGAAAAATTTCTAGTCTTACTTCGTTAGACAACCAGATGAATCTCGAAATAGGTACACGCTAGCTTCTTATTTTTTTCAGAGATTTTCCTTGGAAACAGTATCTAAAAATGTAATTTTGCATCAATGTTGAGATAACATTAGTAAGTGGATGAATGCAGCTTTCAGGACTTGTCAACTCCACAAATCACATGACTGATTGGTTGTGCTGAGCTGTTCATGTCTCACCATTGTCCCACACTTCAAACGATTGAGGGCCGCTGGGTACATGCTGGTGGTGTCCCTGTAACCACAGGAGAAACACACACGTACACACACACACACACACACACACACACACACACACACACACACACACACACGCATACATACACTCACACACACACACACACACACACACACACACGCACACATACACATGCACACACATGCACACACAAACCATTCACACACACACACACACACACACACACACACACACACACACACACGCACACACACACGCACACATACACATGCACACACATGCACACACAAACCATTCACACACACACACACACACACACGCACGCACGCGCGCACGCACGCACGCGCACACACACACACACACACACACACACACACACACACACACACACACCGCATGGAGGGAAGGGGGACGGAGCGAGGCGGCCACAAACAGAGCAGCCCCAGACACAGTACAGCGGTTGACGATCTGGTTGTTGTCACTCGCGAAAGGCAATTAAATGCAAATGAGCTCCGTAGCCCACTGAGCTGAAGTGTTATGTAGCATGCTCTTTGTTTTCAAGAAAACCGACATCGCCTTTTAATACCCACACCAGGCAGTTAAATGCAAATGAGCTATGTGGCCCACTGAACTGAAGTGTTATGTAGCCTGACGGGTGCAATAGCCGAATGGTTAAAGCGTTGGGCTTTCAATCTGAGGGTCCTGGGTTCGAATCTCGGTGCACCTGGTGGGTAAAGGGTGGAGATTTTTCCGATCTCCCAGGTCAACATATGTGCAGACCTGCTAGTGCCTGAACCCCCTTCGTGTGTATGCGCACACAGAATATCAAATACGCACGTTAAAGATCCTGTAATCCATGTCAGCGTTCGGTGGGTTATGGAAACAAGAATATACCCAGCATGCACACTCCCGAAAACGGAGTATGGCTGCCTACATGGCGGGGTAAATAAAAAACAAAAAAACCGGTCATATACGTAAAATGTCACATGTCTGTCTGAGTGTGTATGTGTGTGCGTCTGAAATCTGACTGAATGACACAGGAAACGAATGATGAGCGCCCAGTGGCAGCCGTCAGTCGGCTCTACCCAGGTAGGCAGCCTGTGGTGCAAATGTCCCCGTGTATGTAAAGCGCTTAGAGCTTGGTCTCTGACCGAGGATAGGCGCTATATAAATATCCACATCAATCAAAGCCTGCTCTTTGTTTTCAAGAAAACATACGCCGCCTTTTAATTCCCACACCACTCCACCTTCTATTCTCTCCCACTCCCACCCACCTCGCCTTCCCCCAACCCCCTGATCCCTCCCAGAGTCCTCCCCCTACCCTAGACCCTCTATCCAATCAATTGCAGATTATGTCTCGACAGTGTGGGATTCAGCTGGTGCAAAACCCTTAAACACATTGCATAAACGTGCTCTTAAACTCGTTCTTTTAAAATCCAGCTCATTAATCACTGTTATCATTCAACATTCTTCCACTGTATCTAACACTGGAATACAAAAAGGCTCTGTTTATGCGTGTTACTGGAGCAGCTCTTCCTGGTATTATAGATAACTTTCCAATAAGCAAGCCGCAATAGACACTTTCATAAACTTTCAATGCCTCTTCCAAGAATTGATCTCTTTAAGTCAAGCCTTTTATACAGTGGTGGTTCGTACTGGAATAACCTGCCTTCCTTTTTAAAACAGATAACCAGTAGTGTTAACTTCAGAAACTCTTAAAAAAACTATTTGTTTGATAAAATGGAGAATATATGAATGATGTAAGTCAAACTTAATAATGCCATTCTACTTAAACAGGAAATGTTGGAACAAAATGCCATGCACTATTCTTCTTTTTGTCATTATCATTATTATTATCATCATTAGTAGTAGTAGCAGTAGTAGTTACTACTAGTAGTAGTGGTATAGTTGTGTTGTTGGTGTTGTTGCTATGGATTGTGCATATGCAAGTGCATTCGTTTGTGTGTGTGAAGTGTCCGTTTCATCATTTGTATTTGTTTTTATGGTTGTGACATTGTTTTGTTCTTTCTATCTTCTTTCTTATTTATGTTATATATGTACTTAGCAGTAGTAGTGGTAATGGTAATAGTGGTAGTAGTGATAGTTGTAGTGGTAATAATAGCTTCATTGGTGTGTTGTGTGTGTGTGTGTGTGTTTGGGGCGTGGGGGGGTTGTTGTTTGTGTGTGTGTGTGTGTGAGAGAGAGTGTGTCTGTGTGTGTGTGTGTTTCTTTTCTTTTTTTTAGGGGGGGGGGGAGGGTTATTTATTTATTCATTTATTTATTTTTGTTGTTTGTTTGTTTGTTGATTTCTTTGCCCTGAGGGCCGGATGAAAAAAAAACATGTCCCTGCTTATTCCACTTCCGTCATTAAAGAAAATTCATTCATTCATTCATTCATCCTGTACCACCTCTTCCTCCCTTAGAGGCCTGTCTATTGTGGTTGTGGTGCAACATTCATTGCTTGCCATCGAACACTAGGATTTTCGCAGACACCTACATTTAATGGAGTGGAGTGTTGGCCTAGAGGTAACGCGTCCGCCTAGGAAGCGAGAGAATCTGAGAGTACTGGTTCCAATCACACAAGCAGTCGCCAGTATTTTCTCCCCCTCCCCTAGACTTTGAGTGGTTGGCTGGACGCTAGTCATTCGGATGAGACGATAAACCGAGGTCCCGTGCGCATCATGCATTTAGCGCACGTAAAAGAACCCACGGCAACAAAAGGGTTGTCCCTGACAAAATTCTATGGAAAAATCCACATAGATAGGAAAACTAATAAAAATTTAATGTAGAAAAAAATACAAAAAAATGGGTGGCGCTGTCAGTGTGGCGACGCGCTCTCCGTGGGGAGAGCAGCTCGAATTTCACACAGAGAAATCTGTTGTGACCAAAAAGAGTAATGCAATACAATTCAAGAGCAGCAGCCAATAGTGAACAGGGGTTAAGGTACTGGTCGCCACAGTGACGTGGTGTACGTCATGGACTGAGGGCTTGGGGGTGGGGGGGTCTTGGGGGGCACCGGCCGTTGTGGTGAAGTGAGTTGTGTCGCATACTGACGACTGAGGAAATAGGGGACGATGAAGGACGTGGGTTCGATTCCCATCAGAGAATGTTTTTTTTTCGGAGTATCAGTCCGTCACTTGGGGTTTGGGCTTAGATGAGAAGACTGAGACCACACAAACAAATGTCACCCATAGTGTCGTTTTTATTTTAAATAATAATAATAATAAGGTTCTGTAGCCTTTTAGGGCCATCTTTGCAGTGCATTCATATCCACTGTGTCTAGTGCTCAGCATAGGAAGGTGGTGACCAGTTCTCTCCTTCCGCCGTTATCATTAACCTTTCCCAACCTAGCCAGGTACCCATTCACACCCGGGTGGAATAAAGAAAACCGGAAGAAAGTGTCTTTCCTATGGACACAACACCAGGCCAAAACTGGGGGAATCGAACCCTCCAGCACCTTAGGGATTCTGTCATGGCGCCTCCTCCTTGTCGTTTGGAGTGTTGCTTAAAATCTCCTGACCAACGCTGCAGATGTCTGAATTTTTCGGGCCTGGTTAATTAACACCGGGACAATTAATGAAAGAAAGCCCAGTGCACAGCCTTTTCGTATAGTCGTAAACTTCAAACGACCTCCATAGCAGCAAAAAAAATTAAACAGTCCCTATTTCTGTAGCCGCTCATGCACTGCTTTCATGACGACCCAAGTTCCGGTTTCCTCTTCACTTCCTTCCTGTGTTGAGATCCTGTCAAAAGTCGTCAGTGTCGGCGGATTCATGGGGGAATGTTGTTGAAGGGACGCTGTGTCTGTTTGTCTATGCAGGAAGGAAGGGGAGAGTGGAAATAAAAGATTATGGCAAGACTACTTACGATTTATATATTTATTTACTCTTTGTTTGTTTGATTCTTCGGTAAATATTTGCGATGTCTGATAGAAGATTAACAGTTTAGGGTCAGCTGGATTATATATTTGGCAGCTTCTGCCCCTGCTGCTGCCAAGGACAAATAGATGAGGAGAAGAGAAAAAAAATACACACCAACGAAACCTATATCGTTGTTGAAGTATAATTGGTCAGAACCAATTCATGCTGACTGACACACTGTTTAGTTCTGTTCAGTAACTCAAGGAGGCGTCACTGTGTTAGGACAAATCCATATACGCTACACCACATCTGCTAAACAGATGCCTGACCAGGAGCGTAACCCAACGCGCTTAGTCAGGCCTTGAGTACCAGAGGCACACTATGAGTTAGTGCACAACTGACGGACTGACAGACTGAATGAGTTACCACTACTTATTTTCTGGTCTTTTTTCTCCAGACAGCTGTTACCGGGAGACACAGTGAGTCAGTCCACAGATCTGCTTCAGTCCCGTCACTGACCATGGGGTTCGTCATGCCACACGTCATCATCCTGGTGGCTGGAGGAGTTGTGGGCCTTGCTCTCATCTTTCAGATCGTGGGCCTGGCCACGCCGGGATGGACTACGGGGGAGGAGAGCCTGTCCGTTGGAAACCATGAAAACGGGGGACCGAACGGTATCAAGGGGGACACGTCGCTCCAGGCCAAGTACCCAGGAAAATCTGGAAACGGAATAAAGTACGTCATGGAGCAGTTCGTTTTGTAACGAAAGTGGTAGAGTGGTGGCCTAGTGGAAATGCTGTATGTCTAGAGAGCGAATGTCCGCTGGTTTCAGTCCCTGACCAGGATTTTTACTCACCCCCCCCCCCCCCCCCGCCCCCCCAACTACCCCTATCCTCCCACCTCCTGACCCTCTCGCGAAGAGATCATTAGTGGTGGTCTGGGCGCTCGTCTTTCGGATTTTGAGGCGATGAACACACATCCCGTGTGCAGCATGCTCTTAGCTCACGTGAAAGAGTCCATGACAAAGAAAAAGGTCGTCCGTAGCAAAATTTAGTAGAAAAATCCAATTTGACTGTGAAGCAAATACACTAGTAAGGGGGTGGCGCTGTGCAGAGGCGACGCGCTCTCCCGAGGAAGAGCAGCCCGAATTTCACATAGATTACTGTGTTCTGACAAAAACGTTACACAATAGTGTAATCTTGTTCATCTCTTTGTTTTTCCTTGCGCCCCCACCCCAAGAAATATGCAGGGACGTAAATAGTTACATGTGGAACGCTGCGTGCTTATGATCATCTGATGACATACGTTTTGGCAGCCGTCATTTCTACTCCGCAAGTCAGTTATGACAGCTCGCGTTACGGTTTGAAGCAGAAGGGTAGACCACTTTGTCTTGACTTGGTGTCACCCTGTCTCTCTCTCTCTCTCTCTCTCACACACACACACACACACACACACACACACACACACACACACACACTCATACATACATATAGATAGATAGATAGATAGATAGTATATATTTTTCAGTCCGAGTCATTCCCTCCCTTAAATCTTATTTGTCGACACAGAAACACGTACAGTGGTGGTCTCTGGAAAGTTTGCATCGGGGATAGTTGTTTTGAAAGCTCGTCCAGCCCTTCCGGTAAGAACAATGATGACGGTAAGGTCTTTACCTTCAGTATCTCTTGTTGTCACTGCCTCTGTGTGTGTGTGTGTGTGTGTGTGTGTGTGTGTGTGTGTGTGTGTGTGTGTGTGTGTCACCGTTGGAATCACTCGTTCTATTTCTTGCTCACTCATCTTCTTTCACCTCTAACTTCCTCTCTTTCTCTTCCTCTCCTTCCTTTGCCCTCCTCCCGTTCTTTTCTTCGCATCGTCGTCGTCCTCTCTTTGTCCTTGTTTTGACCCTTTGCCTTACTGTTCTCTCTTTCTCTTTTGTTAACCCTTTCATCGCCAGTCAATTTAGAGTGCAAAATTTCCTTGTGCTGCAACCACAGAAAAGACGTTGTCTACTCTAAGAACAGCTGGGATGTGTAGAAAATCGGGCCTATCCTACCACTGAAAATTAAGAGCAGTAAGTTCATAGACAACAGACCCATGATCTGGTTGCATTTCAGTGGCATGGGTGCTTTACACTGGTTGGTACTGAAATACGACACTGGCAGTGAAGGGATTAAAACTATTGGCCTCTTTTTTTTTTATTGGGGAGGGGAGGGGGGTGAGGGGGGGGGGCAGGGAGGTTATTTGTTTGTTCTCTTTCCCCCTGTCTTGGTTTTACTTTTTTTTTCTCCTCTCTCTCTCTCTTTCTCAGCCATTGTGTTAGCCTCGGTCTTTTTGTTGATTTCTGTTCTTCTCCACAGCCTAACAGGGGGATGCTGTAGTTCACTTTCAGTGTAGTGTCATAGTGTCACCCTCGCTGACAGTTTCGCTGACAGTTGGGGCATCCTCCCCCCCACCCCACCACCACCCTCCCCCCATCCCCCAGCTGGATGACAACGATGGTCATCATCGATCTCGATGGACACACCACCACCAGTGTCACCCACGTTCTGGAAATTCTGTGCTAAGAATGTCCCTGTTTCCTTTCGCTCTCTTTGTTTCTGGCCTAGTCATTTTCTGTCTGCTGTCTCCTCCTTTATCTTCTGCGTGGCTGACCCATTCACCTGTAGTGTTTGTTTGTTTTTTGTTTTTGTTGTTGTTGTTTGTTTGTTTTGTTTTGTTTTTCCCAGAGAAAACTTTGAATATTTTTGTGTGGTCATTTCTGGGACTTGATAATTAGGCACCCTTAGTATGTTGTATTCTTCTTCTTCTTCTTTATTTTTTATTTATTTATTTATTCTACACCCAGGATGTTTTACACTTTGTATCTTTGTTCCTTGTTTCTCTGTCTTTGGTTTACCCTTTGTCTCTTTTTTCAACGTTTTCAAAACTGTTTTCATTGTGGTTTTGTCATGTAGAATGCGATATTTGTTTCCTTCACACCATTCGCAATGTAGAAAATTAATAGCTAATCAACAGCTGTCTACTGCCAGCTTCAGATGGCGATCAACAAAACTGAAAGTCCACAATCAAATCTTCCAGAAACGGATAAGCAAAATTAAACATTTGATTTTCATCAACGAAGACAAACTTCTTTTCCTTTCAAGTTCTCGATGCCACATCCATCAAATCTATTCATTCGATCATGTCACTTCTTGGCACTGCAAAAAAAGACTCCTCTTCCTTCTGCATACACTTCATCGGAACTCCGCAATGTCTTTTCCTCTTTCTTTTTCGATAAAGTCGAAAATATTCGTACAACCTTGGACCAAACACTTTCTCTTCCTGATCCTCAGTTGAACGGCACACCTCTCCATTCCTTCATTCCCTTGACCGAAACAGAAATCCATGACATCTTGAAAGAAATGACAAGAAAATCATGTGAGCTTGATCCCATACCAACCTGTCTTTTCCCGGTGTGTCTCACAGCTTCTCACCACTATCACAAATATTGTCAATTCATCTCTTCTTACTGGAACGTTTTTCATTCACTTTCAAAGCTGCAATCAAACATTTTCCAAAAATATCGACTGGTTTCTAACCTTCCTTTTCTGTCCAAACTTCTAGAAAACGTCGTCCTGAAGCAGCTCAGCAACCAGCTTCGTTCCAACAGTGTCCTTCACCCATTTCAGTCTGCCTATCGTGCTGAACACAGCACCGAAATCACGCTTCTTCACGTCCTGAATAATTTACTGTTAGCGTCCAGATCAGGAAAAAAAAATCCCTTTTCACTCTTCTTGACTTGTCAGCCGCCTTTGACACAACAGACCATCCTACTTTCTAGTCTTCATTATATATTTGGTATCAACGGCACTGCTCTCAGTCGGTTCAATCATATATCACCGACCGATTCCAGTCTGTCATACTTGATAATTGCCAGTCTGAACTCGTTAAAATCAAAGACTGAGTCCAACAGGGATCTGTTTTAGGCCTCGTCTCTTTACACTGCTCCTCTCACTGAAATTATCAACCGCCACATTGTCAGTCATCATTCTAATGCTGATGACACTCCACTTCAGAAAAGTGATACCCTTGAAGATTCGTCCTTTCTCTTCCAAGAAACATCCGACTGTTCCCTGGACATTCAAAACTGGATAATTCTTTTAACTCACTCAGTACGGCCAGTCCTCTCTTCTCCTTTACACAGACACCTCGGATGTCCAGTGGGTGTCTCAATGACCCAGCCTTTAGCTTCCATCGTCAGAATTGTGGTATTCTTTGTCAACATTCACCTCTTCAGTGTAAGAGCCTTCCGCTTGTAATATTTTGATGGTGGTAATTGGGGTGAAACGCTGTTAACGTCGTCTCTTTCGCCGTTCGTATGGAGAGAGTTAAGTTACAATTGAAAGTGAACAAAACTGAAACAATGATTATAGGAACTAAACAAAAACTCTTTCATCACATTAGACACAATCACACTTGGCAGTACATCCATCCCTCTTTCCAGCTCAGTCAGGGACCTCGGTGTTGTCCTTGACAACACACGGTATTATGCAAAAATTCATAAGTCAGATTTGCCAATCCTGCTATTGTCAATTACGGGGCATCAGTTCAATTCGTAAATATATGTCCACTGAACGCAACATCTAAACTCGTCGTTTTTTCAATTCTCTCTTGCCTTGACATGTTTAACTGTCTGTTGTCTTGTCTGCCTGCTTCATCCATTCACTCCCTTCAGCACATACAAAACTCTGCTTCCTGTCCTCAGAAAGAAATGATATGAGCACATTACTCCTCTTTTTCAACATCCCCATTGGCTCCCTGTCTTACACAGAATAGAATGCAAGATCGGCACTCTGTGTTATAAATGTATTAACAAATTTGCCCCTTCCTATCTATGTAGCTGCCTTCACCTCTACACCCCATCTCGCTTTCTTCAATCAGCTTCGGATCCATTCTGTTTCCGTGTATACAGATTCAAACACTTCACTGTCGGCCGCCGATCTTCCACGGTCTATGGACCTTGCATTTGGAATGAACTTCCTCTTTCGCTTCTTCGGGTCTCTGTACTCAGCTCTTTTAAGCCTGGCCTTAGAACTTACCTCTTTCCATGAAAGCTACCACTAAGCCACCATCACCACCACCACCACCCTGCCCTCCCCTGCCTCTTCTGGGACTACAGTTTCTCTAGCTGTCTATTCACGTGTATTTGTAAACCTTTGTCATCTTTCTGAATTAGTGTGTATGTGCTTTATTTGTCTTTGCACAAGATTCAGTGCTACATAAATACTGTTATTAAATTGTTGATCCCCGCATAGTGGGAATCTGCAATTGTCTGAATGTGTGTGTGTGTGTGTGTGTGTGTGTGTGTGTGTGTGTGTGTGTGTGCAGATGACTCGGGCTGGCTCTATGCGTGTCGAGCGTTTGGCATCCTTGGCATGCTGGCGATGGTAGCGTCTTTGATCTGTGCTGTACTGATCTGTTTCATGAGTGACAAGGCCAAGATGTTCACTCTCGTTGCGGCAGGTGCTGCCGCTGTTGGAGGTGAGCTGTTCTCTTGTTCTCTTAAAGAGCACGTGTCGTACACTCTAGCCTGGCACGCCAGAACCAGGTAAGCTGTATAATAAAGTGTCCGTGACAGTCTGGGTTCGAATCCCACTCTCGCCTTTCTCGAAAGTTTGATTGGAAAATCAAACTGAACGTATAGTCATAAGATGATAAACCGAGGCGTACAGAAAAAGAACCCATGGCAATTTAAGCGTTGTCCTCTGACATAAATCTGTCGAGGAACTCACAAATATTATATGCATGCGCTAAAGGCATAACTGGGGCATTGGGTTATGCTGCTGGTCAGGCATCTGGCTAGCAGACGTGGTGTAGCGTATATGGATTAGTCCGAACGCAGTGACGCCTCCTTGAGAAACTGACACTGAAACTGAAACTCATGACGAGCAGATGGCGCATACACGAGAACGAAGTCAGATGTTCTCTTGTTCTATAGAGAGCAAATGCAGTACAATTTGCCCTGTCACAAAAGAAACGTTTCATCTCTCTTAAAGAAATGTCGGACTTACTGCGCCCTTGCCAGAACTCAAACGGATAAAGTTCAGTTTCATTCAATACGATGTCAAGGCCACACACAGGTATATCAGAAGAGCTGACCCCCAAAATAAACTGATGACAGTTGTCATCAACTCATGTTTTGATTAACTTTTCATTTTCAGCCTTGTCGAAAATAGATAATCGGGATGAGTATGTGTTAGAATTTAAAAGGTTTAAAAGTACACCCTTTTCCGGCCATCGAGACACTGGATTCATATTCGCCTAGGAAGCGAGAGAATCTGAGTGCGCTGGTTTGAATCACGGCTCAGCCGCCGATACCCCCTACCCCCACCCCCCCACACACGCCCACCCCCACTAGACCTTGAGTGGTGGTCTGGACGCTAGTCATTCGGATGAGACGATAAACCGAGATCCCGTGTGCAGCATGCACTTAGCGCACGTAAAAGAACCCACGGCAACAAAAGGGTTGTTCCTGGCAAAATTCTGTAGAAAAATCCACTTCGATAGGGAAAACAAATAAAACTGCACGCAGGAAAAAATACAAAAAAAAAAGGATGGCGCTGTAGTGTAGCGACGCGCTCTCCCTGGGGAGAGCAGCCCGAATTTCACGCAGAGAAATCTGTTGTGATAAAAAGAAATACAAAATATTCACTGTGGGCACAGCATGGGAATGTGGGGTCCAGTCCTCTCCCTCTGCCGCTTTGATCTACCCCGAAATGAAGTCGGGTACCCTATATCTGTATCTGTATCTGTAGAATACGTCGCTGTCGCCACGATTTACGGCATTATCGCGACGGGTGGGGGTGTGCGCAGCTTAGCAGGTTCACTGTCGGGATGTTACCAGTCTTTCAAAGCTCTCAAGAGTTGGTGCTCTCACGATGTTTTCTTCCCGGTGGTTCCAGTCTCTTACTGTACTGCCAAAGAATGACTGTTTGTACTGCTCTGTCTGGCAGCTGCTGACTTGGAATGTTCTCGTAGTTGTTTCTTACATAATCAGAAATCGCACTGGTGGTATCGTACTGGTCGCCAGATGTTCGTGGCCTTATGAGTCGTCCTGGTTTGTGTGGAGTTATATACTCGGCAGATGGTATGGCCGGTACCAACCCCTTAACCACCTTGTAGAGGGAGATGAGGCGTAGATCACGTCTGCGCTGTTGAGTGTTGGCAGTTGCAGAGTGTGAAGCGTGAGCGGAGTGGGGAAAATCTGGGTAAGTGCCTTTCCCAAAGACACACCACCATGCAGAAACGGTGGGGCCTCGAACCCTGATCACTGGTGAACACTGGTTCTTAACTGGCCCCTTAACCGACTTGACCACGGTGCCTTCTATCTGAGCATGTATACAGTCCGTGTGAAGAACCACGAGAAGAACACACACATATAAATAAAAAGAAGCACAGAAAAACAAAGAAGAAAAAGAAAGAAAGAAAACGGAAGCTTGACTAATCAGCAAGAGAAAAGAATGTTTTAGAATAGAATAAAATATGCCTTTATTACCAAGTGTACCGAGGTCACAAGGAATATTGGGGGGGGATAGTACATAACAAGGTACGAACATAAATCGAAAATCATACACAGATGCAGTAGAAATTAGGATACATACAAGTGCAGATCAAGAAAAAAAACTTGTGCATACTCACACATGCACGCACACACACACACACACACACACACACACTGGGTGCCCACTGGGTCACTGTAGCCAAGCTTGCAAGGCGCATGGAGCCCAGATGTTCAATGAAGCGCTCGTTTAGGCTGCGGTATATTTCACCTGTGTACTTTTCAGCACAAATGGTGCAAGTAAGGTTCTCTGATCAGCGTTTATCTCTCAAGGAAAAGGGATTTTATGGTATTTTGTGAACAACTAAGTTTAATTCTTATTTCTCAGTGTCTTTTCGTCCTTGACATTGTGTTTATGCCTATGCTTATATTTTCAGTATGGTGAATGCACACATCCCTTCCTCTATCCCTCCCACACAATTCTTTATATTGCTGTATCAGTTGGCCTGAGGTATACTGGAATTAGTGTGTATGCATGGACAGTGATTCAAGGCACATTTTCGATCAGTATGGATTACGATCATGCATTGAACGTGATTAATTGTCCACCCAGAGTCACAATGTTTCCACGCTCACTCTCATCCCCCCCCCCCCCCCCCCCCACATATCTGACTGCTGCAGAGAACAAAATTTCATAGGTACAACTCTTAAAATTCGAATAAGATTGGTTTCTGATTTCAGGAAGATATAGAAAGATAACTGCAATAAATTAGAATGGGGTGGGTTTGTTTGTTTGTTTGTTTTTTGGGTGTTTTTTTTTTGTTGTTGTTTTTTTGTTTTTGGTTTGTTTTGTTTGATTGTTTGTTTGTTTGTTGTTGTTTTTGGTGGGGGTTGTTTGTTTTTTCCTAGCCATTTTTTCACGAGGGCACAAAACTTTTCCAATCACCAGTTATGCTGTGAAAATGAATACATACATTTCGAAGCCTGGCCCCTGTACTTTCTGATAGCAGAACAAGCTCCAGAACAATGGAAAGGTCCCTTCACAGTCACTGAAATGATGAATAATGTTGACGTTAAGATTGATGTCAATGGTAGTCCAAAACTATTTTCACTAACATCTACATGTTGAAAAAATATAAAAGACATGGCAATGTGCGTATTGATGTTACTGTTCGTATTCATGTGAGTTGTTGCTTTGATGCTCAGGTCGATTTTGATGTTTATTTCATTGGATAGTGGACGTCCTGTTGAATGTGTGGTTACCTTGTGTGTCAAAAAGAAGAAAATAAAATGGAAAATATTTGTCACTGGTTGCGAAATTCACAACACTTCACTTCTGTGTGGTTCTGGAATCAAGAAAAGGACTCGAATTCACCTGATATACTTTGAGTGACTGGTGAAACAAAAGACGTGATACACGACACCAACATGATGATGGTGATATGGATACGTATATAGCGCTTATCCTCAGTCAGAGACCAAGCTCTAAGCGCTTTGCAAACAAGGAGTCATTTGCACAACAGGCTGCCTACCTGGGTAGAGCCGACTGACAGCTGCCACTGGGCGCTGATCATTCGTTTCCTGTATAATTCAATCAGGTTTCAACACGCACACATATACTCATACAAACGTGTAACATTTTGCATGTATGAACATTTTGCTCATTTACCCCGCCATATAGGACATTATGCTCCCTTTTTGGGGGGGTGCATGCTGGGTATGTTCTTGTTTCCATAACCCACCGAACGCTGACATGGATTACGGGATCTTTAACGCGCGTATTTGATCTTCTGCGTGCGTATACACACGAAGGGGTTTCAGGCGCTAGCAGGTCTGCACATATGTCGACCTGGAAAATCGGAAAAAATGTCCACCCTTTACCCACAAGGCGCCGTTACCGGGATTCGAATCCGGGACCCTTAGATTGAAAGTTCAACGCTTTAACCACTCGGCTATTGCACCCGTCATCACTTTTCCCAGTGAATATCGTCCAGTTTGTGTGTTCGTGCAACGCCCGACTGGACAGGGTTTCAGTGCAGAGGAGAGCGCAGAATAACTTTAATTTATGAAAGCAGGGTAAAACACATCCACAACTTATAAGGGAGAGGAGCGAAATTGTTTCCTACAATAGTAAAATTATCCTAACATACGGTGTTCTGTTTATTTACTGCAGTTTCTTAACATTAAAAACCGGAACGTTTTCCATCCATTTATTTTCCTATATTCATAACTTATACCTCTGCATCGAAAGCCATTCACCTAACAGTATCACCAAGAAACTCATCTGACAAAGGAAGAACAAGGACAGCCTTTCAGTTCAGAGGACAGCATCGAATAACCACTCTCTGGATTCTGGCCTACATTTTATTGTATGATAGTCATTTTCGACAATGACCGTCAGAACAGCAGAGGAGGTAACTGCTGTCCCGACTATTTGGGCCAGTAGTGGAGAGTGTCTTGCCCAAGTTACATCCCCACTCTCAGCCAAGAGGGTTTTAGGACAGTCGGCGTTGGGATGGTTCCCAAAGGCCAACTTGCCCCCAAGGCTGCAGCACTAAAGAGCCAGTGCAATTTTGCACTCCTAGTTTGAGAGTCACAGTCCTTCACAAAAGACTAAGATGTAAGTGATTTCCCATTGCATTGGAGAAACAGCAGACACGAGCGTGAAACTCGCATGCTTTCTATCCTCTTTGTTCCCCACTCACTGACAAGTCGTTGCCGACTATTGTTGCAGCTGCCTGTTGCATGATTGAGTTTGCCGTGTACGCTGGAAAAGATCCCACACACAGTCTGCCAGGTCTTGACGTCAGTCTGGGCTACAGCTTTGCCCTCACCATTCTTGCCTTCCTGCTGGCTCTGGCGGCTGCTGCCCTCTTCTTTGTGGGGGAAATGAAAGGGGAGTGATGGGCCAGACCTCCACGTCCGGCCAGCGTGGATCTACTGTCTTCACTACGCTTACCTTGCCTGTATCACCTCGGGGTTTATCGCTTTACAGCTTGTAGCACAGTAACCGTTTATTCGTCAGAATAATTGATGTGGTTCTGACAGCACAGCTTGTAGCACAGTAACCAGTTATTGTCTTATC